>NW_025401063.1:5487620-5531180 GCF_015345945.1 Tribolium madens
TTTTGTTTTTTATTTTATATTATTTTATATATTTATATTATTTATATTATTTTATACAGTATGTCCCCGCATTTGAGTTTACAAGAAGAAAAAAAAAATATCTTTGATTTTACCCCAAAACTGCAAAGGAAAAACATCTGAAACGAGCAAATCTATAATTAAAACTTCATTATTCTACTTCAGTAGAAAGAAAAGTTCATTTTTCTCTTGAATTTGGACTTAATAATTTTTCTCTGCTTTTTAAGTCCGATCACATTGGCGGTTTTATTATTTTGACAATGATGTCACTTTGACAAATGAGTTTACGCAAGTTAAATAAGAAAAATGTTTGTGAAACATATAATTTTAATAAATGGCAACTCAAAGACACAGCTTTAGGATAAGAAACAAAGTCATTTTTAACAAAAACCATCATTATTCAGTTAATAAATTTATTGTCAAAGTGACATATAGTTGTCAAATAAATTAAACCGCTAATGTGATAGCACTTAAAAAATTTACATTTTTTCACTGAATCAGAATAATTAAGTTTTAAGTACAGATTTGACAGTTTCAGGTGAAGCAAAAAATGTTTTTCTTTTGCAGTTTTTGCGTAAAATCAAAGATAATTTTTTTTCTTCTTGTAAACTCAATCCGGGGACATACTGTATATTAGTGGCATTTTTAGTAAATTAAAAATTATAATAAATATTGTATTTATGAAAATGTCAGTCCCCAATTAATAAATACATTCACAAAATAAACGATCCTAAGAAGTAATAATAAAAGAAACTCATTAGTTATTAATAATCATAAATTAATTGCCACGCTATTAAATTATAGTCTTCGTTAAATATAAAAACTTGATGAGAGACATTCAGAAAATAGACAACGATAATGTGAGATTTAAATTATTTTTATTCTCAAAGCAAATTAAAAAATGTATTGTAAGAAAATCACTTTTAAAAAGTTAATTACTTTCTTAGCAAAATGTGACTTGTTGACTTTGAAAAAATCTAAATGTAAAGTCTAATAGAATAAATTGTTAATACAAAAGTTTTTTTAAATAATTCTATTGATCGAAAATGACACTAAGATTGAAAAATAGTATTTTTTTTTATTTAGCTTCTACCAGCAAAAGTTAGTCTACCTTAGCCCTCTTGCGCTTCGTGCCGGCCCGATATCGTGCGCCCCGTTTCGGGGGTAAGCCCGTGGCGAGTGCGATATCGGTGCCAGGTCGTTCTCGTCGACTAATTCGCGTTATCTCTCGTCGTCAGTCACGCGTTTGCAGGACAAATTCTCCAATAAGTTAATTAACCATCATCGCATGTGCATGATGAAGATGTCGCACCCATGAGTCTAAAATTGCAGGGCCACCCATTTTTCAGGATTTCCTCCTTTTTGGTTGAGAAGGGAAGCTAGCCGGCGGGGGCTCCCAGCATGGCCCTTACCCTGCCGCGGGGGTCCTGACAGCTCGTAATTAATGTGCAGGTTGCATGTGTTATGGACGAGACCCGCCCTGAAAATTTCCCCCCGAATTACCTCCCGTCGCCCCGCTCGATGAATATTTATATCGACTTGCTGGACACACGCCTCTGCGGTAATCCGGACCATCATACAAGCGTAAATCAACCCGCACGCCGAAATCGCGCCCGAATATTCTACTTCGACTTTCATAACTCATATTGACAGAAAAAGATTTTACGTAAAATTTGATTTTATGTAGCTTTGATTACCAATGAACATTGCGTGAAAAGCTTTCTGGAACCTTTATCTCTCGATTATGCACCAGGGCAAGATTCTTGAGGTACAATCGTTTTAAGGAGCCATTCGAGTGTATTAGGGCATCTTTTATGCGTTTTCAAGTTGTATTACAAAATATAAACGGGGTCGTTGTCAATTTTATAGAGCTTGGGGCGTCTGTGACGACCACTAATCTTATCTCGGTGAAAAAAATGAGTCTGAGGAATAGCATTATTAAGATTTGAGGCTACATCTTGGATGGTTAATGGTTCGATATTGGGGGCAAGTATAATCACCCAATAAAATTTTAATTAAGTATAAAACCAATTTAAAAAGCATGTGAATGTTATATGTGCGATAGGGAGAATGGTGGAGTCGTTATTTTTCATGAGGTAATAAAACGTCTTACCATGCCTATTTGAATAAAAGTCTTATCTCATCTTTTTATTGCTACAGAGGAAGCGTTTAATTATGTAAAAAATTCGTAATGGCAAGGTGACCGTTCTCACCACAATATGCACTAACGAAAGCATCGAAAGCAACATCGCATCGCTGCAGGTTTTTCGGTCGATAATTTACAGTTAATTGGGAACAGAAAACTACGACAAGAATTCAATAAATTGGCAATATTCACCTGATAATTAGCAAAACTTGAATGAAATAAATAATGAAAATTTTATTACAATGATTTTTTTTCTTATTTTTCGGCACAAAATTCTTTTTATAAGTAATAAAAATATTTGAAAAAAACAAGTACACAATTAATAAAGCACTTCGTTAACTCCAATTTTACATATTTACACTTTTGAGTCATAGAGACCGTACATACAAAACCTCGCAAACAAACTTGTTCTAGTTTTTCAAATTTCTAAAATTAGTGAGCTTATTATGACCATAAAAAAACTTTTTTTTCATAATTCGATCAAAATATACTAGGAACAATGCGTTTTGCAGCGTAGTCATTATTTTACTAGAAAAATTTTATAAATAGAATTTTGTTTTGATTTTTTGTTGTAAGTGGATACTCATGTGTTGTAGGTAAGACTGAAAGCTGAAACATATGTAAATGTAGAACTGTATGAGTAAATACATGATTAACTACTTTTCTCGCTGGAGTAGTATGAAAAAAAATAGTGAAACCACACAGTGGATGTCGATTTGCATTTACAAATTTTGAAATCAAGTTACTAATAATTGCAAGAACTTTCAGTCAAGAGCTGTGTCCATTAAAATTGTCCCACGATCAGCCGTTGTCATCTAAAGGGTCAGTTTACAAATAAATTGGTGTGTTTAAACGAGTTGTACGAGTATTATGTGACCATCTGATGCTCAAAATCATATTTTCTCGCTGTACTCTCATCAAGACATGTATGTGTGGGTAAACAAATAAAAGTTAGTTTGTAAAAATTTATTTGTGCAATAAATACCGTTGAGGGCTCGGTGTTATTTTTTTTTTAAATGCGGAATTGAAGGTCCGTTTGAAAAAGATTGACAAGTTGGGAACGAAGAGGAATTTTCAAGGGATTCGATCGGGAGTTGGTCTATGTGTCTGTCTTGATTATTTGGACGTGGCAGAATGACAGACAGGCGCGGCGCTAGGCCCGCGCGGTCGGCGGCATGACAGCAGCAAGAACAGTCACTCAAGCAGTAACCAGCCGGAGATTGATAGTCCGAATCAGGGCTAATTGAGTGCTGAAACCGTGATTGATGTAAAAATAATATGTGAAAATCACGGTGACTGGAAACAAATTGTAGAGCGCACGACTGCCACTCTATATACCTGGCATGAGGATTTATGTGAAACGCTGTGGGCCATTCGCATACAGACACGGTGATGAGATGGGACCATTGTGTCTCGTTAATGGCGATACCCATATCTACAGGTACCATCGACTTCGAAAACGAGCTTCGCGATCCACGCTGATAAATCAAACGCTGGGATAAAAATCAACAGACCGACGCAATTATCGAACACTAGAGGCCTTTTCGACCGCTCCGCGTGCTATTGATGGCGGAAAACGAACAATCATGGCGACCATCTCCACCATGGCCTTTTTCGCAAACCAACTAAATCACTCGACTGGGATCATCCGCTGTTTCCCTTCAAGGAATTTCTGATACCTTAAATGGATAAACAAAGCAGACATGCACCATGTGCTCAGAAATAATGTTTATCATTTTTGGTACGAAAAGTTTTTGTATAAAAACAAAAATAAAATAGGTCTTGTGGTATCAACCTCTCTATCAACCTAGTAGCTTTATGGGTTACACACATTTTTTCGATTTCAAAATTGAGACCAGTTCAACATTTTCCACTTTTGAAAAAAAAAAAAGAATAATGCTATATTATTCAGTTTTTAAATTTAAAATTTATTTCTTGCATTTTTACAACGTTTAGTACTTTTCTAAGTCTCTTGAACTTTGAAGAGTGCAAATATGAAGTTCTATATTGAAGTTTGTATTTTTTTTGATTTTTGTCGAAATTTTAGGCGATTTTTGGTACCCGGAGCCGTTTAGTGCTAATAACTTCGAAATTATTGACGCTAGTCTTTTTTGTTTGGTACCGTTGGAAAGCAAATTTAATTTGTCATTATATAAAAAATATAATCTTACGTTAAATAGTTATCGAGAAAATTGCTGATAAAGTCAAAAATATCTAAAACATTAATTCAACTATAACTTTTAAACGATCAAGAATTTTGCAGTTTTTTCGATACCAATCGGAACAATTTACATAATTATCTATGTATGCCCATTATAACGGTTGAGATACAGTTTTGCCGCAATTTAATAAAAATTTGTGAATCTTCTGAAGTTATGACATTGAAAATAATTGTACCTATACAAAATTCGAATGCTTAATTTGGTTGTTTCAAAAATATAATTTTACTTTTATTACCACTACAAAATAATTTTGTCTGATTTTAATCCCCAAAACCCCCCCTCGCTGCGCCAGTAGTAATTAATTAGTAGGTAATTAGTTTAAAACAATTGTTTCTTTAAAGTTTATAGTGAGACCGTTTGGTATGTTTTGACGTAAATCGCTTCCAGTTTGTGATAAGTATATTCTCGAAATGCTAGTTGTTGAGTTAGCATTTAATTAGTGATTTGCTGAAAGTGGATTTCAACGAATCTTTCACCGCTCTGTAAAAATGCAGAGTTAGCTTCAATCGGGTCGTGTCTGGGTCGATGAGACCACCGATGTGATTTTTTTCAGAAAAAGAGGTAAGGTTGTGACAGAAATTAAAGGTCGTTTTTTAGCTCGGCAAGTTGCAAATCCGACTCGTTTATGTTGAAGGTAAGAAAAATGGCTCCTGTAGCAGCTCTTTATAGGCTGTAGTAGGTGAAAAAAGAAGTAAATGCTTGCTTTCAGAAAATGTACACCGACAGAAATGCCACAAACTCGACTCGGTGGCATTCGCGCTAACAACTAGCAAAAAATACGCGATCCGCACGATGAAGCAATAAACCAACATCTTTAAGACCGAAAATGCGTCACTCTTTCAGGATTAAAATCGTCGCGCTTTGACACGCGCTCGAGATTTTCCCTATGCAAAAACGAGCAGTGATTCCGCTCCGATACTCTTGTTTTTTCTCTTTTGGGCCGCGCTTTTTAAAAAGGTAACGTGTTAACAACCCCTATGTTTTTAATTGACAAAGCGAGTCAACGATGTGGTGCAACAACAATGGGGATGCACTTGAGAGCACTGTTTGTCCGTTCCATTGTGTCGAGGGCCCAATAATCGAGGGAGTTAATGAATGCTGCCGTACACTTGGAGGAAAATGTCGTCTATTGTTTACGACGACACCAGCCTCTCCACTATTATTTATATCTCGCATTCGAGCTCCTTTACACATGTAAACGCCACTAATTGCCACGAACTGGGGACTCTAATTAGCTAGCCCAATCCTCTGCGGCTCCATTTGCCTCTGATTAATACAAATATGGACAATTTAACCCATCATGATCGAAAATTACAAACTGTACGTCAGCACAAAATTAAGCAATGTTAGTTAATTTGAATTCCACATTTTTTTTATAAAAAGTTTTAATGCCCTTCACACATGTCCCGCGATTGCTTTTGTATCACAAAGGTTGTTTTTAACGATGATGTTTGCTGAGAATTAATGAGGCGTGAAGAAAGGAAAGAACGGATTGTTTAAACCGATTAAAGCAATAAAATGTGAAAAAATTTGTCCAGTTAGAATGAACAAATCTATTAAAGAGATACATACCTTTTTTCTTATGTTTTGAATCTTAGTACATCACTGTTCTTAGTACATCACTTGTTCAGCTAAACAGACACTTGATTATAATCGAGTTTTTTTATAAAAAATAAGTAAAAATTAAAAATATTTTTTTAGAGTAAACAAGTAGCATTGAAAAATTAGTTGACTAAGTTCTCATACTAATTAAAAACTGTAAATTTCCGGTTCCTATTTCTTTTGAAAGGTGAGGAAAGGATTTCTGGGACTTCCCCAGACGAAGACAAATAAAAAGGTTGACATGAATGTATAATTAAGAGCACTAACGTAAGATAATGAATCTTAACTAGTTGAAAATCACTTTCTTAATACTTGTACTAAAAATAAACCAAGTAATTGTTCACTAATATTTGACCTACATTTTTAGAGAAAGGAAAAATATTTGTAAAAAAGTGAAAGAATGTGTCGATTGTGTTAGTTGATTTTCCAATAATAAAGCATGAAATGCAAAAATGAGCATTTATGATTAGATTGGCAATAAACTTGATGGTATATAGCCTGTAATAAATGTACATAAATATTGACAATCTATAAAAGAAAAAGTTGTCTCTGAAATTAAACATCAAAAGTTAATTATCTGAATGTAAAATCAAAAATACATATTCAAATAATAATTATACAATAATGTGAAACGAAATAATTTCTCTAGTGAAACGACATTGTAAATTTGTAAATTTTGGCGATCAAAATTCATGCGAGTTTGCCTTTCGCTTCATTATATTTCTTTCTAATTGCATGTAATTTTTGGTTTTGGTGCTTAAAGTTTCGATAGATATTATCATGAAATGTAATGAAATGTTTAGATTATCATCGAATTATCATAAATTTGTTGATTGTGGAATGAAACAAGTCGGTTTAGACCAAGATTGTTGCATGTGCAGAGTAATAACAGCAATTAGCCAATTAGTGCATACGTTTTTGTGGGCATAATCTGTCAGCAAAAGCGTCCGTTACCTGGCACTCGCACAGTGTCCCCTTTAATTCCCTTAATTAATTACTTAACGTCTGTAAACATAAAACGTGGAATAACGTTAACACTTCTTCAGGTTCAGTGACAGGTGACGAAAAGCTCACATAAAGCCAGTGTTTTCTCTTCTCTTGAACAACGGCTGTCTGATCCTTCGATAACAGCCTCGTAAAAATTAGTACCCACAAGGTCCTCTAATGAATGGGGTAGTAGAGATAAAGCGAGGGAGGAAATGACATGACGACGACTGCGACAACAACGAACGGACAACAAAGTTAATCTGCATTTTAGAATTAAATGGTGGCATTTTGGATTTGCATAAATCGAGGGCGAGGATTAAAACTCGAACCCTTTCTTGGCATAATGGACGCTTTCATAACTTCCAAATGATACCACTAAAAACGCACCTGATGATGTCGTTTACACAGACGTGGATTATTTTTAACGGATTTCGGCCAAATTTCGCGCCGCACTAATTAAATTATAATTGGATGATTCCTGAGAGTCGCGCCAAGCAATTAGCTGCGCAAATGTTGCCACAAAAAACAAGAATTTTCTCTTTTGCCTTCCATTAAATTTCTATTGCTGGACGCGACTGCTGAATTTATGTGGAACGATGACATTTATATGAAAGTGAAAATGCGCCTGTGTGCATTTTTTTCTAAATTTAAAATAGCGCTTTAGAAAGGCTACTCATTTTCTATCGTAACTACAAATCAGCAAGAAACCCTTTTATTCACTTCGATTAATCTACTTTTTTTTCTAACTGTCCCTTCACTCATTTTGCTTGTCCTTTTTGAAGTGAAATCGTT
Source organism: Tribolium madens (assembly GCF_015345945.1). Taxonomy (NCBI): domain Eukaryota; kingdom Metazoa; phylum Arthropoda; class Insecta; order Coleoptera; family Tenebrionidae; genus Tribolium; species Tribolium madens. The sequence continues at coordinate 5,495,388 of NW_025401063.1, forward strand.
CATAATTTCAAAAAGTGAAATGTCTTTTTTTTCCGGATTAGAATCTGGAATATCCGTTTAATGTGAGCTACAATTTCACGGTCAGTGCTCCGACGTTCAAGTCGTGTGAAAGTAAGAGTTCATTTAAAGAAAGTCATTTTGTAGATCAGTCCAGTTAATTTTCGAGGGTTAAGTTCAAATTAAAAATCAAATTGAAGAAAACAGACACAGTCTTTAATTATAAAAGTAAAAAAAGAAATAACAACAACAGGAAATAAAATTAATCAACAAGAAACAAAATTGGACCTAATGCCATCCGCCGCCTTCATGTCCACCTTCTCCTCCACCACCACCGCCACCACCGCCTCCGTGTTTGGACACGTGGTGATAGACATGTTTGTAGATGGGCACATGGACGGGGTAGGGTTTGTTGATGTGGACCGGATGGTGTTTCTCGATTTCAATCTTGTATGGTTTTTTGACATAGACAGGAACGAGTTTCTCCACCGTAATGGGGACCTTCTTTTCGATTTCTTGTGGTACCAATTTGTAGATTGGTATTGCCACCGGTTTGGGCACAGGGATGCGGACGGGGTAGGGCTGCGGCACCGGGACTTTAATGACTTGGGGCACCGGGACACCTACGGGGTGGGGCACAGGCACTCCGATCTTTTTGACCACATGGATTGGAACGGGTTTGGTATGTTCGATGGTCTTGGTTGGAATTTCGTGGTGCTCGTGGCCGCCGTCCTGGCCACCGAAATCGACACCTTTCCAGCCACCTTCCCAGCCATGGAATTCGCCACCACCTCCACCGCCGCCGCCGCCACCCAGCTCCAGTCCGCCGCCCTCGTGGCCTCCGGAGTCGCCTAAGAAGCCGGCTTGGGTTCCCAACACTAGAGCGAAGATTACGGTTGCACCCTGCAAGAAAAAGTTAAAATGGCACTGGAAAAAAACTGATGGTCTTACAATAATTCTCATGGTTGTATACTTGGGTAAGAACGATGATCTGTTTGAATTGAAACTGATGATGAGATCTGGATTACCACAGATTTATATAAGGAGCCATTCGCTATTAAGTGGGGTTGGGTTTTGTGAGTGTGGGGCTTCGTAAAACAATTTGCATTCCTTGGAAGGTCGTATAAATTTATAACAATAAAACAAAGATTAAAAATTAGGTGAAAGTAATAAAATTGCTTTAAAAATTAGTAACTGGGTGGGATATTTCAAGACTCTCAATAGTTCCATATACAATCACACATTAAATTAGAGCATCTCTCTCCTTTCTAAAACCAACTGACAACATTCTCCGCAAATTTTTGGTATGCTTTGTGAAGATTAAGACCTCTCTCACAATTAGAGCATATACGCGAAATTAAATAGAACCCTGAAATTCATCTACCATTTTTTTAATTGGAATGCTCAAATCCTAATTAATAAGTCTACAACGTACTGTCTCTAAAAATAAAAACCATTAAAGTACCTAATTATATATTATATGCAAAAGCTCGAATCTTATTATAAACTTGTCAAAACAACTTCTGAAGTTCACATACAACTACGAGTATTTTGACACGATACATGATCGCTTAGAGCTACCAGAGTTATGTATAATTATTTGGAAGATGAACGATTTCAGACCGGATTAATTTGAAGGTCAAAATTCAAGAATGTTATTATGTGTTTGTTGATTTTGCATTATGTCGAGTATGTTTTAACGACTCAAACTTTCTTGTTATTTAAGATAAGTACTCAAAAGGCAGTATTTTTCAAATCATGTAATAACTACTTTATCAATGGTGGATACGTTTAGTAGAATTACAACTAGGTGTTAATTAATAAAATCAACCAAATATAGAGGTCAAGTCTGTTTTAGAAAGACCGACAAAAGATAGTCATCTATTCCAATTATGTAAAAAAGAAAAAAATTGTATGAATCTGAGTTTTTAGAAATAATTAATGAAAGTTACATTCTATGAAAGTTGAGGAAGAGGCCAGAAAAGGCAACTTTAAAGTGGGGAGATGGAAAGGTGTAACCAAAAAAATACAAAAAGTTTGAGAACATATTCAATTTAAATCAGTCGATTGGTATTACTAACCTGGGCAAAACACGTTTTCTATGAGCATACAGCTTTAGAGGGTACTAACCTGACAATAATTAAAAAAAGTCAATTATGAATCAATGTGGGAATTTGGGTCGATTTTCATACTGTTCTGCTCATTCGTTCTACATTAATTTATGAACGACATAATCAATGAAGTGTGAAATAAGGTGTAAATAGTGATAAAAAGGACTTTAACCAGCTTTTTCGTATAACATTTCATCACTTTCACACAATTTACACATCGTCATAGGAAAAAAAAAACTATATATGGTAATAAAAGTACCAGCTGTGATTTGCGTTCTACTATTTAATACAATTATGATTAATTAAAAATAATATTAACCTTTTTGCCGTTTCTATTAAAAATATGTGATTTAAAAAGTTAAAATCATACCTATTTTTCGAGTTCCATCAGTCAGTGTTATATTTATTTATTTGTACAAAAATTACAAATTACAATAAATAACTTTGTAGAAGAAAAAAGGACTTTTCCTGTGTTTTAAAATTTCATAGATTAATTATTATTTTGTTGGCATTACATATACACCTGTATTATACTGCATTGAATATATTTTTTGTTGCGTGTCGATTATAAAAATCATGGGTTATTAAACTTTAAAGCTAATAACATATATTCTGATGCCATGACTTAACATTTAATTTTATTAACATTTAATTAATTTTTATGAACTTCTTTAAATTATCTTGATAACACATCGATTTATCGATTGTGCTTTTATTATTAGTTAGTTTAAATAATAAATATTTATATAAGAAAAATGTATTAATAACAGAAAATTGTATTTTTCAATAAATATTTGATGGTCGAATGCTATCGTTGTTTTAAAAATTTTGATAAACAATGGTCGCTAAGAAAAGATACAAAATTATGTTTCATAATTCGCTTGTAAAAGTTTAAATTTTTAATAGTAAATTTAACTTTAAAAGAGAAATTTTGCCGCCAGGCAATCAATCAAGTTCAAAATCTGTCGCACTATCGTAAACATTTTTGAGAGTTCAAGGATAAAAATAAATTCATCAGATATAAGAAAAAATGTTTATTTGTACAAAATTCAACAAAACGTAACAAAATAACAACAAAATGATCGCGATGATAAGTTAAGAGTTGATGATAAAAAATGGAAATGATCAGATGAGCCTAATTCGACGCTTAATGCCATCCATGACCTCCACCACCGCCTCCACCGCCGTGTTTGGGAACGTGATGGAATACGTGCTTATAAACAGGGATGTGAACTGGATAAGGTTTTGCGATGTATACAGGATGGTGCTTTTCAATTTCAATTTTAAAGGGCTTTTCGACTGTGACAGGGACTAATTTCTCAACGGTAATTGGAACCTTTTTCTCAATTTCTTGAGGAACCAGCTTGTAGATAGGGATAGCGATAGGTTGTGGCACCGGAATATGGACAGCATAAGGTTGAGGAACGGGTACTTTAAAAACTTGAGGTACAGGTACTCCTACAGGATGAGGAACAGGAACTCCAATCTTTTTCACAATATGCACCGGGACAGGCTTTGTATGCTCAATAGTTTTGGTCGGGATGTGATGGTGCTCAGACCCTCCATCAATACCGTGATGCTCAAATCCATGACCTTCTCCTCCTCCAAGTTCAAGACCGTGACCTCCTCCACCAAGTTCAAGTCCGTGACCACCGCCTTCGCCGCCACCTAGTTGCAAATGACCGCCGCCGCCGCTAACTTCAAAGTGTCCTCCACCGCCTCCGCCAAGCTCAAGGTGGCCTCCACCGCCTCCGCCGCCTTGTTCGAAGTGACCACCGCCTCCGCTAACTTCAAAGTGTCCTCCACCGCCTCCGCCAAGCTCAAGGTGGCCTCCACCGCCTTCACCGCCTTGTTCGAAATGACCACCGCCTCCGCCGCCGCCGTCTTGTTCCAGGTGACCACCGCCTCCAAGCTCCAAATGCCCTCCTTCTCCTCCACCAATGTCTAACTGATTTCCTCCACCGTGCTCCAAGTGTCCTTCACCACCCTGGTCGCCGCCGGAGTAATCATAACCACCGCCACCGCCCGCACCATGATCGAGGCTGCCTGCGAATCCGGCATGCGCTATGCCTAAAGCCAATGCCAAAAGGATGCTGGCGCCCTAAGAAAAACAGTCAATTTCCAAAAAAATTATTCGGGATATGACACTCACAATAAATCTCATGTTTCTACACTAGAAGCGTCGAATGAAAGTTAAATGAAACTGATGATGCGAATTGCGTGGAGCTGTCTTTTATAGATACTGTAAGGTGGGGCCATCAGTGAAAGGTTTTCTCCGATGTAGAGTACATAATCATTAAAAATGTGCGACCCCTCAATAAACGGTCAATAAAAAAAATAATGCACCAAGACGAGAGCGTTGGCCTTTTCTGCGATTGTTGTTGGCCAAAGCTTTTAGTTAAGTGGACCATATCAAGTATGGTGAATTGCCATTGAAAGGCTCTGGACGCTCTCTTTCTCTTTTTTTTACATATTTATTAATATTATCTAATCTATATTAAGTTACCGCAATAAAAAAATCAGGAAATCGAGAAAACAATTCGACACTTTTCTCTTATGACACTGATTTTTTAATTTCTGAATCATCAATTTTTTGTTGGATATAATTACTCGAGAAGTTTCTACGCTAATTGGAGATTATAGTGGACATTGGTGACATTATTGGAGAAAGCAAGATTTTCACATTTTTTCGACAATTAGTATTTTAGATTAGGTCCAATGATGCAATCAATAGTGTTATTGTGATTGTATTATGCTGCTTCCATATATGATAATTTACACTCATCTAACATCTCGTTTTCACTTTCTTCCTCTTTGATTACGTTTTGATCTCTGTATTAAGAGCATGCTTTCGTTATGCTGTCACTTTCATTCTCAACTGGTCATACCATGTCCTAGAGAGTAGACGTGAAAGGAGTCGCAACAACATAATAACTGTTTCAAAGACGAGCAACACCAAAACGGACACACTGCAGGAGAGAGGAATACTGTACTCATTAAGGTCTTTCACTGACGGTGAAGGTCAGTTCACATTCACCAGAAGAACCACTAAACTCGAACAGTACACTAGTGTATCAGTTGTTATCATAGTGTTTTTTTAGTGGGTAGGTAAGTTTTTTTAATGTCTGTTTCAGGTGGTCTAAAAGACAAAACAGATGAGTTAATTAAGTTGACTGAGATCGTAAATAGTGCCAAGACTGATACTGGCCAGATCAGGTCTTAATTAAACAATTAACTTGGCTAATTGGTGCTTCCGTTGCAATAAACAATTACCCAGTGCCGTATGAACAATAATGCTAATTAATATTGAGTTAATGGCGTATTGTGTTGCTAAAATTTGCAATTCCTTGTTCATCCATAATAAATACGAGAGGAAATGAACTCTCCGGACTCATGTTTAAGTTATCTTCGTTTGCAAGTGCGAGAATAAATCAGCATAGTAATATCAAGAAGACCAACATTGAAATTCGCGTATTGTTTTTGAGGTTGTTGAGGAGTCGGCAGCCACCTGTGACTGATGCGCGTGGGAGTTCGCACAACCCCATCGCTCCGAGTAATTAGAGTATACGGGGGCGGCTTAAGTTCGTAATTAGTCCCATCTGGCGGCGGCTCCAGCAGCGGCCAAGTAATCGACGAGTGGCGCCCTCACACATGAGACTTCTGTAATGCACTCCGCCTAATTGCTCATCTCTATAAACCCCGGATTACATTCGTACTCATACAACCCCCCCCCACAACCCTTCAGCAGTCCTAGTTTCAGCGATAACGGCCTCACTCCTTTTCATATTAATGTCCTCGAGCACGGCCGCCGTTATCTGGACGTCCGCGATGCTACACTCTGCGACGTTGCGCCCCAACAGATTACGGATTTAAAATTGCCCCATTTAAATATGTAAATTGAAGCGCCATTAGCGCAATTGTAGAGGGACGTTAGTCCGGACTTAATGATTTTTTTTTTCATAAATTAAACAATTATGGAAAGACAACTGAATGGTGCGAGGATGGCTCTATGGAGATTATTTCCAAATCGATTTTTTAACTTTTATCCACCAGCTTTAGTAGGGTAAGTTCATAACTATTTATTCGAGGGTTAATACACAAGAGATGAGCTTTTCTCCAATCAAGTTTTTTTGTTAAAGATTTGTTGCTACTGAAATTTAATTGGGCATTAAGTCAAAAACAAACCAATTAATATTTTTTAATATATGATTTAAAAAAGTCAGGAAAAAGTATAGAAGAAGTTGAAAAATGTATTTCTGAAATAAGAATAAATACACCTAGTTCTTGGTGTTCCACTTCTTCCGGGAGTTTATCCGGTTAGGTAAGTGTGCCGGAATAGTTTTTAGGTCTGTACTTTTTGAAATTGTTTTGTCTCTTCATCACAGAAAGGTGGAAGTAAAATTAAAAGCTCTTACTTAGATCATTATTATTATCAAGAAAGGAAGAAAAAGCTTTACCCAATTAAAAGAAATCGGTGCAAGATGGAATAAAATTAATACATTCATTTGATTCTAAAAAATAATTTTATAATAACATCCGTTTTCAATAACCATTGAAACAGCTGTATAAATAAATGAAATTTCATTTTGTTTCCTGTAAAAAATATTTTGTTTTTCTTCTATTATTACAAGAGAAATTTATTTGATTATCATGTGACATGCTATTTAATAGAAAATCGTGATTATATTTAAATTGTCTCTAAAAATTATTAACTGAAAGTTAAAGTTGATGAAATATGAAAATAAATCAAAAATTGGTTCCCATTGCGGTTTAAACATTATAACAAATAATTTGATTCAACAGTTATTGGATGAGTTTGTTGAATGGTATTAATAGTTACGGCTTATTTGTTTCAATTTTGTTACAAAAATTGGTTCCTAGATTTAAATAAAATAAAATAAAAAGACGTTTTTTTTGCAAAACAATGTCATTAAATGTAAAAGGAGACAATTTTATTTTGGTGACACTGTCTTCATTCTTTTAATAAATTATGAAATTAGTAATTGAAGAAGGCTTTATATTGATTTATGTACCGCCATACACCTTTGACAGCTTAATTAAAAGTTGCATCGAGTCGACTTAACTAAAACATAAAGTTATGGATCCAAAAAATACTAAATTAATTTTTAAATCACGTGCTGACAAAGAAAACGTCAGTTGGTGGCACGTGTAATGTAATTACCTACATAATCGCAATGATAATTGGATATTTCCTTAGCGTAAATCTTAACGTTACTTTTCGTTAATGGCGTTTTCTTTCAAATTTAATTACCACACTAATAATTATTGCCTGTTTATATAAAAAAGGCATTTGAATATGTTCCAGTGAAAAAACCTGAATTGTGGTCAATTTGTTCGAACCGGAATGAATTGAAAATGTCGCATTAGTGAAAGTGATAATACTATTTATGTGCTGTATAGCCCAAAATCTTGTACGCCGGAAGACATAAATTTAAATTACATACTTATTTTGACTCGAATGTAATCATTTTAGGAATTAATTGATTGAGTTGGTTTGAAATGAATTAATTAAAACGAATTTAAATTAGATGTAAAGCAGGTACAGCTTAATAATTAATGATAAGACATAAAGCAATTTAATTAGTTTAAATTAAGGTTTAAAAATGGCTCGATTTAATTTAAATTAAGACAAGCTATTGGCGATTAAAAATTTTGATGTACCAATATTAATTTGTACTGTAACTCTAACTAATATTTTTCAGCATTTCAAGGTTGTATCCGATCAGGAAAAAAATTATTCACAATTAGTCACAACGTTTTTAACCAAAAGCGATTTCGAAAAATAACAAGTTACAATCATAATCGTCTATCACTGGTAACTACCTACATACATTACTATTCATTTAATTTTTTTCAGGCTCCAGCTGATTGTTAAACTAATCGAAACTCAACAGCTGTATTAGAAGTTGTCTGCTGAAACAAAATAACTCATTAAAATTATTAGTTTGCAAGAGTGGTTTTGGAATATTTATGCCACCCACATATATTTTTACTCACGAGAACATCAAGAAACATTCCTAGACGAGGCTCCTGTACGAGGCGTAGGTGTATCTGGAAAATGTAGTTCTTTCATATTTTTAAGAGCAATAAACCGTCCATCGTTTTAGATTTATCAGCCGGTTTTACAATTTTTTCTATTCTTAGAGATAAAGACAATTATTCATTCCTCACACACCAGCAACGCATACCCACATTTGTTAGTTACAAATTTCTCATTCGTGATTTAAAAAATAAGGAAATAAACTTTTACATTACTTAAAGCTCTTATGCGCTATTTTTTAAATTGTTGTATGTTGTATGTATGTGAATTTGAATTAGAGAAAAATTGTTGTTTATTATTAATTAATAAGTGACACTAATGACAGAACTAGAGCTTTCAAAAAAATAGAGCGGCACAAATAAAGTTACATGCAAAAAAATTCCAAAGCTGGCTAGATGAAAATCATTTATAACCACTCTGTACTATCCCTCAGAAATCTAAAAAAAATCGATTTATTCCAAACTCGTCCCAATAACGTTTTATGCACTTTTCTAATTTTCTACGATCATTAGACATTAGAAGTGGCAAGAACGTTATTTGATCCAATTTTAAAATTTCCGATTTTTTGAGGTTTTAAACTCAAAAAATTTACTTTTAGTATTAATTAAATTATACATTTTATGTTGTCACACATTTATTTACTTTTTCCTACTTACTTTATACAGTGCGATCAAAAAGTTTATCATCAAGCAAGTCTAGAAGTTTAAAACGTATGTCTGCGGAAGATAAAATATACAATGGTAAATAAGAAATGTCAAAATAATTTTTTATAAAGTGTAACAAGAAATCGTGGTGAACGATTTGTATGAATAAACTCCAACTACATCTCATTTTAGGGTGTTTTAAGACGTTTCATACAGTAATTCAATTTGTTTAGATTTTAATTTATATAAAATAATTTTTTGACATGTAGCTGACATACAAACTCCCAAGCGACATACGTCCTCAACTAGTACGCCTACTTGATAGAAAGACTTTTTGATCGCACTGTATTTCATTCTACGATTCTACTTACTTTTTGTTTACTTATTCTACTCTATTACACTTATGTACACATGCATGTTTTAAATATTTCTCAAGTCGAAAAATATACCAAATAGCTAAAAGGGTAACTAACTTTGTGAATAAAATAGGTTTCTTTGAATTTGGTGAAGATGGGATTTAAGTTTGTTTTTTGGTGGCGTTAAAAATGGAGTGCAATTGCAAGTACATTAAGTTAATCGACGTCGATTACGTGTATTAATAAGTATCAGTCGAAATTAGCGTTGGTTTTATCGCTAATGTGTCCGATTAAAAGAAGGCGCGTAGTTGTCAGCATCTTATCTGCGTCGCATTAGTCGAATCCTGGAGTTCGTGACAAGGTAACGTCTCAATTCCAGATAAAACCTCCGAAACTCGTCCCGATCTAATTAGCGAGTCGAAATCTTTTCCATAAATCATTATCATTCCGGTTAAGTGTCGGTATTATCTAAGCCCACTCACTGAATAAAACAACACGTAAGTTTCATTAGCTAACAGGATGGGATGCGATGTGTATCGTCGTTCATTTCTTGCTAGGTTGCCTATCCGTCCGCCATCAAATCAGGGCCGAGATTATTTCGGGAGATTTGATTGAATGTAACCCCTCGGCATCCATCATGTTTAGTGAGGCTCCGTACAACTCCAAATGATCTGACTTCTGTTCGTCTAAATCCCGGCCCACCGGCCTCTTCCCTAGGGATCCCCTCGGCAAATTCCTTTATCTCCCCTGAATGTGCCGCCGTGCACCGACACGCTTATGAGGAACTAGATTGTTTGTTTCCCTCTTGTAATTTTCGCCGCAATTATTCGATATTTTCTTATTATGAGACTAATGCCGTAAGGGTTGCAACCGTTTTTCAATTATCGGACTTTTCCCCAACGACCTTCCTTGCTCCATTCGCTTTTAATATAATGCTCACTTTTTGCCACACTCTCAAGACCAGATTGCTTTCGAGAGAAGGTCTTGTCGACGAAACTATTAACTAATGGAAAATGATGCTAAGTGCAAACATAAAAGACAACAGCTAAACGGTTATTTATACTTTATGCATTTGCAGGTACACGCAATTCAATTCTTCCCATTTGTATTACTAGTATGTGTGTTTACGACGTGAGCAAATTTCAAAACTAAACAAAAAGTTACTGCTGGATAATACAAACAAGCAATTTGTAAAATGATTCTAATTAAAATTAATTGCTATATTTGCAACTAAAAACTATACGAGTGCATTGTAAACACTAATTTAAACAAAAAATAAGCAAGAAGAAAATTTAATAAAACCAAATTAAAAACTACTTAATAACAAACTAAAATTTAAATGTTTAGTTCTCTCTGTCCTAAATTGTTTTAGTTAATTTCGTCTAATGCCAAATAAAAAATGGCGTTGTTTAAATTTTCGAAATTAGAGATGGAGTTCAAACAGAGCCTATTTTAGTAATGATAATAATTTATTACTTAATTTCAATTATGTAATAAACGTAGGCAACCCAGTGCTCAGGAGCTTATAAATAATGAAAGTTGCCTAGTTTTATGATTCTTGTACTTCTTAATTAAATGCTTTAGTTCGGGTGTTTAAGAGTGGTTGTAATTAGACATTTGCAAATAAGTTATTGGTGATTATACGAATATAAGTTTGGGAGATTTTTTGTAAGAAAATCCGATTGGAGTATGTACCCGTGCCGCCCCATTTATCAAAGCAGTTGACTGCAGTAGTAAAAAGCAGTAATAAAGTCACCCAGGTATAAAATTATGAACCCGATAATGGCACTGCGGCATTGCCGGTTTCGCGTCTAAGTATAGAGCCGGTAAAAGGCAGGTTAACGTAAGAACTCTATGCTATACTTCCAACTATAACCGCAATTACTATGATAACAGTTATAATAAAAAAGCTAATCCTTCGGTAGCGGTAGCGAAGCAATCATCCCATTTGAGCTAGCCCGGAGCGAGGAACTCGAGCCATTATTCCGGCAGAAACGTCTCTTATTATATTACAATAATGCATGGGCACCTGAAGAGGGGCACAGCAGTTTCAATCGGGAGCAGCAGCAACACGAGCCGACTTATTCGGAGTGAGTTTTATGAAAGCTTCGGCTCGAGCTTTTCCCCGGTGGCGGGAACGGCTCGCCGGTGATTTATTGGCGGCCCGGATTTGTTTAGTTCAAATGAAGGGTCGTCTGCGGAGGCGGCTGGAGTAACTCGGGGGGAGATCCAAATCCATGCCTCGATACTCTCTCTCGTTTTCCACTCCGGCTTGATGCAATACTCGCCCGGACTTTTATAATTTAAATTGCTTTCCCGGAGTCGATCCGGATCATTACATACTGCGTTCCAGATAAATTGCGAGGCGTATAGCAGCGCGACACGGCCAAATTGCAACCACGGCCTTGAATCTTTTTGCACACTCAACTTTACTCGTTATTACCGAAATTTTAACTATAAATCCATCCCGACGACAACTACACACCCGAACGGAATATCATATTACGACAAAGATGAAATCGATAATTCTCTTCGAGTGACAGAAACTGTTTCCCATATTTTATAGGTAAACTGGACCAAAGGTAGCGCAAATTTGAGTTGTCACAATTATAAGGTTCGTTTTTTTATGAATTGTCATCCTCATCTGTGAGGTCTTTTGCGTTTATCCCTCGGAGATCGCTGGTGTCCACACATGAAGCACGCCCTGGAGCCCTTAAGTGAAGTGTATAAATAGTGTAGTGATATGGTTGGTGCGATATCTTATCTGCAATCTAATTTTAATGAATCGTAAACGTCGGGGAGCGCATAGCTGAGGCGAGGACTGTCTGTTACGAGATCCTCCCCGACTGATAACTGCTCCGTCGGTATGCTGGTATGCCAACCATCCGTGTTGATCACAAATACCAGCCGAACGGTCCTGAAGATCACTCCTCACCCTCCAAATGCTATGATGTTCCTCCACCTCTCACATCGTGCAGATTTAGATTTATTACGTTTCTCTAGTTCCCATCCTATTAAACATAACCCGAGTAATAAGAGATACGTGACGACCAACTTTGCCTTAATCACCGTAAACTGCGCCGAGATCACGACGAATTCGATGGAGATTAATAGAAGAAAATGGGCACTTTTGCTTGATTAATACTGTATGTGTACAGTTACCTCCAAATGAAGCTAGAGGCAAGTTATGGGGGTACAAAAGTACTCAAGACTTTTCAGAAATTTTGCAAATTACTTAGCTCGAATTTGATTTATCGCAAAGTAATGGTAGCTTAAAGTGGAAAAAAAGGCGATTTGTGTGCGCGATGATGATGATGAATATTTCATTGGGCATTTCGTGCGTGACGGTCATCAATACAGAAATCGTATATTCGGTGTGCTAATGAAGACGCATCGGGCATTCGTTATGTTGGCTCTGCTTACTGCCTACTTAACTTTGTATGTTCACGCACGTATCATAAATATTAAATCCGTTAATTGCTCAGTTAATATCTTGTGTGGTATGAAAAGCGCCGGCGCAATGCCAGACGAGCCTTGACAGGCCCCAGCTGGGGGATGAAGTCAGGGATTACAAGAGATTGATGACTGGGGATAATATAATAGAAATAGAAAAGTACACGAGGTGCTTGTCTAATGAACACGACGCGAAATTTTCCCGAAATTGTTAAATTTAGCGAGCTTTAAAAGTTTCGAAAGTGATCTTTGAACTCGAGACGATAAAAATGGATCGCAATTTAGTGGAATTATTCGCGAATATTTCCATTCTCTGTTTTTTCTCAAACAAAATAATCATTTCAGAGCGAACTGTAAACACTAAGTTAGATTTTGTTGCATTACATTTCATACCTCTTTCATCGTACGGAGCCCAAACAATCCGGAAACCGTACGCACCGTGTTTAATTCAAAAAATATAAATAAATTGGAGGCGAAAGCGTGACATTTTGAAATATACTGTGAACAGATATATGCTGTTTGCTGTTGAAATAATCCAGCGATTCTAAAACAATTTTTTTCAAATCAAACCTAAACATCGATGTCGTTTCGCTATCTATTATTTTATTTGCAATAAATTTTAATTAATTGTAATTAAATGCTTATAATAGAGCGTCGTTGGTCATAAATTTACTTTTGACACTTAATAAACAATAAAAGCGATTTATTGGTGTTATAACATCTTTATGAGTACAGCTTCATTACATGTTGCTGATTTATGGTTTCACGATTTGGTGACGAGCCTTCAAACGACGCTACCAGTATATGGGTAAATTGCTGCTGCAGTTCTGCGATTTTTTTACGACGAGAAAACCATGACTTAACTCGTCATGGAGACGAGACTTTTTAAGTCAAGGTTTAATGATTTTTAACCGACATCGTAATCGCTAAAATTAAAACGTTACACTGTGACGCATAGTAACTGTTGTTAGTCACAACATAGTTACATTAAGATAACACTCGAGGAGGTGGTATGTATTTTCTAGAGTTTGGAAATTACTGGAGGCGGAGAACAAAGTTGACAGGCTGACACTGCTTTGAGTGGGTTGAATTTGAAGCAATGAGTAGTTTTATCTCATTTAATAACATTATAACAATCATGTACTGTAACTGAGAGGGAGATTATTTTGGTTACTTTTATGTTTATTTTGTTTTTTCGTTTTCATTTACTTTTCTTTTTAATCATCTGTCTGTACTTTTACTCTTGTAATATGTCTTTTTGTAGTAATTTTGTGGTTCTTTGCAGGGGATGGGGGTCAAAACGTTTGAGAGTCTCTGGTTGTTACACAATGAGACGTCGTGTAACAAACAGAAATCGACGCGTGCATGCATCGTGTAGAGCATCGCCTGGTCGATGTATATTTGTACAGCCACCGGCGGCAGTTTACTTTTCACCGAGATCGTTTCAATAAATCGGTTGGCGGGTACGCCATCCGCATTATATTTAGATATGGCATAGAAAGATGAACGGTTGGTATTGGACGCCTCCGCATCTCATTTTAATTATCCACCGGTGGACAGTGGTGGTGTCATCGGAACACGAAGACGGCAGATGCAAGATAAGGCAAACGTGCAATAAGATTGGCAGTATCGTTAACAGTATCGGGGGCGGCTAAGTGGTATGTCGTGTCCGAGAAAGCAGGTGTGCAGATTCCGCGTTCGCGTTATTATCATTGCTCCATTAGTGCCGCGACTAATTTCGACAATTAAAACGGCTCAATGATTTACAGGTTTTTTGTCGACGTGTTGTGAAAGAATCTCTGGCAGAATTCGATAAGAGCTAATTCAAAATCCCTTGTTGTGTCTTTGTATCCGCAATAAAAAGAATTCAAAAAAAGTTTTTTTTGTTAATTCCCACTTCTGACAAGATGAGATCAAACCAAATAAGTGCTGACATTACTTAATTTGATATCAATTCAAAACTTCCTCAAATCTAGTCATTAGTTCTTTTAGGATAATAATTATTCAAAACCTATCGATTTATTTTGAATGTTTAATACTTCCAAACAAAATTGAAGTAAAAAAATTGCTTTCTGAAATAAAAAATTGTCTTCTTAAAAATAATGTTTAGGAAAGCTAAAGATAAGTTTCCTTTTGGTGCATTTTAAAAATAATATATCGTATTATGTTATTAGGAGTAAAAGTGATAGTTTATGTGGCGAAGCTGAACGTTTAATTAAGCTGAGCCACATAAACTCATTTTTACTCCGAATAACATACCTATGCTATTTCATCCGCAAACGTATTGAGATTGGAAGTAAAAACCAACACTATACTAACCAGTAAATAAACAAAATAATCAAAACGGTTTGTAACTAATTAAATCATAAAAACTCTTATAAACAACCATGAAATTTTTGAAAGCGTTTATTAATTTGACTAGTGCAGTAAGTAGTGCAGAATCGGAGTTGGTTAATTCGACCACGAAATAAATTTAATCCTCTTACGGTAAAACTTGAGGATTAAGATGACAGGTCAATTCGACCACCAATACCTGCGGGGGGGTTTGAGAACGATGAGTGTGATATTTATAATTTCGACAATACAATAAGAGAGGGGTAGTAAGGTAGTGGTCAAACTTAACTTAGAAAATTCAGTTACGATCACATTTTAGTTTTTCAGTTTGCTTTGGCGGAAGCTGTTTGATATTAGTAATAATGGCAAATCAAGAAGCGCAAAGTAGAAAAAATGTTGAAAATAAAATAAATTATGTAAATCAAAAAATTCATGAATATAGTGTGAAAACAAAATCTAGATTCACAGTATACAATTATTTACAAATTCATTGTAATTAAATAAAATAAAAATGTTAGTTTTTTTTTTTTATTTTATCTTCACCAAGGTCTAAGTGACATAATTGTCAAAAAAATAAAACCTCCAATGTGATGGGATATAAAAACCAAAATCAAGAGAAAAATAAACTTTTCTTTCTACTGAGTTAGAATAATAAAGTTTTAATTACAGATTTGCTCGTTTCGCGTAAAGCAAAAAATGTTTTTCCTTTGCAGTTTTGGCGTAAAATCAAAGATAATTTTTGTAAACTCAAACCGGGGACATACTGTACATTCTTTATTAAGTTAATCCTTTGGATCTAATATCGCTGATGCTGATGATGATGATCTACATTATACCTTCCTAGAAATTGCTGAAGCCGTAAAAGAAACAAGAAAAAAATAAGTAAATAACATTAGTAAATGTCAGTAATGTCATGATAAAAGTAAAAACACTTAAGCAAAAAAATAGAATTTTTATTCCATGGTTGAAAGGTAAATATGTATTTTACTTGTAATATTTAGTCGTAAAATAGACACTTTTGCGACGTTTGCGGATAAAGTGTTTTATTTACAATCGCTAGGGTTATATGGCCGATGATAGAGGTCGGAAAATACGTCATACCATCTCTTAGTTGGAAAGTGTTTTATGTAGAATTGTCAACGTTACAAGTCTCTCAAATGTCAAAAACGCATAAGAATAACGGTATTTAAGAAATGTGATTTTAATTAAAATAGAATTTTATTACACCCTCGGACTCCATCTAACCTTGTACCTCGTGCCTCTCTCAAATAACTTGAGACCTTGAGATATGACAGTATCTTATTATTTTTGAAATGGAATTGTTTTTGATAATTTTTTATGACCTGCTAAAATTTTAAAAACAATACTGATTGAAAGGTCTATTTTTTATGATTAACAAAAAGAGAATTAAAATTTTAGTTCAATTATTGTCATAGATATACTTTGCACTGCCAAAAGTCATTTGCATTAAATATTCTTTTAGCTGGGTTCTAAGATTTAGATTAAAAAAGTTAAATTAGTCCAACATTAACATTTAGGATAGTTTGATGTTTTTTGAATGTCTGGGATTCTAAAAAAATCTCGCTAAATCTATCGTGAAAGCCCACAAAAAACTGTAGCTCATCAGTGATTCAGGGCATGCTACATCGACATTTGCCATTTTGTTGTACGATTTAATCAGAATCGTTTAGTTTTTTTTTTATCTGGAAGGCTATTATTACTTATGGCACCCATTGGTGCTGCTAATTTCGGCAATTCTCGTCATGGATAGATTTATGCGTGTTTTTTGGCACTGGCACCGCCCTTTGGCGTGTGATTCGTAAGAAATCTGTCAATTATCTTCGAAGGGATCGTCTGTTGAAATATTCAAGTCGGCGAGTGCGTCGCGCTGTAGATTCCGACAATGATTTAGTTAATTAAACGTCTCTCTTGTAAGAATGTCGAATAACGGGGTGGATTTGACAGCGCTGGAATTTGAGAAATGAATTCCGTCGTGTTTCTCTCGATCGTCGGCGCGATAATCCGCGGACGAATAATAATAAGAAGAGAATCGTCCCATCCCAGGTCCTTAAATCGGCCGCGAGAAGTGTAAAACCTTTATGGCTCGTATATTGTCGGAATTAAGAACGAAACATATTGGATGTCGCCTTCATCTCGCATTTGCATACTCGTTCGGGTCGCAATCATAAAAATAATACGATAATAATCGCATCCAGTCCGAGTGAAATATGCCTCGAGTTTTTCGTTTATTTCGTTTTTTAGTTTTTTTGCTCGTTGTTTGAATTAATCGAGAAAGAGGCCTACCTCTGCTCGGACATACTTTACGCTCGCATCGAGCTTTGTTATGAAAATTTCAGCCTGGAAACATTGCTCGCCTCTTGTAATTTAAGCACTTAGCCGTTATTATTTACGCGCCGGGATGCGAATAAACACGCCGTGTAATGGCCAACGTCTCTCTGTACTTTTGCCACAGCTTGTCGGAAATCTCGCCCCGGGAGATCGGCTCATAAGCTTCGAAGCTCGACTTTGCGCTTTTGTCAACTCAAAAAATCCAACATACGCATCACGCCCAAACACCCACGACGTATCACGGCCATTTATGCGCATTCCAGCCAACAACAACTAAATTTCTTTCGCACATAAAAGGCATTACAAAAAATATAAACGTCAGTCTACGATCAAAAATAAATATTTATTGAATTAAAACTGTGATGAAATTACATGCTTTCTGCATTACTTTTCAAACCAATTCTGCAATTTGAATAACACTCCACCTGAAACTTTTTCATATTTTGTTTAACATGAAAGATATCTCAAATATGATTTTATCATTGATGTTAAAGAGGGCTTATAAATAAGTCTGAATATTTATTGCATTTTGTTACCTCTAAATGTCACGTGTATTTTTTTGAAAAAAAAAACATTTCTTCAAACTTGACTTCAATAAACTTACCAAAAGTTGTTATTCGAGCAAAAATTGGAAAATCATCTCAATTTTGAATTTTTTTTATGAAAGTTTTATTTAATTAATTGTTTTGTTGTTGTAATCACAACATAAATCTAACCTCTATTTGAATAGAGCGCATCAAGTGTTTGTTATTTAAAGTAGGTAATCGTAATAAAAATAATAGTTTTGCCTTTTAAATCAGTTTATTAATAAATTAACTTATATATCTAATACGAAGCAAAAGGTCTATTGACTTTTTGCTCTCTATTTTAACCCTTGCTAGGTTTATTAAAAATGCTTTAAACTTGCAGTCTGTTTTATTTGATGGAATAAAAACAATCACATTCAGAAAATTTATGCATACCTATATGCAATATTTGTTTTTCTATTCGAAACCAAATAAATTATAGAAAAAACTGCTAAAATTGTACCTATATTTTATTAGTAGGTATTAATATTCTGATTTGAGCCCTAACGATAGAAATTATTGTAGTGGTTGGAATAGATGGTGCTACTGAATACCTAACGCTCATTAAAATTACTTTAGGGTTTAAGAAGAGTCATAAATTTTCTTTAACGCGAGTAGAAGCATAAATTAAAAAATTATAAATAAGTGAATGTTATAAATAGCAGTTCAAATTTTATGGCAACAAATTTCTGAGCCTAATGTTTGATAAAATTGATAGATAATTTTATATACATCAGTAATTTCAATTTACCTCGAAATAAAATTTTATTATTATGAATACGAGCTGTTATCTTTAAAAAGCACATTTCTATCATTTTTGATGACTTTTATTGCGAATGGCGTCGATCTAACGCAAAGCGAAGTCGTCGCACAAGTTGCCTAACCTACGCCACCGCGAAAGGAATTGTATCATCGATATAGACATCAATGTGCCGTGCAAAATCCATTCGTAATAAATTCGAAGCTATCGATTTATAAATCTGTTACCTCCTCGAATTTATTTTCTTTATTGTGGCCGAGTCTGCGGTCTTGTACTGCACTTAGTAAATTACGTTAAGAAATTATTGGACGTAATTTACTATCCAGCATGGAAGGAGCGTCTTTCCAGATAATTCAATGCTGTCAACATTGCACTAGATTTTAAGCGCCACTGATTTACAACGCGTGGTCTGTTGAAGCAAACATCCCCGTTGAAAACTTGATACATCGCTCCTTTGTGGTCCACTTTATCGCTTACATATATTAGGCTAAGAAAAACAACAAATTTTTATGTCGTCGGTCACCTTAATTAATTTTACTTACAAGTCGGCAAAACGATTTTATGTTAATTTGGAGGAACTTCTTCAGAAGAATCTGGTGAAAAAATTGTAGTGAAAAAACTATTTAACATAATAATCTTCTATCAAGAATAAATTATAGTCCTGTCGGGTTAGTGCTGCTATTGTAAGAAGCAATAAAACAGAAATAATAAATAATTAATAAATCTCCCAAAGTGTTTCAGTTCCATGAAACGATGCAATAACCGTGTTTATGTTACTGTTAAGTGTTAATAGTTATGTAAGACAAATAGACAGTAAAGGCTTATTTACATCACGTTATCCATATGCTCGCTTATCTTACACCAAATTATTACTCCGGCTACTTGACAATAAAAAGCTCTCTCATATAAAATTGATGACTAGAACTTGATTGATAAGATGACATGTCACGATGAAGTCACACTGAAATCCGATACTTTCACTAAAATGTCCAAAATTAACGCCTACATAATTTTGTGTCACTTCTAGTTGTGGGTGTAGAAAAAAATTGACTACATAATTTTGACTTTTGAAACACTCAAGATACGGCTAATGACTCCAGCTGCATCTTAATCGAAACCAAAATTTATTACATTATATTTTTATAGTTTAACGACTATCTGATTCAGTTTATCTCTCCAAATTGAGCTCTGCAATATTTTGATGTGCCTCCAGTAATTAAAACGCAATGAATTTTAATAAGCTTGCATTATTTCCAGTATTTTATTTTTACTTCTGCTTCTACTCCTTCAAGATGGCTTTTATAATTAAATTAATACAAAGATAATGTTATTCCATTGACGCAATTGAAACAAATTATGTAGACTAAAAAATTGATGTTTATGTATACCTAATTAATTATTACGTTTGTGATTAATTTAAAGTATTGATTTGTTATTAGATATCGAATTTGAGTCTTTAATTTACATTTTGACTACTAATTGAAACGAAATATCTCTCTTAACACCTACATAAGAAATTGTAA
The DNA here is from genome assembly GCF_015345945.1 of Tribolium madens. NCBI lineage: Eukaryota > Metazoa > Arthropoda > Insecta > Coleoptera > Tenebrionidae > Tribolium > Tribolium madens. The sequence goes on from NW_025401063.1 coordinate 5,515,542, forward strand.
TTTCAACTTTCGTGTTTCAAAATTGTCTAACTCGCAGGTCACAAAGAAGTATTCATCAATAAATTTTGGAAAGCAGTTAATTCAAAAACTTCAGACAACGTCCGTGAAAAATACAAGTTGATTAACCCCGCTGTGAAACGTTTGTTAATTCTTATTAACGATTCCATAAATATGTGATATTTCTTGGGAACGTTTCAAAACGCCGTGTGGTGCGACTTTTTTCTCGCCTTCCAATTCTTTTTCTGTTGTGATTTACAATAGTGATCATTAAAATAGTGTCCGGTTATCCAAAACAGTTTGACACTCCATAGTCAAATTTCTTTAAAGCTCCATAATTCGTGACAGGTGTGACCGAACGGTTGGCGGGCTGTTAATTGCCTTCGCAATTTTTTCTCGAAATGCCGGAATTATTAATGATTTAAGCTTACTATTATCGGTGTTAATTCATCATTGCGCGTTGTACACTAGCCGGCTGATTATAATTTTTAATGTGCTCCTGCTGAGTTATTGTGAGCGAGCTAGAGAGAATTTCAGCGATGTGAAACGAAGATAATGTCATCGTGGCTCTGGATGGCGAAGGCGCGGTCCACACACCACCAACAATCAGACGCCCATCTCGAGACCATGCGGACTAATACATCATCTATGCAAATAGCAAGAAACGTATACGACCGATGGTGCAATTAACACACCGGAAATGCAACGATGTAGACACATCCCTGCGACGGTGCTTTAATTTACATGTGCACCTTCGGCGGAAGAGCCGTCGAAGGCCGATAATTGATCCTCAAGCGGATTGATAATTACTTTAGGAAGTTCAAATGTCAAAGACGCGCTCTCATGGGAAGCGGTTCCAGGACCGTCACTATGAGTTATTGGATATTATTCTTTAATCACGGGCTCCCTTAATTAATACGGCAATTAGCTAATGGGAATTAGAGCAATTAAGCAGCGGGGGCTCCGAAAAAGTTAGCCGACGCGAGACCGACGAGCTTCATGTCCACCACTGAGCTTATACTTTCGGAGCTTTTTGTGAAATATTTTGATTCCATATACAGTCAGCGACAAAATTATGAAATAATTTTAATTATTAAAACTGAAAATATTTTGTTTTGACAAAAATGCTTGAACAAATCATTTTTTTTTTAATACAAATACATTCTCAACTTGATTTAAAATTGTATTTGTTATTTTTTATTGATATTATTTCACTTTTTGGATATTTTTTTTTCCAAAACTTTATGTAAAATGTAATATTTTGGTGTTGTCATTTCGACAATTAAAAAATCTATCGAATTGGCTAAAAAATTAGGAATTTCCATTTTAAAAAAGTGTCGATATGTCAATACTCAAAAACCAAGAATTTTATATCAAGTAGAAAATTGTGTATTTTTTTTAAATAAAATTGACCTGTCCTTCTGTCCAAGCCTTTTTACCGAAACAAAATGTTTTCAGTTTTAATAAGATTATTCCATACTTTTGGTGCTAACTGTATACGTTTTTACTTAGACACTTAGTTGACATTTTTTTAAATCTGCTCTTTTGAATAAAACTGTACCAGATAGCGACAACAGCCTTAATCCAATTTTTTTTTAATAAAATAACAATAGTTAAAAGTGAATATTTAATATACCTTCGATTTTAAACAATGCATAAAATCTTGCAATCGGCATTAATAAACAAAATAACAGATGTTGAAATGTTCTAAGTCCAGGGTAATGTTAGAGCGACAAAGTATCAAGTTCAAAGAAAGGTGAATTGTATCTAAGTAAAAAAAAAATATTGTGGAAGCAAAATACATAAAATCACCATGTATAGTGAATCGGAACAAAATAATGCAAATCGTTAATAATAGAACAGTGCCAAAAAAAATTTACGGATTTTTGAAAAACAAGTTTTTTATGGTAAAAAGACTTTTTTAATACATTGTCGATTAGTACCTACTGGATTTTACGTAAAGCTCTCAAAAAATGTTAAATGAATAACTATAGCTGATCAAAGAGGAAAAAAAATCTATAAACAAAATTCCAGATGATGTACAAATATTACATATAGAAGACAAATTAGAAGACTTTTTGGACTTTGTGTTTCAAAAAAAAGATGTGGAGATAAAAGATAATATATTTATAAATTATATAATTTTTTTTGGATTCAATTAAAAGATATAGGATTATATTTTAACACAAATTTCACAAAAATTATAATTTTCAATTTAAGGAGAAAACCATAAAAACTTTTAAATTTCATAATTACTCCTTCAACTTAGTAATGAACGAAAACCCATCAATAAAGCAAAATACGTTATACAAAGGAATATCAGGACTATTAGGTACATACCTACAGGAATATTCAAAATGCTGAAGATTTTCCGGAAGACAATTAACTTTCCCGGCAAATATAAATATATTGTTAACCAAATTTCGTAATAAGTTAAATGCATTGACATCTTGAACTTAAGTTATTTTAGCTTTTTTTCATATTCTAAAAAAAATAATGTTTAGGGCGCTAAAGTATTAAGTCCTTTTAGTGTCTTTTTAAATAAAACAAAATTAGATCAAATAGTCAAATAGATCCACTTACAACAAAATGTTCTGGAACATAACAACTATTCTGAAATGTTACGTAAAATTGTGATATTGGTTTCTAATTGAAAATTTTTGTTTTAAATTATTTCTGAATATTAAGCATTTTGGACTGTTTTCGCTCTGAGGTACAGAAAAATTTCTTTGTGTTTTATACAAAACATTGACAAAAAATTGTATCTGTATAGGTATTATTATTTCCTTCAATGTTTTAATTAATATTTAGCTAGTCGTTTATTTTTGGTTTAACGGTAGATTTACTACAGTGGGCAACAAAAAAAAAAGTTATAAGTAGTTATAAAAAATGTGCCTTTCGCCCTTGTCCAACCGGAAGCTTTGTTGGTCTAAAATGCGTTCTCTTTTATGCAAACAGCGTCCTATCGTTGTCACATTCAGAGGAGCGATTTTTCGTCGTGCAGCAGCTCCTCTTTTGATGTGGTTGCGCGTGTCATCACGATGTATTTATTGCCACCACGTACTTCGGAACAAGCTCCACACATGAGATCAGCATCACTGTTTTCAGATGCTGGCCCAGTATTCATAATTCGTGTCCGGAGTTGACGAGCCCCGTACAGAAAACACGCTGTAAGCTGTCAGGACGTCGTGCTGAAAAAAGCGACACGCTGAAAAATGCCATCGCAACGTGACGCATTCTTGACTGACGCTCCCGTTATATCCACGCTCTTTTCCTTACTTTCGTCGAATAATTAGCGTAATATTGTCGCAGTGTAAGTTTCGTAGCTTAGACGGCAATTTGTCCCCGTCGTCGATGAGGTTGCTTATGGTTTATTTTTGAACGGTAATCGAGAAGGGAAGTGACAGAGATTAAGACCCGTCAACTCCCATTTCCCGCCGACCCTGTCGGGTATCTGCTAATGCAATGCTACTATAAGCACTCCTACGAGCTCTAGTACTGTTAGGTCTTTGAATTAATAATCCCGGAACCGAACTATTCTTGCACTTTTAATCCACGACTCAGGCCAAACCTGTCTTCAGGGTCTTCTGACAGCTTAATAAGCACGACCCTAACCCCGTCTCATGCTGTTGCAGGAATTCTCTGCTTAAACGGCTTTAGAGCAGATTTGGACCCAAATTAAACAATAGCATGGCCGTTCTTATTTTAAACACAAAGACAAAATATACAAAATCATATTATTCCACACCTATTATTGCGCATAACAGAATACATCTCTAAAGCCAACAATAAATATCCAAACAGACATTTGATTTGGTTTACTCAAATTTGTGATGCACTACGTCTGTGAAATTTTTCACAATCAGTGTTGTTATCCTGTCAAATTGATGGCAGATGATTTGTTAAAAAACAGCTTTTTCCTGTCACCATTATCAACATTATGACCATATCTAAAAAAACCTATTCATTCATTGTAATTTATATAATGTAAACAGAAAATACTTATTTCTAGCGTTATCCACAAATTCAATAATGATTGATAGATACGCACTGCCTGTATTTTACATCAAATCGTCTCTAACACAATGCGTTTCAATAGAATTAGTTTGGTTAGTTTATCAAGAAACCAAAATAAATTGTTGTGGTTATAAATGACAGTTTTTATGGGCGATTTTGACAAAATTGAGGATCTTTTTATCCAAAACACAATTTTGTAAATCAATTTGAGTGACAGGTCCAATCCCGGATATTAAGAAAATAGTCACGGTGTGAAAAGTATCTTAATTGGTATTCGTAGAAAGCCCATTGTGGTCAAAATTTTATTTATCCTCTAATTAAAACTGAAATTTTTCGTGGACGTTTTGTGTATTCTCCCGGTTCCCGCTGAAGCGCGAGACAATACAATATCGGATCCAATAAGCGGCAAATCACCCTGTTCCCGACCAATTTAATATGGACGGGGTTGGAAAGTGAGACGGTAGCGTTCCTGAGCGCTCGAGTACGATACGGCGATGCTGTCAAGGCCATAAATAACACTGTCTAAACGTTATTTTTGGGAAGCTAACGACATTCCTGGAGCGGAGTCGTTATCAGACACCCGGCCCTGCAATATCAGGAGCTGTCAACGCGGGATTCCAGCTCTGGAATGCGGATATTGCTAGCTCTCCGGCGTTCCGCTGCCGTGTACACCCCCCCAAAAACCACCCCCGTTCGCGAACGCGCCCCTCGGATATTATAATTGCCCTCTGTAAATCAGAACATGTCAAAAATAACACATGACGATATTTTCCAAACCGCACTTTTGGCTTCTTCTAATAGGGACGACATAACAATAAATTTCCAGGAAGGAGAGTTGATAGCTGAAATTGGTTCCTGTCGCTATCTTGGCGGATCAGGACTGATGCTGATTTCATTGAGATAAAAAGGCAAAAAAACTAAATTAAAATTTCACAATTTATTAAAAAGATATACAGACAAAGTTGTAAGTAGTTTAGCCAAAAGCAAAGTTTAAAATGAAATTATTTAACTATGTGTAGTATTAAAGTTTGATCGTGGGATTTCCGCTTCTATCCGTCCCCGGTTTGGGTCCGCATCTCCATAATCCATTATAACCCATCTCGCGGCCTAATAGGCTTTGGTGGTGCGCTTAGACTATTAAAAATAGGCCGTTGATTAAGTGCGAAAGCCGCGTCGGCTGTGGCCGTTAGTAGCGGTGAAATGGAACCGCCGTCTTCGGAATAACGATAAGTGAAATAAATTTAAAAGTTTCCCTGCAGAAACGACTTGAAAGTTGCGATAACGGATTTAATGAACCCTATCGTCTACAGAGGCCTGAATGGGTCTTGCGCCGGCTCACAAAGGGCTTTAATTTATTGCGAGGCGATGTGATTGTTGCATGTTGGCAACGCCGAGACCATATCTTCATTTCTTCGACTGTTGTATATCACGTATGTGTGCGAGGAACAACGTATAACTATGAAAACTTCAATTTATTTCTCCATCACCTCGGCAAAAAAAACTCGTTTCCGAAAATCTGGCCCTTGGGAAAAGTGACGCGCGAAAAGATCATACATCATATCCTGCGTGATAATGCATGCACGCGTCTTCGCGTTCTCGACTAGTTGGGGCCTATCTAAATCGAACTTCTTTCCCTACACATAAAAATACAAAGAATCAATCTTGTGACAGACCGTGTAAAAGGAAAATTCGGATGAATGCGACCCAGTTGTGGGGAACGGCAATTATAACTCATTGTCTTCTTGTCACATCTTGACGTTTTAGAATTCCAACTGAACATGCCTTCAACGGTCAAGGCGGCACTAGCCGCATAGACGGCAGAATGGTTTTAATAATAATTCTCTACCAGGAGCGAACTCGAAATATATTTGTATTCATGAGATTTTTTTCCCAGAAGCGGATGAAGACTTTTTTATAATACTTATACAGTTTGATTCCGTTTTGTTTTTCATTTATTTTGTTACTCAATTTCAAAAATTTTTTTCATTAGCTTTCTTTAAAACAGTGACAAAACAAACTACTTTTCATCTCATTCTATGTATTGATTGCCGTTAACACCTAAACTGGGTCACGTTATAGGGGTCCAGAAAAGATTGATGGATTTGGCCATAGTTTATTGTCCTTGTTGCCCAGTCCGTCTCTGACTTCTGCAGGTAGCTACGTTTTTTATAATTCAATTTTTAGAAGGGTGACTCGTATTGTACTCGATTCTCGTCGCTTCAATGAAAATATCTGCGACTTCTTCGGTGGCCGATTTAATCATCTTTAAATTCTTTTGAAAATATAACCTAGACGATTCAAAAAAATGCCTTTATGCACAACACCTGACATAATTGGTGTCGATCACGTGATGCGTGCTTATCAAAGCTTACGATCAGTTCCATTACTGTCACCTTAACATTACGATTTTCGTGAAGACTCCAACAAATTATTTCTATGTTGGAGTTTTCGGAGTGGAACGGAAACGGAACACATAAATAAAGATCGAAGTGAGCTCGGTAAAGCAGCTGCATTATAGCGAATCATCAAAATTTTTACTCATAACATTTTTTAATTTAATGGCTTTCGAAATTGTTTCAACGATCGTATAATCTCGACCAAGTGTATAAAAGGCCAATTAAATGTGTCTCTAAATGTGTGCATATCTGTGAGAGTTTGTACTGTGCAAGTTTTAAATGCCGGCGTTATAATGCATTTTTGTAATTCTAAAGGTATTGCCTTTTTATGCTATGTTAAAACTACCTGTCCAAGATTCCACCTTAATTGCCCGAATGGCTATCTTATATCTAAAATACATATTTATGTAATTAATTTTTTACGAATGTCTGCTATTTTTAATTTATGACAAGAGCCGTATAATTTTATTACTTAAACTCAATAGGTGCCTGCCTATAGTGACCACTTTAACTGTCTATAATACCTGCCAGTGATTCTTTTTGCTTCTTGCATCTATCCGTTCATTTAATATGCACTTTAGTTTCGCATTCAGAAATGCCACAAAAACTAATTACAACAGTTTTAGGGGAAAAGAATTTACGTAGGTGTCAGAACTTTTCGCATTCTTGTGCAAATTATCATGTGGCAACACTAAAAATATATTTGCCAATTTGAATTTAAATTAAGTGATTACTGACTTTCTGAAAAATACTAAAATGAATTATAGTCACAGAAACTGATTACTCACATTTATACGTTGATATAAAAACACATTTGTAAAATTAAGGATATTTTTTATATGTCTGAAATGTTTTGATACAAATCTTTAATTCCTTTTTTATATGCTTTCATATTCATTTTTTATACTTCTCAGACTTGTAATAAATTACCGATACGTATCTAAATTCAGAAGCTTATAATCTGTTTAAGCAATCAAATATTTTCGAACAAATATTGGAACTTGTTACAAATTTAAATTATTTGGGATTTTGGGGTCAGCACCCCTAAAACCTTTTGACTAATTTTATTCGTGACAAGGGTATCACTGTCACTGTCTCTATTCCATCTCGTATTGACTACGAATAAAAAGTTTCTCCTAATAACAACTGAAGATTTTTCATCAGCAACAAAGTCGAGAGCGTGTCGTTTTGTGGTTTCGTGTTCGTTGTTTATTGGTTATTAGTCGCTTTGGGGTGTTTTCCGCGCTCAAAGGGGGAAAAGTCGCATTAATATTTGGTTAATTTATTCAAGTACATTGTTTTTTGGTAACGTCAGTGACTGGTCCTACATGAAACAAAACAAAAAAGAATCTTGAGATCTACGGCAAGACGAAGCGGTGCAGAAGAAGAGAGTGCAAGAGTCTGGCCAATTTGCTGCGTTTGTATTATCTCGCATAACTTGAATACATCTCTCGCTACTCTGATCGCAGACGAAGATACAGCCGCAAATGCAACAACAACTCGCCACAAACCTGCCTCTTATTTCTTTTATCTCTTGCTGCAAGAGAGCAAGTAATTAAAAGATATACAGGGGTCTGCGGGAAAAGCCACTAATCTAAAAACCGATAAGTGGCAATTTAAACTCTCAGCAGAAATTCGAAATACTAAAATCACCATATAATTTTATTATGTGTTATTACGTGTTATGTGGTGTGTGGTGCAGTATTGATTGTGACAGTAATGCTCCATAGCGAGTATTAAATAATTCCCGAAGTGCAGTAGTTCCTGCTGTGGACATCTCCGTTGATTTGAACAATGTATTAAAGTATTAACCAGAGTGGTCGAAAAATTTAATATCGCCAATGAGAGTAGCAGACACCCTTGTTGGCATTGTTTGGTGTCGTTTAGAGGGTTAGGTTGGTATGATATTATTAAGATAATTGCGTTCGAAGGTGGAGGTTGTTGTATTTGTTGAGAGTGCGGTGAAATGGACCTGGAATGCCGCACGACGACCTCTGGGGATTAGAGAGCTGCCACAGAGGTAACAAATGGGGCGGCAACGAAATCCCCGTGTGTAGATATACCTGGCGGATTAATTCAATATTATAATATCGGAGAGCGCTCGGTCTCGGCTCATTGTGTTCTTTATCGCTACAAACTTTGATACGGCCGAAAGATGACATAAATCTGAAAGCCATCCATTCTTCTATTATGTTAAAATGATGTAGGGCCGCCTTGCAGCTACAGGCCGAGCAGATCTTTTTATTCATCCGCTGGCCATAAATATATCGCATAATGGTGGAACCGAACCGTCCTCCTCAAGAATTCCACCGCAACGTCGCGAACGACACGCCGATTCTTGATCTCGCTTTTCCCTTCCTTTTATTACGGGTCTCAAATGTGCGTTGCTTCATTTGATCGTCACAATGTGACGGGACGAAATGGGATTTTTATTTCCAAACTTTGATACCATCTAAGCAAAAGTCAGATGGGCGTTTATGCGCCACCTGTTCCTCCACGCAGATTATTACAACCAACGTAATGCCTTTCCAACCAATCCACTCTTCACTCTAATAATCGCCGCTGAACGTTCTATCCAATTAGACAGCAAGCCAATAAGCTTTAATAGATCCCGGGCTGACCCACTAGCCCATTTACAACTTGTGAGGGTATCAAGGTATTCTATAAAGTCCCATGAAGGCTGTATAGATCAAGAACACACCGAGGATGCAAGCGTTAAGTGAAATGTAAACGTTATATTAATTGCAGCATAAAAATTATAACAGGCTTGCGTTACGACATGTAAGGCATAAGACTTAAACTTCACATAATTCTGTTCGTAAACATCCGCATAAAATTAAATGAATGTTCCTAATAAAAGTTCCTACGCGCAAACTCAAATGCAGCTGCTCACGAAATGCGAGAACCAAGATGCAGACTACAAATCTTCAACAAACTTTAGATTTTCTGATCAGCTTTACCTCAGCTATAAAACAGCTGGACTATTGGTATAACAAGTGTCTAAAGAAAAATTGACAAAACCTTAATTCCATCACGTTGAAATATAATATCAGGTAGTTGAAGAGTTAAGAAATACACATTTTAACTATTTTTGTGATTTATGTATTTGAGCTAGGTGTTATCTAAACATAAATTAACAAATTTTTGGTCATTGAAAATCAGTATTTTGAAATTCCTAGCAGAAATCAAAATCAAAATAAACAAATAGTTAAATTAGAATTGCATTAAAGTATAATGTTTTTTCGTGAAAACTGAATATGTGGTTTCTGATGAAACTCGCCCAGGTAGTTTGTTGCTGTTTGTCCCTCGTTCGCGTATCCTGTTTGTTCGCCCTTGTGGTCGTATGATTTATTTTATTCGGTGGTGTGCGCAAGCAAGTAAAATCCCATTTCCTTGAACGTGATCTCCTCCAGCGATAAATAGCCCGAATAAAATAAAAAATATACAGCTGGAAGGCTAATCTCCGGAAGAACACCTTAATTCCAGAGAGCGAGATCGGAATCCCATCCTGATATGTGGATGTCGCCGTGCAAAGCTCGTTCAAGCCCTAGAGGGAGTCCAACGCGAGGCCCCTGCCTGATTCCGGTAATTTACGGCGACAAATTCCCACATATTATACCGCGGGAGGCCGAGAACACCGCGGCGTCACAAACGTTCGCATCATGCTCGTCTTCACGGACCTGGAGGGAAAACGCCCTCGCAAAATGCGAATAATAAACTGTAAATATGCATAAAAAGTGAAATTTCTAGAAATGAGAAATTTGTGGCATGGTGGCTGGAAGGGTTCATCGATCGTTTGGTCATCGATTTTTCACGGATGGAAGAATGAATGGTTCAATTTGTGTGGAGCGATCAATGTGAAATTAACAAATTTGTAACTAAGATAATTTTGCGTGTAATTAAGTGCTGGAAAGTCGAAGCGTTTCTTTCGAACCGTGACGCCATAAATTAGAACCTCTACATTTTAGTTAAAGTGCATTGTGTGTGAGGCATTGGAAGTTTTCTCGTTGATTGAGTGGAAGAACAGGTGGGTTGTAATGATTTGTGTTCGCCGAAATCGGTCCCACATAGTCGGATTCCCAGGGACGGACCGGCCACGAAACGCTAACGGAACGCGAACGTCTCTCAGGTGCGATAATAATTAAGAACAACGTAACAGAAGGCACTTTGAAGGGGGGCTAATGGGGGCCGTCTGCAGCCAAATTACTTACCTACACGATGATACCTATAAATTAATTAAGCTGTAGTTAAACAAAGCGAGCACTAATTACACTTACTTTTATGACTGTATTAGAGCCGCCAGTAGGCAATTTCGCCAGCTGTTTCCCCGGCATGCAAATAGCCGCCTCCGGATTCTACTTTTATCCCGCAATCGTATCGCTGAAACAATAAAAACTAATCTAACACCTTTTAATGGGGACGGATATTAGCCGATATTGCGGGACTGATTTTCACACAACAACGTGCTGATTTTTACGGCACACCCTTAACATTTAGCCCCTCTCAGATTGGCGCTGTCATAAGATAAAAAATTTATCTCGGCGCGAAATTGATACCGGAATGGGTCACCTCAGTGCGAAAGCTCCCCCAACGTTTTATGTTACATTCTGATGCTTATGACATTCTAAATATACCATATTCCATACTTTTCTTAGTATCTATTCTAAACTACAGTTTTTAATTTCATTATAGAACACAAATCCTTCATTCCTTGTTGAGGAAATAAGATTGGTTTGTGTTCTGGCCTTTCTTATAGCAAAAATATCTCGTAAATTCGTAAATAATTTGTCTCGTTCCCTTTGCTTCGTCTCGTCCATTCCTTTGCAACTTTTTTATTAAAGTTTTTCCCTTCGGTTAATAGAAATAACGAACCCTTTCGACTTAACGGCCTCGGAGACGGCAATTAGCGTTGCGAGTCTCGTCTCTGGGGACGTGGGGGATCGGTCTCTCGCTAATTATGAGTTTTGGTCGCGCGGTACGCATCCGAGTATGAAATCCTAAGCTGCTTGTCGTAAGTGTTGGATTACAGTCGCCAATTACGGGGTGCGTGTCGGGAATTAGGCGCGCACGACGCCCGGTATACTTGATTGACACCCGCCCAATGGAGGCTCCTTTCCGAGAGCCCCACTAAACAATGCACTAGGAAAGCTCTCACGGACTCTCACCACCATGGGGATAATTGCTTTGTTAGGCTGTGTGTATATGTCGACTTAATCCGCTCCCAATACCGACATTAGTCCTGTAATTATTGTTATTGTTTGGTTTTATTGTGCCCGATGCTGTTTCGGAGGGGCAAAAGGCAAGAGTTATGGGATTAAAACACCTGCGTTGTTTTTGTGGAATTCGCGAAGTAGGTATACCTACACACGATTGCGACTTGAAGTAATGAAGAGGAGGAGCAAAGTGCGGCTTATTGAATATCGGTTCCTTACAAGGAAAAATGAATTGATTAAGAAGGGTTTTTATGCCGGAGTGGTGGAGTCGGAATTTGCAAATTGAATCGAGCATTTTGAGATATGGAAATCGATTAATTATCATGAAGCAAAGAGATAATAACGAAAAGTGCATACGATTAATTTGCAATAATTATGCATTAGCTCTTAATTTACTTTTCCTTCTGTTAATTACACCTGACTTTAAATTATTATTGTTTCAGTTTAAATGATAAGAATCTAATAAAAAATTATTCTGGAAACATTAAAATGTATTAAAGTCTGTTTTTTTTTAATGGAATCTACCAAGTCAAAATTTTGATGAAAAAATTGGTATGCAGCGTATAGCCAAAAATTTTATTTGTTTTTTGTTTTTGTCTCTAAATTTTTTGTTAAAAAATTATAGTTATGTTTTTATGCTGTGATATCAAAATTTTGTCAATTTTGTTTGCTTTTTGTAAGCCTTTATAATTGAATACCTAAGAACAGACCTCACTACCTAATAATGTCCAAAGACAAAATTCAGTGCTAATAATATTGATAGGAGAACCACACTGTAAGTAAGTACAATGTTGTGGACAAAAATGAGCTTTTTACTACAAAAACTTTAATAACAAAGGGGGTCTATACATAAAAATAATAAAAAAAATTTTGTAAAAGATACAAGCAGGGTTTATGAAGATAGGCAATAAATAAATTATGTGTAATTTATTAATGAGCTTTAAGTTGATGCATTTTCTAATCTCTTCTTTGGGTTTAGTTTCAAAATTGTTACTTCTTCAACCCATTCTTCAAAAACGGTGCAATGATGAAATTGATGTTTATGTTGTATTATCATCAATTTCTTACTAAAAATTAGAGAATGTTTAGCAAACCTGCATTACAAATTGCGTCTAAATTTTAGCGGTGGTTTTTTTCTGACTTCTGCTTGCACACTTTTCGTCTTCAAATTTCCAAAAACTGTTCGAGGTACCCAATTTATCCCCTTTTATTGTTTTCATTTCTAATTTTTTTAGACAATTTTTTTGCTGACAACATTTTTTTTTTATTAAATCAGTAACGGAAACTGCCAACTTCCTCTATTATAATTAGCATAAATGAATTTGTTAGGAGTGCCAACGTTAAGACTGTTTGACATTTCCATTTAAAAAAAAGGCTTCACCTAATTTCGTTCCACGTTAAAAAATAGGTGAATAATTTGTGGGATCAGGTCGTTTTTGTGTAACTGCGTGTATGGCCATATTCTCGTCTTAAAATCGAGTGCGGTGTGCGTTTGAGCTTCGCGTACCGTGAGCTTTTGTATTTTTGATGAGGAGCGTCGGGTCGCCTATAAGCCGCGCTCGTCTTTATTAATTTTGACGCTGGCGTAACGTAGCTTCGAAGGGTGGAAATGTGGCTCAGTTATCTGCGTGTTTTACGGAGACACCAGCGCTTTACCAAACACACTGAGAGAAAGACAGGACAGGTATATTGTTCGTAATCAGAGGTGACACGTTCAATAAAGTATGAAAATGTATTCTATGAAATATTCATATCTGACGGAGTTGCCATGGATATGAACGTGTCATGTACGATTTTCCGCGTCGCTGCAGCCACTTGCAATATTCCGCCGCCGACGCTGCCGCCGCCGCTCGAGAAAACAACTGACAGTTATTGCATTTTCAGCGGTGCACGGACGCCGCCCCGCCCCCACCGCCGCGATAATAGCAATCATCGTAATGGCACCCAGGCACAAACTGCCACCGACGATGCCGACGACGTCGGTTCGACACGTATACCTGCGATGCCGACGACGCCGTTTCCGAAATCTGCACATGCAACCGCCTCCGGATCCGCACGGAAATTAACAAAGCAAAAAATAAGCACCGACTTCTCTTCCGTCTGAAACGCCGGCATCGTCAATTTACTACAAATGATGAGAAGTCAAGGGCGTAGTCGCGGAAAATGGTCACGAGATACAACGTTCAAAGAGCAATAACACCGACGTTTCATTAAATTACTTTTCTGTCACGATTTACGTCGACCATCCTCAATTTATTCCCTCGATTTCAGACTGATCCGAAAAGCAAACATTGAAACTGCAAATGTTTGTAAACACCTGCATCATATTGAGGAAATTCTACAAACTTTACGGCAGTTTGGAACTTGCCATCGCTGTGATAGACATTATTCTAAGTTACTCACCTCCTCAAAGTGACGAAACAAAACTTACTGATTTTAACTGTCACATCTTTACTGAAGTGAAGTAATAAAATTTACCCGCAACTCAACTTTTTGATGCACAAAGGCATCATAAGAAAACTGGTATAAAGAATTTAACTTTAATAAAAAATTGTAAATAAAAGTAAAAATATACAAGGATGAGAACAAAAAGTAACCTGACATTGCTTAAACTAAAATAAAGCGATTTGGTCCAACGTACCTCGTACCTCCTAATAATACCAAGTATTCCAAATCGCACGGTTTAAAAGTTAGAGGGCGCCAAAGCTTTTCAATTTTTTTAAATAACTTTTTAATCAATTTTTATAAAATATGGTACAGGCAATTTGCTATGAAAACCACATGTTTTGGTACTGTTTTTTGGCTTTATACTTATTGTAAAGTATACTTACCTTGTTGTCAGCTTAACACATTTTAAATCATATTTTTGTTATCCGAGTGGTGTGTTTTTTAATCGAAAGATCCATTATTTTCAAACAATTTTTGTATCTTACAATTTTTTTGTATCAGTCGTGGTTTGAGAATAAAAAAAATAATTTAAGTAGACGTGTCAAAATCTCAGACGTTCGCAATTTATTATTATTCTTTTTAAAATTGTGTTAATTTTTTTTTAGGTTTTAGTTTATTAATGTTATGTTAGTTAACAATAATGTAATTAATTATTAATTATTTATAGCAATTACAAACACGTAGAGATTAATTTATTTTCGGATTTTTGTTCCCATAACAAAATAAAAGATCTTTGATTTTGTAATGTTTTTGTCAAATTTCTTATTTATACGCGCTTTTTTAAAAATATTTGCTTTCAGAAAATAATAATTAACAAAAATTAAAGTACTATAAATAAGTGACCGTATATCTTAAGAATGAAATTTTGTTTTGTTTTTGAGTTATTGCTATTTTTTTTTTCTAAAAATAACTTATATAAAATTGAATAAAATGTAGATATGTAAATCCTTAGCCTTTGTAAAAAAAAGGTTTTTTTAGTGGGTTGTTATTTAAAAAAAATACAAATTTTGCAGAAGTCAAAAACAAAACAAAATTGAAATATTTTATTTTTAACCAAGCACCATATTATACAGGCTGTTCCGTTTTTTTTGTTACAAATTAAAACAAATTTGAACATTCAATTTTAAAACAAAAGTTTCCTATGAACATGTATCAAAAAATGTTATGTAAGGTAGCTACACCCCCTAAAAGAGATGCGTTTTTTAATGGGGTTTTCCCACTATTGTAGAATAGATAAAATTACAAAAGTTGCTACTGCTGATAACTTTTAAACACCTGAACGAATTCAAAGATCAGTTGTCAAAATTTTTAAACACGGGCGTCTTAAACGGTAAAACAAATTTAATTTTTAATTTTTATCCTCTTTATGGTCTGTATGACAAAGTGTAAACTAATTTTACTCAAAAACGGTAAGTTGTATCGAAAAAACGCAAGAGACTTATTTTTTGTGAAAAACTATAAAATTTAAAATTGTGTGGCTAAAAGTAGCAAGAACCAACAGACAAAATAGTTAGAGTACTTTTTATCCTAACACCACCCAGTTTAGGAAGCCCCTAATTAAAAATTTC
>NW_025401063.1:5531210-5577409 GCF_015345945.1 Tribolium madens
GAATTCGTTTAGGTGTATAAAGGTTATTAGTTGTACCAAATTTTGTAATTTTATCTACAATGGTTTCTGAAATATTGGAAGAAATCCATTGAAAGATGCACCCCTTTCAGGGGATGTAGCTCCCTTATATAAACTTCGATACATGTTTATAGGAAACTTTTATCTTAAAATTAAGTATTCTATCACCTGGTTAAATTTGTAACAATAAAAACGGAACACCCTTTTATTATTGAGCAAAAACTACGTCAATGATTGGTTTTTGTTTATTAATTAAAATATTCAGTTGTTAGCGACAGCAAAGATGTGCGTTTTTAATAATCATTGCTGCCTTTTGGACGGGTTGGGCAGTTGACAAAAAGGTCGAGGCATCTAACAATCCAGAAGTGACCACTTTTCCAATACAGCACCATTTCAATTTAGTTTGCCATGACTGTCTTTCAAAAGAATAATATTCCGGCGAGCTTTCATTTGCGATTGGTCTGTTTTGAGTTTGGTGAAAAAAAGCTTTTCCCCGGTTTCATGTCTGGATCTGGCTATCTGTCGGCGACGCTTCCGGCATGTTTTCTCCTGGCCGTCGAATCCGGAAGGGCGTTCCGTTCTCTTCTATCGGCCTATTTATCGTCTCTCGTGTATTTCATTGTGTGGTAACGCGGAGTCGCGGATCAATGTGATTTACTGTGCAGCTAGTCTCGCTAGCAAATAAATAATAATAAATCTGGGATGATCCAAGCTACGGCGTCACGTTGCGGTCATAATCCTTCGAGGCGACTCTTCTCCACGACACGATCAGTCCACAATGGTAGCCCTCGTTCACGACCTAACACCCCTGTGTGAACGACCGACCCCTTTTTGCTCTTTTCGATTTGAATTGCCAATTATTATTAGCGACGGGACGTGTTATTATTATATTCATTACACTGGGACACCCCGGTTTTATCACTTGTTTTCCTGAGCGGTTTTAACCCTATTGAAAAGAACCCCGCGCTGATTGACCGAATGCCGCATAAGCACCCTTCACTCGTGTTAAATTAGACATTGTAACAACAAATAATGCAAATGCGGTCGGAACCGTGTAATCTCGAACCCTCTCTAGCCTTTCAAGGATCAAGGTGAGGGTATTGATTCCAAGCCAGGTGGAAGATCACCACCTTTCAGAGCCGATGACAATGCTTTTAAATTTGTTTGGCATTCCGGATAATCTAATACCCAAAATAAACCAAGATTCAAACATCAGGCAAGTCAAACATCATTTTGAAAGACTTCAATACTCATGTTGGAAAACGAGCAAAAACACTACCGATTCGTATTTTTACGAGCCGTTTTTACGAAAATAGCTTTAGAGATATTAAAAATTGATGCGATTTTCGGAGGTTTATTTGTTTTCAAATATTAATCGTCGTAACATCTCCATCCACGTCGCTCCCCTTTTTCGATTGAAGCTGTCCGAAAATAATTAGAAAACGATTACAAATCCCTCGCGATGCAGTCCATCCATCAAACGTGTGCCAGATCTCGTGAGATTAGAGCGCCGCGACGCTGATTCCGGAGGGATGCTGCCGGTTCATATTCCCGGAATCCCTGGAGTCCCCCTCGATGTGAGAACGCTCGCGCTGAATCAACACCGACCATTACAACCTCTCCCGTCATTAATTAACGGTTTCAATGCTCATTTTTACCAAACTTGCTAGAAAACAACGACAAATTTGTTGTATCTCTGGAATCCGGTGCGAACTTTTATCGATGTTGGATATTCCTGGAAAGCGCAACAAAAATTGTTGAATTTACGACAAAATTAATAGGAATTTATGCCGTTAGTTAGCCAGTCTACGTGTTGGTAACTCGAAGTGCGTTGTTCGGCATTTTTGCGTGAAATCTCAGAGTAGTAATTGCAAAGTTGATGGTAAGTGAAACCCGAGAAGGTGACACAGGATTCTGCTGGAATATTTTGCACTTTTTGAATTGAAATTTACGGCGTGCTAGTGAGCGAAACTGAATTAAATTCGGTAAATGGGTTGGGGTTGCCAGCAACACACCTGCGTTCTTCTCATCTATCTTTATCCAAAATTTTGCTACAATTAACATGTTTGTTTCAACCCTCTCTCTAGCTCGCTCCCTTCATTTATTACCACTCAACTGGATGAATTTAATAATTAGGCGACAGTAGAAAAATCAAATATTTAGTGAAATTGTAATTTTCTTACAATTTTTATGTGGAGAGTGCGTTGTGTAAACGCATCTGTCATCACTTGTCGTCGTGGCATATAAGTAGATACGAATACACAAAGCAGCAGAAATAACAAGTAGATTTAATAACGATGACGTCTGTGTACGGCACATCTCAATCTCGCGTTACCTGTTATTATTATCATCCGCATGCACACTCATTATTATTATTATCACCAGCGTTATAATAAACAGGTGGTGTGAATGGTAACGCCGCGGTGTATCTTTTTACCATTGTGACGGGCGATTTCTATGCCATTCAACCGGCACTTTATTAAATCTCTCGAGTCGAGACGAGAGCGCACAGAGAGAAAAAAGTGTAAACATGACCGTGGAAGTCAGGGGCGGGATGTAATTATCATAATTTAAATTTATACGGCGAGTTTGGACGGCTCTGATGGGGTCGTCCATTCCGTTCAGCTCTTCGATAATTACTTCGGCCATACTCCCAATTTTCAACGTTGAACGAGATCCATCCTCGAGGTATCAGACTCGGAATTACAATTACTACACCTAACTGCTTCTTTTTTCAACGGCCATAATCGACATAAACTAACTTGGTTATTGGAGATGATGCAAAAAAACTTGCGCTTGATTAGCTCGCGCAAAAGAAGAAAAAGTTATTACATCCTCCAAATGTTGATGGAATTCAACCCATTTGGTAAAAATTAACAAGAAATTAAATTACATCAAAGTTCAAAGAGCTGCAAATCTGTGATTTGTGCGTGGACTGCGATACAAACCAATTTAGAAACTGCAGTAGATGAAAGCTTCCGATTCTAATCGATTCATCATCGTGCCAGATTAATAGCAAAGCTTGAATAAAATTAATTGCTGGCCAGTTAGAGTCTAATTTAAATTCAGTAAAACAGATGCATCAAAGAATTTTTCAAACAATTAAGATCTTATTTTGTGCCAATTACGCGAAAAAAATTACCTCGTACGATGGAAACATCATCAACTGTCATTCAAGTTAATGGCGGAAATGCGGGTTATTAACCATTTCAAAAAGTTATAATTTTCCGTTTAATGGGCGTTAATTCTAATTTGTTGCTATATTACTTGTAACCAAGAAGCAGCACGATACGTGTTAATTTCTAATGTTTTTTTGATTTCAATTGCGACATTTGCAATTACTATTTTTTCGAAAGTTTGTTTACATACACTTAGTTTGTAAATTGTAAGATTTGCATAGATCTAATTTAATTTATATTTGTTGCATGCAATCAAAAGCACTATTTATGACATATTTTTACACAAAGCGGAAAGTATTCCAGTTTGTTGTTTAAAAAAGCCTGCCCTGACATTAATTATTATGCTTTCTAGATCAAAACAAGTAAAATTATTCATAAACAACAATAACAGTTGTAAAAGTGTTAAAGTACGGGCTTTTCTTGAAACTGTGGTTTTATTTTACAATATTGTCAAAATAAATATTTCAAGTTGATAAACTTGAGCAACTTATTTAACCATATAATTGTAAGTGGCGCCACGCCAACTGTTTTCTTATTGCCAAGACAAACGTCGGCCCTTTTTAATCAAAATTTATCACACGGTACAAATCAAGCTTAAGATTAGAAAAACACAAGTAGCTTAGCTTACATCAGACACAGTAGTTTAGCAAGTAACAAAAAGATACTATGGTATAATAAAAATTTTGTAATAATTGTAAACTCAACGTAAATTACATATAATGATACCATTGTGAATAAGGTCTCATAAAACCGTCTTAAAATTGTAATAGAAATTAAAGTAAAACGGTTATAAGTTGACATTTACAAGAGACTGTGCAGACACAATAGGAATATAATTATGACGTCTCCGTGTGCTAGCAATAAGACACTATTCATTTTATTATCCTATTATAATGTTCTTACCGTGGAAAATAATTTTGAATTAGAGGTAAATATCTAATAATAAATAATAAGCGTTCTCACGCAGTCCGGGATTTATTGCAAACAGACCTTCAAGTAATTTCGCGAGTGTTTTAAAAATACATACGTTTTTTAGCATAAGTAATTTGCAACAAATTGTTTTCAATTAAATGTGTATTTCTTTGTAATTGTGTAGTTACGGGGATTAATTTTCTTCACCCAACCCCTATCTTACACATCCGCTGTCATATGGTGGTCAAATTGTTCCATATCCATTTTTTTGAAAATTACTTCTTGCAATACACGATTGCATAAACAAAATTGATAATCTTTTATTTAATCCAAGTTGAAAATTTTTTTTACAGACTTTTTAAAGTTTTAAATAAATTACACCGTAGTGTAAAATAATTCTTTATTATTTTATTCGTACCACCTGTGCGCGCCAAAATCGATTAGTCTAAATTTTTTGCGTGATGGTTTAAGTAGAATTTTGGTCGAGTCGCGTCGGTCAGCAGCAGTTTGTAGTTCATTTAATTAATATGTAAGTGTATAAAAACGAATTTCGTCGTAATTTCGTGCTGGTGTTAATTTTTGTTAGTAAAACACTTTCGGGTCATTAATCAGAGCCGTATCTCTCGTTATTCGACTTGGCCTTCCGTGACAAGTCGAAATTAGATTTTTTTCACTTACTTACGAAATAAACTCGACGTAGGTATGAGCTGTTGACAAATTTCGAGTAAACTAATTATCGTTATAATTTAGTAGAGAGATCGGCAAACGAGGTGTGCTTATAAATAGAGTCAATTACGGCGGAATGCACCGAGAATTTATAGAGATGCAGATGAGTCAAGGGTCCAAAACAAACCGAAACAAGAGAGCAAGTGGCTCGTATAAATTAGCTCACCGGGTACACGTTATCAGGACCAGCATCGCAATAAATATTAAAATATCAATTATGAATATCTAAGTGCGCTGTTGAAGTCGAGTACGCCCCTAAGTCAGCGCCTGGGTACGTGGGCCCGAATCCCGGAGCATTCACTGATCCCGGAGCCGTTGATTTACAGCAGCATTTTTAATTGGCGAAATAAAAATCACGACCTTAAGATAAAAATCGCTGGGTATTTGTCAAAGTGTAAACTTAACGATCCCGCGACGCACTCCTCAAAATACATAAATAATTAATTGGTTTAAAAAATTAACAATGTCGTTCTTTTAACATAATTGAAATCGTACGAGCCTTTTGACCGGTTTAATTAATTAGTTTAGCGTCGACTCAAGCTCATAAATTATCATAATTCAATTCAATAATTAAACGAATTGTTTGAAGCACATACAACGGCAATTATCCGAGAAAACTGCCTCATGTTTACAATCATAAAACCCTCATTTCTCCTAATTAACATTTATATCCAGAAAACACGCCAGATTGTCGTTAATTCTTACACGTCGATGTCGCTTGTCTCAAGATGCTGATTTTTATTATAAATTCCAATAAGAAAAACACCTGCTTGTGTTTTTACCCTCATACCTGGCTAGTGTAATTCAATTATATTTATACAACACGAAGAGTTTCCGGTGTCGGTCTGCAAGACAAATTACCTTTTATTATTTATCGCAGAATATTTTGAATAGTTTCATTTGTAACAGATATATGGGCACCGGTGTGGCTGTCATCGAAGTGGGCCACGAACGTGGCCCATATGGTGCTCCGTCATCGTAACATCTGACCATGATGTAACAGAAGCCTCGATACCAACAAAAAAAAATAAGAATTAACCACAATTTTAAACTGAACATTAAATTACACAAATGAGGTGCTAATTATTGCACTTAAAGCAATTAACATGATAAGGCAGACGAGTTATTAACCCTAAGTAACAAGCACGCATCAAAAAAAAAATTGCACCGTCAAAATGTTTTAAAGAAAATTGTTTAGTCACGACAAACAATTATACACTTACCTACAAGACATTAAAAATATCGATACCGCAATGTGGGTATTATTATGCATACACTTAGATTTTTAATGTTTTCTTTTAAAAAATTCAAATTAGTTTTTTCCTCAGATACTAATTACAAGTTTCTCGAGCTTGTAGTAAAGTAACATTTAAAGCTTTAATCAAAGACGCAATCATAATTAATCATAATAGGTAATTTTGATCATACGTAATAATTATGCTGTTTCAAGTTCATAAATTAAATACAGGTGCAAGTGAGTTTCAATAAATTAACGAATAATTAAAAACTGCATTTCCTCACTTTTACATTAATCAATTAGAAAATGCAATTAAAAATGCTAATGATGAGATAAACATTTTGAAAAGGAATTTGTTCCTTAAGGATATATTCGGTTGAGTTTCATTTAAGAACCTAACAATTAAAAGCGGTTTGATTGACAATTATCCAATTACAGCTTGGTATAGTTGGTCCCTCTCATAAAAGACATTCCGTTGACAGTAATTATACATTTATATGATAGCCGAAAATAATAGGTCGTATCGATAAAAAATGACGTCGCACTTATTGGTTCTTCAGCTAAGGAAACCAGTCTTCATCCACACTGAATTTAAAATGAATTCTTGGATAATTATACAGAGAGCTTTTGTTGTGTTCAATGTGGCCCTGAATTTGGTCTAAAATGGCCGAACCGGACCGTGATGGTCGTGGCTGTATTTAAATTTTTTCTTATCCCAACATCGGCGAGAGTTACTAACCAGTTATTATGCTGTTGGTAAAAATTATACAGCTTGGGCAGAGTCCAGTTGTAACCACTGTTTTGTAACAATCTCATACGTTATTAACGATTACACTTTGATTACAGAGGATAAATAATAACCACTATTCTACCAATAACGCGTTTCAGACAATAAAAGCCTCCGGTAATTTCGTATTTCGGTAGTGATTTTTTAAAGCAGACTTTTTCGGGTATTGGAAAATCAGATAGAGGAATTTTAATTATGCTTTCAGGTTTACCATGATATAATTGTGAATTTCATATCCAAAGACCTTTCTTTGACAGATTTTGCATTTGAATGAAACAGAAATTCTTGACCCCGCGCGACGGGGAGTCGCAACGCAAAAATACCAGACCTCGTCCTCATAAATTCGAGGTTTTTAGAAATCCAACTTTTAAATGTTTTTTATTTTGATTCTTTCTAACCTTAACAGAACTACAATCCCGCAAGTAAATAATTAATTTCGTTTAATATCCTGATAATTTAGCATGCATGGTGTGAAAATTAGGTCACTTTAATTGCTATTATAGCCAGTATTTTATGTGTTATGCCGACATTATTAAGAATGTGTAATATCGTACTACAATCACAAGACTGAGGGCAACAAATCTAAAATATTATCAAAAGTAATTCACGGAAAGCTAATAAACAACAACTTTTTAACTAAAAGTTGTAAAATGCGAAATTTGTAACAGAATAAAGATAAGCAAAAACAGTGCGATAAATCAGGTTAACGTGCCCCAAATTCGACTTTTGTCAAGTCACCCAAGGCCCATTTGACACCATTTAAAATAACGGAAGTCCGGGAACGAACCCCTGCCTAACCCCATATATTTTCCTTGACACTGTTTACATTATTCGGCCATTAGAACAAGTTAATTACCTTTTTACGATGGGCCGATAGCGATCTTGCAACAAAATTAAAAAACGTATCAGATATGACATAATTTCATTCCTAATTAGAAATTCGGCTCGTAGAACAAATCCGAAGCTTTGGTCGCATCGTAAAACCGCTATCTTCACGTAATATCGGACTACTGTCCGGGTTTTCTTGTCAGTAATGGTCGCCGGAGTGGAAACACATCATCGGTGTCGATTGTGTGTTCGATGCATGTTAATCGCAATATTGGCGTAAGGCACGCACGCCCGCCTAATAATGAAACTGAAATGGGGGTCGACACGCGATGATAAGGGGCGGTTTTGTGGGGGTGGACCGGTGGGAAAGAAACAAAGGTAAGAAAGACCACGGAGACGGCGTAGGCCGGTGGCTTGTAACTGTCTGGAGCCCGGAGACGATTAAGACAACAATAACTGCGAGCTGGCTGCATATACATGCACTTATTCATAACCCACACGCACGCAATGCCAACGAAGACCGTAAAAGGGTGGCAAATCAAAACCTATTTTGCAAGACTTTTCAAGCTCTTTTAAAAAGTTAAGCTTTTTGTTTGTAGTCAATCTGCATGAAGTAAAATATAAATAAAATGTTTTCTTTCCTGTGCCATTTTTTAAATATCTTGTTGACGTCATTAAGAAAAATAAGTACTGTACCTATAAAATATGGAAAACAACAATTTTTACTTAGAATTATTTCTAATATTTGAAATAGTGTAGGTTGTACCTACGTAAAAGAGTTGATATAAAAGTATAGTGATAAATAACAATTACTAAACTAGAGTGATAACTAAAAAGTAAATTGCTATATAACAGCAATTTTTAGTTTTTGTTATTTTATTCGTTCAAAGTTTCTTTTATTTTAAATTGACAAATCAAGAAAATAAAAGTTTTCTCAAATAGAAACAACATCGAGAATTCTAAGAAATTTATTTTTAACAAATAATTTGGCACCAAGTATACCTATGGTTATCATTTCCTAACGAAAAACAAATGGTTATAAAAATAGCCTGGTTTCGGATTGTAAAAAATACTAAAATTTTAGTTATGACAATTTATTATTTAACAATTTGATACTATGTATTATTCAGTTTGTTTTTAAAATGTCCTATTTTATGATAGATGTACACCGAATAAAAGATTTACACTCTGAAAATTAGAAAATGTCGTGTCCATAAACCGACCCTCATTATTTGGGTCCTCCTACGTAACCGCAGTTATAAACCATCTGCGAGAGGAATAATTAAAAGTAATAAAAATAATTTTTCATCCAGCCTCAACATTTCTTTTAAGTAAATCGTTATATAAGTATTAGCTACTTTTACTAAAATTATAAAAAGTTATTGAATTTTATTTTATTTATAAATCCTGAGTTTAAATAAAAGTTGCTAAGTCTTTTTTCTTTTTAATTTTCATAAGCGCTTGAATATTTTGAATCATAATTTCTATACCATTTAAATTTACTAATTTTTAAACACTTATTTTGCGTTAAATATTTATAAATTAATTAATTAAACTATTTTTTAAGCAAACTGGAATTTAATATAGACAAAATTTTTTGAGATAATTAAAAATTCTCGGACCATTTCTTGAGTGATGATAAATGACATCCAACTAAGTTACGACAAAAAATTAATTGTGCTTTTTTATAAAATATAATACTTTGTGGGTTTTTGGCCGTTTAAAATGTAGTTAGCAGGAACAGCAGATCTAACATTGAACAGATGTATTAAAAAAATGACCAGTTCGTGTCTTATAGTGTACAAAACATTTAACAAACTAGGAAATTCAACCATAAAGTAAATTCGACAACATCGGAAACAACAGAGCTAAGGTGAGTACAATGATAATATGAAAATTGATGTCAGTTCTGTTGGTTCTATTTTTTTTTCCGAAAAAAATCTGCATTTATTTTTATGCTGACCTAAAATTTTTACCATCACCTGCAAGAGTTGGTCCGACACTTTTGAATCACCCTGTATAATAGATAGGGTAAATCCGGAAAAGATAAACCCTCTCAAAGCAAAATATTAATTAAGTTATTATTGAGAAAAGTTTTTTCGTATATTTTTAGTGAAAGCATGTTTACAATTTACATTAAAAAAAGTGTGCTAAATACAGACAAACAGAGTGTAAAAAAGTTACAAAATACAATAAATGTAGTATAAACATTAAGACAATATATGGATGACCAAAACTACAACTTTTGTCACACCAAAATCAACATTTTTTAAAGTTAGTGATAATATTCACGAATGATGTATGTACGTGAATAGATACTGATTTGTATCAACAATATAGAAAACATTAAAAAAAAATAAAATAATTAGAGACTATTAGTGATTCGTCTCATCACTCGCAGAGTGTGAGACATCAGAAGAAATTAATTTTTTTATGAATTTAAGAAAATGTGTTTTATATTTTGTTACGTTTATAAATTGTCTTAAAAGTTTATGCTATGAAAAAAACATTCGTATTTTGAATAGAAGTAAAAATTAAAATTAAAAATTTACAACAGGTTTTTTAAGACGTGGTCTATCTCTTTTGGACTCACCTATACCTTAAATAATTTCTCATTTATTTAAACAAAATAATCTTACTCAAGACATACGTTTATGAAATCTTTAGAATAGGTTCTCCTAACTAGACATTTATTTTCGTTTATAGGTACAAAATTGCTTCTAATAAATATTTGCTTTTGATATCAACCTTAAAATCCAAATCCTATTATTGTATAACTTGTACAAAAACTATTGTACAAAAACATAAATTTGACAGATTTTCAAAATGCAGTGTCGGTCTTTATTGAATTAATACTTTACAATTTTTGAATGTTATTCTTTTTAGAAATGCCAGTATTAAGTACTTATGAGTACCTATAAGGTATGAGCTTGTAATAAAAGTACTTACCTACCTTCTGTAACTAATTAATTACATACCTATAGTCCTTTAAGTTTTCGCTTATTTGTGTACATTTTTAGGTATATATAATTTGACACACGCTTTGTTTTTTATCTGACTACTTGGGTAGGTCATTTGCAATACTCGTAGAATTGATAGAATTTTTGGCGTTCACTGTACCTATCTATAACTTCTGTGTGGTGGCGTAACACGAGCTCCAATTTTTCTCCGGTGGAGAAAATCCGGGTTCGGATCCGGCAGTTTTCACCCCCGCAAGCTCGCGACCGACCGACCGACCAACGCAACGCCGGTGATTAATGACTGCTGGAAGATTGGAAGTAATTAAAGCGCGGGAATAAATGGCAACGTTCCGTTCCGTTCCGTTCCTGCGGTTCCGGCCTAACAATGTACCCATTCATTTCATCCACTCACACACACATACAGCAACAAAGACACATAAACACACACATACGAGAGCCTTTACGAGGATAAGTGGTGAGACGTGGCCGGAAAATGGGTTTGCTGCACCGAACGGGTCTCTGGGGCACCGGATCGACCGATTTCATTCATCGTCGAACACCCGATCCATCAGCCGATTCCATTCTACTAATAAAAAAACATTCAACGGTCCTTGATTTTCCTGGATAATTCAATAAAACTCCAAGAGTTATACTACTTACTCATTCGTTAAAACTACGACTTGAGAGTTGCTGCGGCAAATCCCGATCGTAAAATGCACGAAAAATTGGACAAGAAAGAGGGAGGAATTCGTCGCGAATGCACTGCATTTTATGGCTGTTTTACGGAGACGTTGCTAATGGAAAATGAAACAAAATGGAATTGTTAAAGCTTTCAATAATGTACCATAACATTTGATTTTATTCCAAGTTAGCTCAGAAAGCTAATCTAAAAAAGTAATTTACACTTTACAACCCGAAAAGCGTCTTCTTGACGTCAAAACTCCGATCTTCGAATATAAACAATGTAAGAAATAAACTTGTCATGAGTATATTTTATTAAGATTAATAAACGAAGGAAATTTTAAAATTTCTATTTAAGTATTGCTCCTATAAATTATAAAATTTGCGTCACAATACCTACGCAATTGTACTTACAAAAAAGACAAAATGGTTAAGTTTAGGTACAAAAAATTAAATATTTGCGAACAAATTGGATTAATATAAGTCCTTCCTGTAAAATATAGACTACATCTAATAAAATTAAAAACACTATTTGCAGATTCATAAAATACTTTATGTTAATGCAAATATTAAGACTTTAAAACAGTTTGTGTGTATTTTTTATTAAACTTCTTTCTATATTTTGAAAAAGGGTACTTTGACGCCACTTTACCTGACATAAATGACACTTCTGTTTGCCAATGAAACGCTTTTTGATCCATCATTTTGTTAAAGAGAGCTTGTTATTATTTGAAATGTTTTGTCTCACATTTGGGGATCATCAATCAAATTGTCGATGTTTTATTGAACATTTTATTTCTCTCATTCTAATTTTATGAATAGGTTGTAGATTGATCAACTGCCACAGATCATTTTCAGTGATTTTTATCCACAACATCACAGACATACTCACAATTATCTAATTCTTCTATTTTCAGTACCTAATTATATTTTGCTTGTATGATTAAAACATATAATAGATATTCAGTCTGGAAAATGTAATTTACAAAATTTAATTTTTTAATAGCTGTTTGATAAAGTTGAATAAATAATGTTATAGAGTGAGATTTCGCGTCTCATTTTTAAGTAAAATTGATATCGCGCAATTTAAAACATTTTGCGTTAACGCTAAATTTATGTAGATTTAATATTTTTTTTAATTTTGTCAAACAATGGATTGGTGTTTTAACGTAGCTGTCATGTTTTCACATGTCCGAAACTAGTTACCGATCTGTTAAACACAATATTCAATAAATTTAATACTTGCAAGCATGTAGCTAATTGTATATAATTCGTGTCAAATAATTGCCAGTGACTATCATATGACTATATATGTCAAATGGGTCACTTTTGACATTCATTGATACGCGAAATCCGCTTCCCGGATATTATTCCGAACATTTAGGAGATCAAAATCACTTATGCCAACTGCGTCGAGTGTTGATTGATTGTCGATTGTTTTGCATTTTTTTTACTGGTAGCAATTTGGCAACCTTGCTAAATATTTTGACAAGTGTTGGGTATATGACAGGTGCGTTTGTCGGAAGGAAGTGATTCCTCCAGCAGTCTTCTTATCGGCGTGTCCATTCTGTCATCGTGCATTGCTGCAGCGGCTTATCAACGCACCCTGCGATTTATCGGCCGACCCCAGGCTCCATTCATCTTTTTCGCCACCTGTCGAGACAGATCGTAAACAGCGAGCAAGCCGAAGCGTCACGTTCGATGCGTGATTTTCGATGTTTATCATGCATTTATCACGTGACGTCACGCATTGTCCGGCACGCAGCACGTGAGTCGGCGTCACGTGACAGCCGGCTTGATCACGTGGTGTCGCCGGCGAATCCAGCAAGTGGTGGATTTTTAAAAGCGAGATGGGCGGGGCGTGCCATCAATCTGTCACGCGAGAAACGGCAGGTAGGCGTCAAGGCCGCGCCGTCGCTCAACCAATCACGCCGTACGCCATATTGCTGTAGGGGCGTGGTTGAGACGCTGCGTAACCCTTTGGACACACGATACGGTCGCCTCAACGAGGCACTCGCACAACAGGTATTGAGGCAGCGGTACCTAGGGCAGGTGCTCGACGATATACAGACACGCGGTTTTATTTAACGGCATTGCGCGGGCTTTTGGAAAAGGATTTTCTTGCGGTTATTGTCGGGAAAGTTCTTGTGAATAAATTAGGCACGATAAGAAATTAAATTAATGTCTGCCTACTAGCCGCGTCGTAAATTAACTTACTTGCCGGAAAATTGGTTCCATTGACCAATGTAACACTTACTATCTCATAGGTGTCCCTATTATGATAAATAATGTTATATCTTTCACCCATACATAGAAAACGTTCCAAGCATCATATTTTTTTACAATTTTATATGAGCACATTTGACAGTTAGATACCATTATATCAAATGTGTCAAAATATAATTATAATAACTGGATTAATTTTGCTTTTAGTAGTGTTGCTATTATAAAATTATTCTATTAATGTCATCGTAAATTTAAAAATAAAATAGTATNATTTCAAATTTAAAATTTTATGAGAGGTAAAATAGAATACAGGTATGAAACGACCATAAACATGTTATTTGAATATATAAGATCTCGTAAAAATCAACTGTTCTTATAATTTATTAAAAAACTGATAAAATATTTCTTTTAGAAAACATGGCATGACTTACATAAATAAACAATAAGTAAAAATTCATTTTTCAAAACATTACATATGAGTAGGTATAAATTTAATAAAAGATTTGCTGATGCAGACTTGAAAATTGTCGCAGGCTAAGTAAAATATTGCAGAAAATATTAATTATTATTAGTTTTGTGGTGAGTAAATAATAATATAAATGTCTCAAAAAATGTTAGAATGTTAGAAATATGCTGAAATTAGTTATTTAAAATCTAAATCTTTAACATATTATACCTAATGTTAGCTAAAATACCTAACAGCACGTCGATAAAAGCATAAGTGCGTAGACTTCGTAAAAAACAAATACCTAGATAGGTATAGATACCTATTACCTAAATCACATAAGAGATAAATAATAAGTATGGAACCAAGCGTTTTTTACTTAAACTATTTATTTTTTGAAAAATTACCAAATTGATGAATGATAAAGTATACGTATTGTCGTATCAACAAGAAATTACTCCCTAGGATTTGGAATATTCGTGAATACGGTGTCATAAATTTGGTTAGGTTAGTTTCTATAGTGACAAACAAAAGATATCGTAACTAGTGTTAAAATTTAGGTTAAATCACCTGTCATCTTGTATGTAAAATTCAATTGATACAGCAGGTTGACAGAAAACGTCAACCATCAACAACAAAGGGTAACCAGGCATTCAAAATTACTTCTGAAGATTCTAGTTACCAACAACATAAAAAACGTAATTTTCCTAAAAGTTCAAATCCTAGGTGGTAATTTCTTGTTGACAAATCTGCACTAGGTATACTTTTTTTATACAGGTTGCACCAGAACTCGCGCCCCAGAGAAAAATGCTATAGAAAGTAAGATAAAAAAAATGTTAAAAAAATTTTATCTGTAAAAATTTCGAACTTATGAGAGTTTAAATTTTGCACTTTGACTCTATTTATTTCTGTTGGAAAAATAATTTTCCAAGTTTTTTTGCTACAGGCTATTAGAATAGGAAACAAGAAAGCTGTATCCTAATTTGTAACTTTGTTTTGGCAGATAGAATGTTTTAAATATATTTTTCATGTTCCTGGTATCTTAGATTACTTGAATATTTTCTCTGGGGCGCGAGTTCTGGCGCACCCTGTATTAATGTGCATCAAGTAGGTTGTAGAAGTCTAAATGCATCTTTAAATAAAGGCCAATTCACACAAAAACTGTCATTAATGTCATTCAGAACAAATTTAATCACATCAGTAATGACAAAATATCTTTAAGTTTGCCACCCTATGTTCAATTTAATTATCTTTTGCTACTTGGAGTACACATTTATTTGAAAAACTAAATTCTAGGGAAGATTGAGGTTAGAATTGTTTGAATTTTCACATAGCTGCCACCCTAAAATGATCTCTTTCAACGGCTACTTCGATGCACAGTAATATGAAAACGAGTATAACTGTATACTCGTTTGTCCCGGATAGAGTTTACAAGTGGAATTTTTTTTTATCTTTGATTTTACGCCAAAACTGCAAAGGAAAAACATTTTTTGCTTTACCTGAAACGAGCAAGTTTGTAATTAAAACTTCATTATTCTAATTCAGTAAAAACAAAAGTTGATTTTTCTCTTGATGTTGGACTTGGAATCATTTTTTCTCTGCTTGTTAGGTCATATCACATTGGCGGTTTTATTTATTTGACAACTATATCTCATTTTGCCAATTAATTTATTAATTGATAATAAATGATAGTTCTTGTTAAAAATGACTTTGTTTTTTATCTTAAAGATGTTTCTCTGAGTTGATATTTATTAAAATTATGTTTTTCGCAAGATTTTTGTTATTTAACTTGCGTAAACTCATTTGTCAAAGTGACATTATTGTCAAAAAAATAAAACCGCCAATGTGATGGAATTTAAAAAGTCCAAAATCAAGAGAAAAATACTTTTTTCTTTATACTGAGTTAGAAAATAACGTTTTAATTACAGATTTGCTCGTTTCAGGTAAAGCAAAAAATGTTTTTTCTTTGCAGATTTTTTTTCTTTTGTAAACTCAATCCGGAGACATACTGTATAAAAATATGATGTTTTATGTAAAGAGCAAAATTTTTGGAGATTTTCTTTTGATTTTGAAAAAAAAAAATATTTTTTTTAAATCGCAACTCAGTATAAATAACCTATCTATGTAATTTTTTTCAAAAGAATTATTAAAAAGTAGAATTGGTGAAGACATTTTTAAAGTAGATATTAAAAAAAAATATTACACAGGAATCTCGCAAGTAATAGGTAACTGTGGTTTACCTTCCTAATAAAATAAATGTTTCATTTAATAAGCAATTGTTAAAATGTTATGTTGGTATAAAACTCACACGTTAACAGTGTTATTATTAGACAAAAACTATCATTTCCTAAGTTTATACAGGGCCAGAACTCGCGCCCCAGAGAAAATTTTCAAGTAAGGTAAGATACCAGGAACATGCAAAAATGTTTAAAAAATTCTATCTGTCAAAAAATTTTGACATTTATTTTTTGACATTGACATATTTTTATATCTATATAAGGATAATGATGATCTTGTATATGTTTTTTTTACAATTATTTAGTAATAGGACAAAAATTTTGACAATAAAAACCACAAATAAAATTGAACAGAGTTACAATTATAGGATACAGCTTTCTTGTTTCCTCTTTTCATAGCCTATAGCAAAAAACTTGGAAAATTATTTTTCCAACAGAAATAAATAGAGTCAAAGTGCAAACTTTAAACCCTCATAACTTCGAAATTTTTATACATATTTTTTTTAACATTTTTTCCATATTCCTGGTATCTTACCTTATACGTCATTTTTTTCTGGGGCGCGAGTTCTGGCGCACCCTGTATACGTATCTTTTATATCTTTTTTTTTAACTTACCTAAAATCATTGATTATGTAAAAAGTATTTTTTTTTGATTTTTTAATTAAATACATTTTTTTTTCTTTTTTGTATATCTAACTGGTGCTATGGTTTAAAAAAAGTAATCAAACACACAATAATAAACTTATCTAGCAGATACAGATAACTATAACCTTCAGTTAAAGTAAAAAAATAATAGTAAAGCAGACTATGTTTTGGTAGGTAGATAATTTATATACAGGGTGAATTATTAAAAACATCCCAAG
Source organism: Tribolium madens (assembly GCF_015345945.1). NCBI lineage: Eukaryota > Metazoa > Arthropoda > Insecta > Coleoptera > Tenebrionidae > Tribolium > Tribolium madens. The sequence continues at coordinate 5,548,310 of NW_025401063.1, forward strand.
CCGGAACTCCATTACTTTTAAAGACATACTTCTTTTTAAAATAATGTTTATTGTCATTTATTGTTTGGGATAGATGCTCAATTAACTTTCTGTTTCACCAGAACCAACATCAATTTTAGTTTTTTAAATAAAACACCCCGTATATTTTATTATTTTGAATTTCTCATTGAATTGTCTTTCAACAAGCTTACTAACTATTATATAGAACGACCTTTTTGAAGTGTTCTAGCGCTTTTAAAAGTAATGAAATTATGTTTTTTTTTTATAATCGAGTCTGTATAATGCGATAAAATTTAGTGATAAAGGCTAAGTATTTTCGATCTTATATGATGATTGTACCTAAGGCTTATTATTTAATACATGTTCTTATTTTATTTTTTTTGTGCTGTTTTTATTTAAAACTGATGTTCTTCTATTAGAATTTAACATACATACCTACTAACCCTATGTAGGTACATACAACTAGGTTGTGTGTAGATATTGTAGGTATAGAGCTATAATTAATTAAATTAATTAAACAATACAATGACAAAAACTAGTATTTTTTTGTACTTATAGATTAAATAGGTATACATACTAATATTCTCTTATCATTACAATATTACATAAAAAAAGCATAAACACATTACGTTACTACAATGGCAACACATGCTAATAGGTATTGCTTATAACGAATAATATTAATGAAATTCTGTTATAGAAATAAATATAAAAAAAAAGATAGAAAAATGCTAAGAAATAAATCGTAGAAGGAATATCTCTATAACTCATTGAACAAGCATCTATCCAGGTAATTAACAATACTTCAAATTATGCCAAACTTTAATAGATAGCCTTCAGTAAAATATTTAATTTAAAACAAGTCCATAACTCTGTAGAATCTTCTTAAAAGTGGTAATTTTTTGTAATGCTTTTTCTCGCACATCACATCAGGAGGCGCCGGTATCATGCAGAGTGGTCAATTAGGTATATTTATAGCTTTCATCGGAAACTCTTACTATAAATGTTCCCACATTAAAAATCTTAAATCATTTTAATACGGAATTTGCAAAATATATAGTTTTAATTTATGCAGCAGCAATTATACAAAAATCAGCATATGGACCGTATTATGCAAAATAAAGAAAGTTTCCTTTTAAAATCTCTATAAAGATGCTCGTACTAAAACTGTACATCACAAAAAAGCTGTAGTCTAATTCTAAACTATTCAAAAAATATTACAAAATGTTCAAAAAAACGCAAGATGTAACAGTAGGTATTTTTTGTAAAAGTGTACAAATTAATAAAACTAATAAACTAATAAACTTATACATGATTACAAATTTCATTAGAATAGCATAAATTCATGCATAAAAATATTTACTAAGTTATTGTAATTATTTAATAAAAAAGTTGAAATGCATGTTTCAGCAGCAATATCTGACTCTGATAATCATTAACAAAAGAAAATATGGCAAAATTATCGATGACAGTCTAAATTAGTCCTCACTGGGAAACATATAATTAAATTTCCTACTGAACTAAGATTAGAAATTATTGACAGCAAATGATAGATATTTTATGTGAAGAGCTAGAAGCTTGTGGGAGGTCTCCATAAATTAAAGAAACTATGATATTATTATATAAATAGATTTTAACTTATTTAATAAAAAAGTTAAGTAAATCAATACGTCGGAAAAAGAATATAAAAATATTTTTATACCTTTTTATGGCAGTATTTAAGTATTTGAGATTTTTTTAAATCTTATAATTCTGATAAAATAAAAATACCTTGTGTATGTAGCGTTAAAGCATCCATGAAAGTTCGATTGTGAACGAACCCTATTGATAAAAGTTATTAATCTGACATTTGACACCTCGCTGGGCGTATTAAAAATTGTGGTGCGTTTATAACACACTCATATCACCGCCAACTATGACGCCAAATTTAAATAAACACCCGTTACAATAATTCTGGTAACATATAACATTTTTATTGAAAATTTGCCAAAAATAGTATTTGTTAAAATTGCTTTAAACATTAAACTAAACTATATTTACCCGTAACCGCCACAAAAGTGACTTTTTTATGACTAAATGACACAAGTAAAAGTTTTACCTTTCAGGCATGAAGTAAAAACTTTGTTTATCCGCTTAAGCATTTTTATTTTTACCATGACGTTTACCAATGTTGTTTCTTTCTTATCTCTTTCGCATCTTCAGCAATTTCTATTAAAGAGATACGAGTACATTGTAGATCATCAGCATTCGACATTTTGCCTTATTAACTGCACTGATTATCCACTGCGTTCGGCAAAATAAACGTTCGGCTTTGTCACATAAATTATCATTTTGCTTCAAATAATATACAGAACTCGCGCTCCAGAGAAAAATGCCATATAAGGTAAGATACCAGGAACATGTAAAAAATGTTAAAAAAATTTTATCTATAAAAATTTCGAAGTTATGAGGGTTTAAAGTTTAACATTTTTTTCATGTTTTTGGTGTCTTACTTTACTTGAAAATTTTCTCTGGGGCGCGAGTTCTGGCGCACCCTGTAGTAATAGTATATCCTATTACAACTTTAATTTCGTAATATAAAATAACCAAATTCTTTAAATGGTACTATAGTATGTTTACACTCAAAAAAGCAATAAAAACACTTTCTCTAATTAGTAGTTTTATTATAGGATTTGTTAAATAATTTCGCCCATATTTCCATAAATTCCTGTGATGCAATAATCATTAAAAAACAAATTATAAAACAAATTATTCATACAACACAAACGAACCCTATTCATAAAAAAATCCTGAGACATTTTATGTTGTTTCAGAGCAGTAAAATGAAGGCACATACCTTTTAGGTATGTCTTAGATTAACTAACCAGATAGTAACAAAATAATTAACAATTTTTGGAATTGTCAAATATTAAAAAACCCGGCTGCAGATATTTCAGGTATTTCTTCCTCCTTATTAGCCATAACAAACTCATAAAACCAACAATCTTGTAGTTGTGCAATAAAATCTTTTTTTGAACTGATGTTTAATTACCTTCAGTATCACTTTATCAATCGGTAATAAAAGTACGAAGAGGAATATTTGAAAGATTTTTGAATTTTTTAAACCAGCTACTTCTTTTACCTCGACTGAATTACTGTTGAGTGGTCAGCTTCTAAATTACTCTCGACACTTAAAATTCTAAACCCTCATAAATTGAATAATTCGAACTACTACTACTGGCTACTTGATTGTCAAGTGCTTGTGTTTATTTAGTGTCTAAGCAAACATAAACTTCTAGTCGACAAAGGTGGGCTGAAGAATAACATTTTACCATTCTTAATACGAACCCAAAAATGGCTGTTTACTAAATACAGGTGGCAAGAGATTATCGCGGTGGGTTAAAAATGTGTAGTGATAATGAGGACGGGCATAAATTTCAGGAGTGAAGCAGTTATCGAGAGAAAGGAAGAAATAGTTAAGTATGACATATTAAGGTAGTTCCAAATTCGGCAATCGACACTCCCCGGTGTATTTTTGTAGCGATCTATTTTTACAACCTAAAACGGGATTATGCGCTTACGTCTCATAATGAATGAGGATTTTATGTGGCAACGTGAAACGTGGAATATTTTGTTCGATCGCCATAAAAACCCTATCTAATTAAATTTACAACGTGCATGAACGATCAGTGTAATTATTGGCGATTAAATATAATTATGTGTACCTATTGGGACGTTAATTTAAATAGCAATAAATAAATTTGAGGATTCGATTTATTTATATTGTTGCATGGACTCGATTCCCATCACGTTGTAAAATATACGCATGGTTTTATTAAAGTTTTAACCTGTGTATTAGCACTATCGACGCATGGCTTTTCAGACACGAACCCTTTTGCAAGTCTATTATTCCTCTACTCGCTATTATACAAACAGACAATAAAAGCTAAAAATAGCCATAAAATAATATTCCACTATAAACATTACGAAACGAATATCTTGATCTATGCAAATACCCGCAATAACCGAGCAAAATATGCATTTGACATTACGCTGATTTGTTTTCTTCCTCATATTGCTCTTTTTCTCAAAACCATCGGCAATAATAATTGCATAAATTGCGAAAACGTCACTGGAGTCGTATTTTACATAATGGGAGAATGCACTCCGGTGCGTGGTTCCGGACTCGGCATAATTTTCGCGATTTTATTAAGACCAACCATAATCTCGTCTAATATTATAAATTTCGATAACTACACGTTTTATGTGCGAGATTCGAGACACGAGAAGTGCTAATAATACATATGTTTCCCGGATTATAAAATACAGCCTTACGGAGACCATAAATTTGGGCATTAAATTATTTATGCACATTTATACTTTGCATTTATGAGCTTTATTAATTTTTAAATTTGGAATTTTGATGATTTATTTGCGAGTTGCAACTGCCAAAAATCCGGTTGTTCTGTTTTAAATTTTTAATGAAACATTATCAAATCTTTTTACAAATTACGAAAACAAGGAGAATACAACCCACTTAGCCCGATCCGTGTATAAACATGGGAAAACAACTTACTTAAGCTCATGTCTGTGTATAAAATATAAAAATACCTGTTCGAAATAAATTAGATGTCAGAAAGATACGAGCTAGGATCATGAATTATTTATGTCATCAATGGGACGTATTTCTCCCATTTATACGTACGCGATAATTATCCTTTAATTTTTTATGGTAATTTAAAAAAAAGCAAGGATTTTGTGCGGCTGTTTTACCTCGAAAAAAATTCGGGCGAACGATAAATTCAAAATTACTGCGAGCACACCGACTGCACTAAATTATAATTGGAAAGAGATAAATCTCGTCGCACAAATTGTTAATGATCGTTGATTTAAGATTATTTTGAGCGGTTTGATAAATAACTAAAGCTTCTCGTTAGTTTCACTGACGTTATCATCTTCGGTATCTTCTGCAAAGATAAATCCGCTGAATTTGTTTAGAAAGTTTTTCGTTTGAACGGAAATGAAAAGCTATGTCACGCGCTTACGTAATGTTTCATTTTTCGATTCTTCTATCTTACAGCTATTGATCATTATGCCGAGAAAATGCAAGTGATGAGGTTTGTGCTGCTTTTCCACTTCGATTCGAAGGTAGAAGTCGGTGCGGATCACCCCTGTTTTGCCCTGTTTCTAATAAATTTAGGGTGTCTTCTCTTATTGTAATCTATGACTTCTCTATAAACACGGTTATAGACCCGCAGGGGGCAAAATCTCTTTAATACAAGATGTGTATCTTTTACCTGACTCCTATTGTACTACTGATGTTTTAATACAAAGATAAAATGCCGTTGCAAGAAAAAATTGGAACAATGGCAGTCCCCACCAAATCATACCCCACGAAACTGAAGACGGGGATTTTAATATCAACTCAAAAAATAACTGAAATAAAAAAAGACAAAATATAAAAGTAAATTTGCAAGTTTGAAATAATACCTCATGTACAACCTACTTTTTATAATTAGAGGAAGTCTAAAATTGTTTAAACCACTTCTGAAGCTCAAATTTCAGTATTACTTTCAAAATTGTATGTAATTATTACAAAAAATTATTTTGATAGTTATTTGTATTACAAGGGAAGAAAGTGTATCTTTTCCTCCTATAGGTGGAAGATACTGCACGAGACCACTAAAGAAGATGAAAACACTTTTCTCCAGTGCAATATGTATAATTTTTCTTACGACCCAGCTTAAAAAAACTTTAAACTAACAATTTCTGTCGATATTTTATAGTATCGCCATTAAATGTAGCAGCATGTTTTCCTATTACTATAGGAGGGGTAAAAAAAGGATAGGTTAGGATAGATATGGCGAAATAAGGAAGAGAGCTTTATATCGAACTCATTAATGGTTTTGTTTTTTTATTTCTAAATTAACAAAATATTGTTTGAGAATATTGAATCAATGCTAAAACTTCAAAATTAATCTTTTTTTTGAGAATTATTATCTTTGAGGAAAGCTTGTGTGGTAATAACAACTTTAAAAAACTTTTCGTGGTATAATTTAAAAGTGTAGTAAAGTCTAATTAGAAATGGTAAAATAAACTTGACTGCTATAGTACCAACTCCTATGTCAGAACGCAACTGATTATGAACTCATTCCAACCGCAGTAATTCTAGATATCCTCTTTAATCTCCAATGTAGCTGTTTGATGTTTGATCTCCAGTCCATCACTCATTGACATGAAGAGAAAGTTGATCTACTTGATGATTACAGCAAAGATTTATTGTCTTTGTGCCCATCAAGGTGATGTAACAATAGTCAAAATGACAGTTGGGTACTTCGCCTCGATTAAGCCATCTAAAGGTGTGTTTCGCCATTGTAGTTTCCATCTTTCCCCCGTTAATAAATAAAATCCTTCTGCATAGTTGAACCCAGATGCTTCCACGCTGCATTCCTCCTAATTTCACGGCCGTTTATTTAAATATGGCCAAGAGATAAGACTACGACCTGGTCGTTCTCTACGTATTTTTGTGACTTCCTTATGCTCTCAGCCTTAATTATAAGTATAATATCTCGGAGATGGCATTACGCTCTCTGAGACTAGCGGTAATTAACTGGTCGACCCTCTCGACCTCCGCACCTGACATCGGACATTCACGAAAACACGCAATTCTAAGTGCACACACAGACCGGGATTATTACCATAATTAACTTTTCCGAGTATTTTCGGGCGAGCAGTTCACGAACTTGTGCTCTCCGGATTACGAAACCTGTGATGAGCGACTGCAGAAAAAAAACGATCCAGACATGCATCACGTTTAGCATGACCGATAATAATTGCGGATTAACGCCACTCGAGTGTAAATGCTTGAAAAGGTCTGCAATCAATACGATTATTACGATTTTCCCAGAAAGAGCAACGACGCTTTGACAAGCTCGGAACTTGAAAAACTTTGGAAAGCACTACTTAGTTGTCCATTCTTTTACTTTTGAAAAAACTTTGATACCTATAATTTTAGTGATGACATATATTTTTTGTTCTCGAAGAACCAGAACAGATAAATATCCACTAATTTGTCTAGTGTATCGATATCTTTTCGACTGCTGCTTAGATAAATACGTGGTTCTTCATATTCGGCGTTAGGACGGCCATAAATCTTCGTTGTGGGCATCAAATGTATCAGCTTTCTCCTGCGTCAATGAATGATAAACAACCGGCTCAAAGAGCACCTCCTAACATCAGCAGTAGCACATCTTCGAGCTTGTCTAGCAGCGGACATTTTTCTTTGGCTTCGCAAGTGGTGTGTCGGTCTTGAGAGAAGATTGGCCGTCGGTCAATAAGGCAAACAGCATGAGTTTCGCAGAGGCACCCCCTGCCAGTGTTTCGTCTTGTTTTTCGTGTGGTTTCCATACCGCGACCGAGCCGGCTGTATATTTTATTCGGTTTTAAAGTTGATTAGAGTGAACGGAGCGATGCCAGCGGGAGGGCACCCCCCGTCGCTATGTAAGTGCTTATCTTGGCCATATCAAACCGTTATAACATGGAGTCGGTCGTAATTTATAGGCAAGGTGAGCCCGCTTCATTAGGACGAGCCCCGCGAACCCCCTCAAGACGTGTCACAGTCCAGGCGAGAAATTTTCTCCCGAGCGAGAAATCGCCTTCGAGACGACACACCGAGCGAGGAAATCTTAACTGACATCAAACGTTTTCTTCGTCATTTGTCCGAATAGCGACATTTATCATTTTTATTATAATTTAAATTCCTGATTGCGACAACGGCGACCAACAAAAAGAACCCACACTTTTTCAAACTCAGAAATCGACACTCAAACACCAAAACATTTCTCAGCTATTCTGAAACTGTCAAAAATTAAACTTTTAAAAAATAGATTTTAACAAAAAAAAATTTGAGAGTTAGTATGCATTTGTAGAAAATAGTTGACTACACAAGATAATAGGTTAACTTTTTAAAAGTTTTTTGTGGCAGGAGCAAAAAACGTTTCAAACCTTACAAACCATGTCAGAGAAATCTTTTCAACTTGTTACTGGTCATTAAATACATACTTTAATTGTCAAAATTAAAAAAAAATATGTTCAGATAGAGCGAAAACATTTGGAATTGCAAGGATTATTCATTAAGAAATCTAGGTATGTAGGGAAAAAAAGGTAAATTTTTCTTATTTGAACATTTATAACGTTAGAGACAAAAATCTGTGCAAATTACAATTTAGCAAATAGTTTTACAAGAAAGAATTTATTTTTTATAGGTAATTTTAATACGTTGTAGAGTTTTAATTTATGGAATCTTGTATTATTGTGTGGATATAATGTGATTTTTTGCCAAATCTTGTAAAATCAAAAAGACAGCCTCTGATGATGCTTAAATAAATAGGTGAAACTGGTTATGTCCATAAATAACGTCTTTGCTTGTAAAAAGTTCTATCTACAGTATGTCCCCGGATTAAGTATACAAGAGGAAAAACATTTTTTGCTTTACCTGAAACGAGCAAATCTCTAATTACAACATTATAATTCTAACTCAGTAGAAAGAAACTCTTATTTTTATCTTGATTTTGGACTTAAGATAAAAACCAAAGTCATTATTTACTATTAATAAATTAATATATTATGTATATTAAATATTATTAATAAATTATTAATTATTATTAATAAATTAATTGCCAAAGTGACATATATACAGGCTGATTCTTAAATAGACCAACAAAATTTTATCACAGCTTCCTAAGGATAAATGAAGACAAACTGTACCCTTTTTACGTTTATACCTTTTAGGGACAAAACACCCTTGATCCGTGCCACTTACGGCATTTATGAATTGTTGCAATGATCAACTACATTTTCATCACGTTAATACCATGGTTTTCACTACTTGTGCTAACACATCAGTGGCGTACGCTTTACTTCGAAAATAACTTTAATAAATTTTATTTGGAGAACGTTTGAACAAAGAATGTTTTAATATTTTTTCCAGCATGTTCTCATTTGATACTACCAAGAATAAAATATTGGCGGTTTATTTAAGAAACATCCTGTGGTTGTCAAATAAGTAAAACCGACAATGTGATAGGAGCAGGACTTAAAAAGCAGAGAAAAATTATTTCAAAGTCCAAAATCAAGAGGAAAATAAACATTTCTTTCTACTGAGTTATAATAATAAAGTTTTAATTACAGATTTGCTTGTTTCAGGTAAAGCAAAAAAATGTTTTTTCTTTGCAGTTTTGGCGTAAAATCAAAGATAAATTTTTTTTCCTCTTATAAACCCAATCCGGGGACATATTTATAAGATAATTTAGCAAACAATAGTTTGCGGAAAAATTAGAAAAACAAAAATAGAGTGGCCAAGGTGTTTATTTTAGGTAAGAAAAAAAGTTACATTTTAAACTACATTTTTATAAAAGAATGGTACACAAGCATTTTTTTAAAGTAAGGAAAAAATATAATAATTGAGGTTGAATACAGGGTGAGCCAGAACTGGCGCCCCAGAGAAAAGGTAAGGTAAGATACCAGGAACATGGAAAAAATGTTAAAAAAATTATCCATAAAAATTTATCAGATGAGAGTTTAAATTTTGCACTTTGACTCTATTTATTTCTGTTAAAAAAATAATTTTCCAAGTTTTTTTGCTACAGGCTATTAGAAGAGGAAACAAGAAAGCTGTATCCTAAATTGTAACTTTGTTCCATGTTATTTGTGTTTTTATTGGCAAAATTTTTGTACTTTTACTATATAATTGTAAAAAAAACATATACAAGGTCATCAGTATCATTAAATAGACATAAAAAATGTGAAATGTCAAAAAATAAATGTCAACATTTTTTCATGTTCCTGGTATCTTATCTTACTTGAAATTTTCCTCTGAAGCGCGAGTTCTGGCGCACCCTGTATAGAAAAAATTTCTACAATTAATGCGGAACTGTACAGAAAAAACTATTTATAAATTTCAATGATCAAACTCATGCAAAAAACATTGTCCTGCGGCGCGACAACTGCAAGGTCCACAAAAATGCGAAAAGTTCAAAATATTATCAAAGACTAGTTTTATTGAATTTTTACTCAAAAATTAAAAAAAAAAGTTTAAGGAAACAAATTTGATCTACAAGAGGTGTTATTACATTTATTACCCATTATATTTTTCAAGCCTTCCAAAAAAATATTTTTTGAAGGAATAGTGGATTCATATGAAGAAAATTTACAAATATGTATTAAAGGTTCCGAAAAATACAAATCTATTAAACCCAAAAATTAAAAAAACCGGCCAATTTGCGGATTTTAAAAAACCGCGTTTTGCCAGTTTAACAGTTTGACATGTTATTATTTAACCTCTTAAAAAGGGGGCTCATAAGAAGAGGCGCATATGTTCTAATCCGTCCCTGTTTGAGTTATCTGCATGTTACTGGATAGGAGTAAGCTCTCGTCGTTCCATGAAAGGTAGTCGAATTCGTTCGAGTATCGTGGTCCTTTTATGGCGATTTTCCTTTTCGTTTTGGGGTAATTATGCGGCGTCAACGTTGCAACACCGAGGAGAGGAGTGACCGGTCAGCACATGCGATGGTCTTCGTGTACCCACAACATTTTCTTGGGGCAGCCAGCCCTCATTAGCATATAATATGCGCGGATTTTATAGCCGCTGCACGGGACCATTATAAGAGTTCTTGTCATGGTCGGTGCGTGACGGCTGTCGTATAAGTCACATCAGGGATGGATATCTCGGCCCCAACAACAAACCGTTTGTAGCTACGATATCACTCGCCCGTCAACTAAATCGCGATTGTATCGAATTAATTGCCGTTTATTTCTTGAACAAGGAAAAATTTGTGTGTTTTAACGAATAAGCGACACGTCACCGACAATTAGCGTTCGACTCGATAGGAGCAAATTACGATTCAAGAATCCAAAAAATAAATTTGTATTTATATTTGAAATATTTTTGTATAATTTTGATCAACCAGATACGGTTTTGTTCTGCTTATATGAATTAGAAATGAGTAGGTATGGTCGCACTGAGCCTCCTAAAATTTCCTACTCATTTTCGACAAAACCGTGTAGAACTTCGTCTTTAAAGCGTCGCATAAATGCGTTCGTCGCCGCCGCCGACCTGCCACGTCTGATTTGCTCAATTTGCGGCCGTCACTCCACGTCAGGCCGAATGAGATGTAAAGTGTCTTAAAAATCAAACTCAATCTTTCTTCAAACCTGCCTGCCAGATACCGCCACTTTACATACAGATGCGGTTCGATTTTTTAACCGTCTTCGAAGAGAAACACACACACGCATACCGAGAGACGCTTCTTCTCCACGTTTGCAGCAAGGTGAAGCGGTCCCCATAAATCTTTCACGCAGTTTCCATTTCCGGGTGAATTATATACGCAGACACATACACGACCATTTGCTCCGGGAGATATCCGTCTTGTACGCGAGATATCGTCTAAAAGATGTGTCGTTCGCAAACTTGCCGCCCCCAGTCGAATTCAATTAGTTTTGTCTTAATTAGTTCTCAGGCCTGCATACCGTTCTGCGAACCCGAATTTTCTACAAGAATTTTGCTTAAAAAAAATCAATCAACAATTTTTCTTAAAATTATATTAAAGTAAAATTATAAATTAAATAATCACAAGTTAATTTTTTTTTTAATTTAATGCCGCAGGTAGTTAACAAGTTCTTACATATTTCAGGTATTTTTGTTTTTTTTATCTAATCAAGGAAGAATACTAATAATACTATGATATATTTGGTATGCTATTCGAAATAATTTGGCAACTAGGAAAGGAATTTTTTGAAATATAATCAATAAAATTTTATAAAATTTAATTTCTAAATGTTAATTTAATTGGTGATTTAAATGTATAAAAATGGCAACATTCTACACAATTTTTAAAATATGGCGCAGAAATATTCGCCATTTATCATAACAGATATTGTGCAAAATATGATATTTTAGAATTCCACAACTGCATGTCAAACCAAATTAATTTTTATTCAGATGGTAATTCGAAAAGTGTTTTCTTGTATACTTTATTATTTAATATATACAGCTGTGTTTTTTTTTCTGATCTTGTAGATTTTACAACAATTAATTATCAAGATTCGTGATGCAAAAAATTAATCTACACCTACGTTTGCATGTAATACTTAATTGGATATTAATTAATAATATTAAGCTTTTCTCATTTACAGCCAATAAATTTAAATATGTTAAGTTTGCTCTGTTGGAAGCGAAAATTAACGCAATATTTTTCTACGAAGTTTTGATTTGTTACAAAACTGTTTAATCTGCTGTATTATCAAAATCTTGATGCCATAACACCTGGAATTTAACATATTCATCAGGTTTCTGCCACGTTAATAGTTTGTTTATGTTAATTAATATAGTTTTTTATTGCTTAGAAATCGGCAGTATTTGAGAAAAACTGAGTAAAAACAACATGGCAATTTCGTTTTTAAGAAAAGAAAAAAATTCTAGAGTAGTTTTTAAAAATTTAATTACGTTTAACTTGAATTATTGCGGTTTATCATTAAACCTAGAATTTTAAACACTGAAAAGATATGCAGTAAAACAAATTTTTAAGGCTTTTTTCAGACTTTCTCTGCCATAATCTCTCCGGCTGACTAGACAATGCATTTCGTTCCATTAATCACTATCATCTGCATTTTTCGTAACAAAAATTACACCCATCTGGTTGTTTGCATCGAATGGGTACAACAGGGTGCTTCTTTCTTGTCTGGTGATTGAAGACGCAGTTCTGAATGGAACTACATTAGCATACGTTGTTTCGGACATCGCAAATTACACATTACGTGTGTGCTGGGCGTCTAAATTATGATGCATCCCACCTTGGCGTAAAAGCGTGTGTGCGATTGTAATGACGGTGGCGGGCGTCCAGATGGTTCCCTCGGGTACCTGCGGCATCACGTCAGGTGCCCTATTGTCGAACGTCCCGGAACCCTCGTCATACGTCGGTTTATTCCCGGTCAAAAGTCGCTCGCATTCCGGGCGTTTTTCCATCGGGCTATTTTTAATTGTAGTCGCGCGGTTTTAATCTAATTCTGACATGTGTCATGTCCAGTGGACGTATTACGTTTGTCTGTTTGTGGTGTGTTCCATTGTGAAGTCGGTGGGACTCTCAGATTACCAGCCGATAAGTTGCCGGTTGAATTTAGTGCGATGTGTCCGACACGCCTCGCCCGTCTAATCGCAGATACATCTCACGGAATTAATGAAAGGGCTCGATCGCGATATACTCACGCGCTTTTTCAAAACGGACATTCGATAAAACTGGACAACAACGAGGATTAGATGCCACAGATGAAACAGAAAACTAACGAGCACCAGAATTTTTTTTTCTTAAATTGTCCTAGAAATTTTTACAAAAATGGCCTTTTATAACTTGTTTGTTTACGTTTTGAATCCAAAGAGGTGTTTATTTGCCTCCCGTGGCGAAAAATACCGGTGGCGCTCTGCCCTCCCAGACTAATCTCGATACAAAACGGCTCGTCGATCGATTATTGCTAACAAAAAATGAAACGAGATAAAAAGGCACAAAACCATCCAAGAACAGCTGTGTCACTCCTATATAGTTTAATTCTCAAAACGAATCAGAAGCCACGAACTATTTATCCAGACCACAGAATTCAAAAGTCTCGTTATCGTTGAGAACCGTAGCAATCCAATATCACAGCTTTTTAGCCAAATTAAAATTTTTTGACTTAAACCCCCGATTTATCAATTAATTTTTTGCGGTCTTGGTAGCAAAATCCGTTATTTGTGAAATTATAACGTGCGGCGGTGTGATGCAGTTAAATAAACTTAATAATGCTTATCCTTCCGTGTAGGAATTACCACAAATTTTCAGACACAATGACATAAGAAGCCCTAATGATACCTTTTGTAAAAGACGTGTAATTTGAAGAGGAAACGTATATAATTAAATGAGTTATGAACGGTAATCTTTTCAACTTGATGACGATAATTGATAATTGATCACGAATAGGCCACAAAGCCACGGGGAAATTGTTTTTCCACAGTATTTTATTATGCTCTCATTACGAGCTTTATTTACTCGCATTAATTGCTCTAAGATCGAGTCCTGGGCATATATTACTGTCTCACTCCTAGCAGATGCAACAGTGGTAGAGCTAACAAGAGAAACAGAGACGGATTTTGTCACATGGACATGAGGGACTGTTATTAAATGCCCATTAACATGCACGCTCATTAAAAACTGATTGAGGTTTTTATTTATATTATGCAATTATTTAGCATGGAACGATTTTTTAAGTAGATGCTAAATGCGCAGTAACCCCACCGGAACTATAAATAAGCAAAATGTCCTTATTACAACGGAACTACAGCTTTTTGAAACAACCACGACTAAGCTCGAGTAGTTGCATAAAAAATTACCTTCTAATTAAGTAGGTACTGTTCGTATTTCTAAACTTGAAAGATCTTGTAGTTATGTAATTATAAAATAAATAGACTTTCAATATTTTGACAAAACAATGCTGTTGAAAAAATTTACTCTTGTAGAAAACCCCAATAATTTTTCTTTTTTGTAATAAAATGTAATAAATATCCAACGAGAATGTCGGAAAAATATGAATGTAAAGTAAAATCGTTTTCATAAGACCTACTAAAAATGTTATTACTTTTAAGTTAAATGCGGTATTGTTAAGAGTAAACCAGAGGGTAAACAAATCATAAATTAGTGGAACCCACCCGGACCCTGAAACAGGTCAGTTTTTAACAGGGCCGGATTACTTACTTTCTTTATATCTAAAATACTTGAAATGTTTTAATAGTTTTTGATGTATAGTTGTTATTAAAGTCAAGTATTTTAAGAAATTTAAAAAAGCTAGGTGGTTATTAACAAGCTATTATTAAATAAAGCTGATTTTTTTTAATAATAGCTTGGTAAAACTCTACCACTACTTTAGTTTTAAATACGGCCTTGTTTTATTCTAGTGGGTGCAGCAACACTTGCAAAGGAACGTGCCATTTATGGAGGGTTACAAATTCAGGCCATTGTTTGGTTAATCCCTTATAATGTGTCATAAAAGTTTTTAGTAGGTCTTAGAAAAACGATTTTACTATAGGTAAAGAAACTTCAAAATTTATAATTTTATTGTTGATTGTTCGTCTAGCTAAGCCACGAGCGTGGACCTATTTATCGCTTCTAAGCATTAGACTCGAATTTTACGAGTTAGCATCCGTTCCGGCTGCCCTATGCAATTTTCGCCTGTTTGAAGACGTTAATCGTTCAATAAAGCGAAAATTTGGAGCCGGCTACCGTAACCACCACCAACATCAGTGCTAATTGCCCGCAATGCCTGCGACCATTAATGCTTTATGGTACATGAACGTATCCATAAATGTGATTTATGCCTCATTGTGAGCATGCCGCAGCGATAGCTTTCTTGAGTTTTCTTTCAGATCAAATAGCGCGTATCCCACCCTCTGGAATAATTCCGGACTTAGAGCGATCATCCGTGTCGACAATTATTTACGCGAGCAAATAGTATTTGTCTATGCCGTTGACGGGTGCATATGTGCCGGTGTTTGCAATGCCATTAGGTGGCCAAACAGGGCCCGAGGGTGCCGCAGCACCGCTACTCGGCACTGTCAATCAATCCCGTCAATCACGCTGCGTGCGAGAGTTGATTGCTTATTTACTTTCCTCAATAATGAGTATGTATTGCTGGACGGGGGGCCATGTTTACAAGCGTAATGTGGCTGCGACACCTCTGCTGATAAACTAATAACGCAGGGATTTCGATGAATTTGGCGGATGTAGGACTCTTCTGGATTTCCACTCAAACACCTCCATTAGACATGTTATTGCCGTGTAAAGCGGATCATAAACTGATAACGTCGAGGGCCTGTCGAAAACGACCAATATCTAACCTTTTAAACGCCATATTGGCCCATAATGAGCGTGTCTGATAACCGCAAATTACAAAAATCGCAAAATTTTGTCAAGTGGAACACAAATTTACTTGTTATTAGTAAAAATCAGTAACTACAAATTCTTCTTTTTGTGGCGTCTCGAAAAATAAAGCATGAAATGTTGAAATAAAAGTAAAAACTCGAGTAAAAATATGAGTTATAAAGTACGAATAGCATAGATAAAAATGTCTTGCAACATGCCGCTGACTCCAAATTTCAGTCACCAACTAACAAGATTACTGATTAGTTAACAACTTAATTCTTTTCTTGAAGGATATCATCTTTTTTATTTTCCTTGACTCTCCTCCTAATTTATGATGCAGAATTCTTCGTTTAAACTTTGTCCAGGGACAGCACCTCCGATCCTGTGATTCATAACCGAACAGTGCAAATTTTCGAAGCTCTTTGACCCGTGCAAAGGGCCGCCAAAAAAGCGTCCACTCGTTCGTAACGACTGTCATTTTGCGCTTGATTTGCGTAAATATTTAACAAGGCCATTAAAATAATCTATTAGAGATAATTAGAAACATCGAAGTTTCATGCATTTTTAATTTCTTAAAAGCGGAACATCGAGTGAATTGTTAATGGACGCTTATTTTTAAAGTGGAAGAGCGTCGGGACGCCGCCACCGATCCAACTTGTTTATTTGGAATGTGCCCGTGCGCTCGGCGTCGCGATTAGAACGGCCTGACTGGAGCATTTGCATTTTGGCGCATTACGTGCTTGCATAATTCAGACGCTTATGGAATTGTCACGGTGGCGGCGGCGGAGGAGTTGAAGTTCAGGGATACAGGTCGCCGAGATACGCCGCCCCCAGACGAGGGAATTTAGGATTTTAATTGTATTGATGGCAATTTAACTAGAGAGAATTTAGATTTCACAGGAAGTGGAAGCTTATACAGATACGGTTTGCGCTACAAGAGAAGACTTTTATTGCCGCATCTAAAATATAGTGGCATGCATAGGTTAGGTAGAAAACAAAAACTGCATGCAAAGGATTTGAAAAAACCAGATTAGAATTTGAAAAGTTTATTAGGTAACACAACTTAGCAGATTGTGGAAATAATTGATATTTGCAATAAATCCATGAAAGGCAAAATAGTTAAGCTCTCTTTCGGCTTGCACAGAAGAGCCATTAATTGCAGTTACTTAGCGTCTTCTATCTAGATAAACCGCTGGCAAAAACCTGAGTAGTCGGAATCAAATGTAGATGTTCCCGCACGAACAAATAAGATTAGATCAATTTTAATCTTCTTAAACTGTCAAAGAACCAAACAAGAGGAATCAATATGCGACTTAAAACCATCGTAACGCTTTAGTAGTTGAATGTCGTGGCACATTCTCTCATTTCCCCTCATCGAGTTCGGGGGAGTCACGGCTAAATAATTCGATCTCCGTGTTAACAATGACTGAGGTAATTTGTAGTTTTCGTTGCGGGCTGCGATAAGACCACGAAAAGGCCTTATCTCGCTCGGGCTTCGCTTGGAACACATGTTCCTCGCACCGCTGGGGGGCCGCGGCGAGGGGAGTCCGGTGACGGTGCGGCATCACCATGGGATAATGGATAAGCAAGTGGACTCCCTGCTGGGCCGCATCTACATATGACATTCCAGTCGAGATCGAGTCGTGTGAGAAAACGAAACAATAATCGCTTGGAGGATTAGAGACGCAGATAGAGAATTTGAAAGGGGGACATTCCGCGGCCCAACTGCGAGGGAGTCATTGACAGGCCGTTTGGAAAGAAGAAAAGACGTTGCGATAAATTACCCGTAATAAATATGATCAATTAAGGCCGCCCCCGGAGCTTCCGTGGCGCTCAGGCTTTTTATTCATGGCGGTCCGATGTATCATAATGAAAGTCTTGTGTGTATCTCCTCTAACTGTTTCGTAAACCCGTAAAGTACCTCATGACAGAGATGATGTACTACAGCTGGCGGGCCGCACTTCGGACACTGCCATCATCGTTTAAAAAAATATATTACATCGAGCCGAGCACCTGTTGCCTTCCGGAGAAAACTGTCATTTTTAATAGTAGTGCGACGGGGCGATGTCGCCCTCATGTTTGTTTATTGTTTACCTAATCGAGACCGGCTGCAAAATTACCCGCCATAAATATTTGAGAATGGTTGCCACGTCACATTGCTCGATGGATAACTCCGAATTTCACACCAACTAAACTTCTATTTCCGCACCTTCGGGCAAAAATATGCATTTTTCCACTGCAAAACAGTCGAGACCTTTTTTACAATTTTCCCTAATTACAGCGACAATATTTTCAAGTAATTGATGCCTAGATCAGGAAAGCCATAAATCATTTTTACGATGGGTCATAAATTTTTTAACACTGTTCTAACGTTCCAATTATCTTCCTATTTATTGTAATTTAACTATTTAGTCGCAACATGTTATTATGTAATCATTTTCAGCACAACATTGTTAAATTTTATCTTTTGCAATGTCAGTGATAAAATATTTTGCGCATTTATTACTAATTATGTACTAACATTTTTATGAAAATTTTTTTAAAAAGTTAAAATTTAAATACCCACTAAAACATAATCTCAAAAACTCTAAAAATGTCAACTAAATAAAAATTGTTATCATGGGCGCCGACTTTTCATATTTTCAGTAAATGCATAAGCAAAAAACTTAATAAATCAATTGTTTTAAAAGTAATACAAACAACAAAAAAAGTCTCTTTTCATCAAAATTTTGAACCAATTTTTGAAAAATTTGCTTGAAGGTTTCGTAAATTGTGTGCTGAATCTAGATTGTGGGTACTAAATATTAATTAATGCGATTAATTTGAGATGAATAAAATTAGGATATGCAAAAGCTGAATGGTCTCAAACATTAGTCGGTATTGTTTCTTCGTTTTTTTTTATTTTCAAAAATATCATTTTCTTTAAATTATTGTTTCAAATTTAACATGCAAAATTGTAAAAAAAAAGTTGAAAATAAATTGTCTTTTCATTTTGATGAAGATTACACAATGTTCAGAAACAATTAATTTCTTTAATTCTTTTGTAAAACTTTGATCAATTGGTCTGAAAAACAGTTTGATGCATCGACTAAAAAATTTACAGTTATTAGGAGTATACATTAAGCTGTAGAAAAAACTTGGACATATTATTCTCCCCATCAATATTTGTAAATACGCGGTATATTTATTGAAACACCAAAAAAGTTACTATTTTCTCTTTTAAATCAATGTTGAGAATAAAAATATTTTTTTCAAGAAATCGTAAAACCATCTTGTAGAAAATGTATTCCAGTTTTTGAAAATATCTTTACATTCTCTGTGAGGTCATTGGTTGCTGAGATATCGATGATTAAAGATAAAAAGATTCTTTTTCATTAAAAGTCAAATATCTCAGCGACAAATTATCGTAAAGAGAAATTGAAGA
Source organism: Tribolium madens (assembly GCF_015345945.1). Classification (NCBI taxonomy): domain Eukaryota; kingdom Metazoa; phylum Arthropoda; class Insecta; order Coleoptera; family Tenebrionidae; genus Tribolium; species Tribolium madens. Next base: position 5,567,654 of record NW_025401063.1, read on the forward strand.
CCTGGGTGCAAGAACGGACATATCCACTTTTTAAAATTGTTGGGAAAATGAAAAAAAACCTTTTTATTTGAAAACAATAACGCTAAATGCGTTAGAGTAGCAGTCAAAAAATGAAATATTTCAGTTAATAATATATTTTTAGCATTATTTGAAATTTTTTTGTGAAAAATAAACGTGTCCGGTTTTTGCACCAAGGTCTTCAATTAAAAAAAAAAAGGAAAATGAGGCTGAATAAACAAGCTATCCAGCCCATGCATTGATTTAATTAATAAAAATTTTCTGTCTGTGGACCAAAAAAAAAATTAGACATATTTTTCTCGTACTATTGCATAACCGTAGTTCAGAAAATTTTTTGCCAACAGATTTCAAAACTACAAATTTGAAGTTTTAAAACGTTTTTTTTTTTAAATCTATATACGACCATTTTTCTTGGTACAGTCTTTTAAAAATCACTAAAAAATTTGTTTGTTTCTTTAATTTTTTGGAATAGCAAATAAAAAGTCTATGTATGTAGAATTTGAAGTAGGTATTTGAAATAATAACAATTTTTTTTTCACTAAAAAGCTTAATTTTACATTAATTTGAAAAATGGAAAAACAAAATAGAATAACAAACAATAAATTTGGTCTATTTTTTTGAAGGAAAAAGTAGAATAATAGAAAATTTAAGACATCTTTAAATTAAAAGTGATTTTAAAGAATGCAACGTTACTAAAAAAATATTTGAATAAATACGGCATTCCAAATAATAATAGGAATTGTTATTATTATTATTTTACCTTAAGCATGTACATGTACATCATTTTCATGCACTCATTTATCTTCATATCTCCAAATCAAAATATACAGGGTGCGCCAGAACTCGCGCCCCAGAGAAAATTTTCAAGTAAGGTAAGATACCAGGAACACGGAAAAATTGTTTAAAAAATTCTATCTGTCAAAAAATTTTACATTTATTTTTTGACATTTGACATTTTTTTATGTGTATTTAATGATACTGATGATCTTGTATATGTTTTTTTTACAATTATTTAGTACAGGTACAAAAATTTTGCCACCATTAAAAGCCAGAAATGCCATTGAACAGAGTTACAATTTAGAATACAGCTTCCTTGTTTCCTCTTTTAAAAGCCTATAGCAAAAAAAACTTGTAAAATTATTTTTACAACAGAAATAAATAAAGTGCAAAATTTAAACCCTTAAACTTCGAAATTTTTATAGATAATTTTTTTTTTTTACATTTTTTCCATGTTCCTGGGATCTTACCTTATATGGCATTTTTCTCTGGGGCGCGAGTTCTGGCGCACCCTGTATAGAAATTAAAAATAAAAAATTAAAAAATAAATCAAGGTAATCAATTTGCCAAGACGTCAAGTTAATGAAACACCGTGTACACCCTCCGTTGAAGGGCTCTCGTAATCAAGGCGTCCATTGAGCATCGCGCACATCCTGAAGGAGCCGTGATCTATGGGGTGTCGGAGGACTTCCGTATAATGGGTGTTGGTTAGATCGGATGACGAACAGCGGACCTACTTGTGGTCTGACAGTCAAGTGACGAAATTTCACTCGGTGAGACATATGAGGGTCATTTAGTCCGGAGATGCTGATCTCGTTGGGACGATGACGGTCAGGGGTCACTCTCTATTGTCGCCGTGATGGCCTCTTCGTGACTTATGGTGCCCGACATAAACCTACTTCTTATTACAGCGGCCCTGCTGACAATCTCGTCGGAAATGCCACATCGACATCGTAACGTTTTAATTACCCTAAACATAATCGCAACTTTACCACAAAGGCATTTCAAAATGCACCGCAGAGGCAAAGAATGTTCGAGATAATTATTTTTGACATGTTTAGGATGATTAATAGCGGCTGAAATCTTAGAACAGAGACGAGATATCGTATTCAGATAAACGGATAAAAATTATGTTTGTTAATTTATGTTTTTTAAGTAGTTTTCTTCCTCTTGAAAGAACTAGAAAAGTAATATAAAGCTTGACAACTTGTATGTCTTGAGTGTATATTTTTAAGCCTGCTTAGAAGAGTTATTCATGTGAAATTAATAGATTTCTTCGATATTTGTCGGAATCAAAGAGCGTTATTAATAATGAAGATATTAAAATAAATGTCACTCAATGAAATAAAATCTTTTGCCTCTGTATATTAACGTCAAATACACAAACGTAAATATCTTTAAAAATGCAAAATAGACAAATAAATTTGATATTGGTTATACAAAGCATTGGCTTATTGGCAATCATTTTTCATAACGAAGTATAATATTTAAATTCATTTCATTCTCTTCGAGAAACCAAATATTTTCATTTGTAATTTAATGAACGTGAATAAAAAATTTAAATTGAAACTGAAATTATTTCGACATTTGTTTGGCGGTTTTTCAACCTTGCCTTCATTTATTTAGTTTTTCATTATTCAGGAGATTAATTGGCGTGCTGATAAGTGTGAAGATGCCATTTTTCCTCCTCTAATTAAATTCGAGAGAATTTCTCTCAAAAAATAGACACCGCAGTCATTTCTTTCTTTGGGCTGGTGCACACGCAACCATAACTCATGGGATTACAGCAATGAAACTAAAAATTCTCCCCGATAGTTAAGGACGTGCTGTTAATCCACTCTGTTATACGGAAGAACGTCGATAGTAATCCTTTCCAGTGGCGCACACATGTGTTTCAAACGTTGTATTTAGCCAATTATTTATACTTCTAATTAGCATATATTTAAATTTATCTCCGGATTAAACTCATTACTTATCATTTAAATGCATGGCTAAGTAGGTTGTATTTGCGAAATTCTCCACATGACTACATCTAATTATCTATCCACTAGCGGTGACATTTATGAAATCGAATAGATTTGTTGCATTTTTTCGGTATAACGAAGCATTTCAAGCATCCGCACTCTTGGATATCCCCTACATAGACATGTTCCAAATTCTCGAGAGTTTTGTTAATCTGTTTTATCTAAACACAAAGGATTTTTCAAAAATACCTAACGAAACGACAAATATTTTTATAAATTGAGTTGATAGTTTCGAGAAATTACGCTCGTAAAAACAAACCTTCAATTTGTCACACTGAGACAACTGAAATTACCATCAAATTCTAAACAACAAAGAGGGACAAAATCAAAACAGGTCCGGGTAAAATACTCTGAATTCTGAGAAGAAGAAAGAATTTTAACACGATACCGCTGATAAACAATATTATAAATCGGTTCAAAAATTTTAAATAGGTATTTGCATTTAATTAATGTTAATTTTAAAATAGGAACCTGCCTTTTTGTTTGACTTTACGTGCTTCTATATTTATTTTACGTAAAATTTTGCTTAAAAAATGCACACTTGTAGTCATGCAAAAGTTTATTTACAATTTGTCTATATCGTGTTATAATTTGTACAAAGTTTATTTAGTCGTGTCATGTCGTGTTAACATTTTTAATACCATTTGACAAGTTTCTACTACAAAAAATACTACAACTGCTTTCTTAAACAATATCAAACAATAAAAATAGAACTCAACATGACATAAACAAATACAAGTCATAAAAGCAGCATAACATTACTTTATTTCCAAATCAATACATTTTTGTTATTTTTAGACGCCAACAAAATCTTGTTAAAGTAACCAGAATTAATGATTCAATAAATCAAGAATTTAAGAATGCATTCTTAATTGAAAAATCATATTTTTGAAACAGGTAGGGGGTCTCTGAACTTTAAAACGTATCGTATTTCAATTAATTTTGATTTATTTTCGGTTTCTTCAGCAGCCACAAATAACTGTACTTTCGATTCGACTTATTTTTTGATTTTACATAATTAAAAAATAAGAAAATTATTCGGTTTTTTCGTGGCTAATAAATTATGTTTCATTAAAAAATCCTGTTAATGCAACTTTCATCTGATATAAAAATTTTTGGCTGCGTGCTAGTCTTGACTTTGTTTTATCTTTTAATTTTTTTTTTAAGTAACGATGAACGAATTACGTTGAAATACAACTTGCATGTGGAATATTATAAACGCATGCAAATCGTCTAAATAAGTGGAACTTTAATAAATTAATTAATGTATAAATCATTCGAATGTTTACAGGGTGTGCAGTGCAACATCTACAAAGTTGGCAAGTTTTTGATTTATTTGGAGTTGCCACGTGATCTATAAAAATCCAGCTGGGTTTGATCAGATAAGAAGAAATATTGCACTTTTCGGAACCAAAAATATTTTTTGTTATATTTTGATTTTTAAGTGTTTTAAAGTTTATTAAAATAACCAACCATCAATTACGTGTTAAAAATTTAAATTTTTTCTTCATAATAGCAATGTTAATCCGCCACATATCCGGCGATCTAAGAAGATCCATTAGCAAATCTAGAGGTGAAAACTAATAATTAAAAAGATGACTCAGCTGAATCTTGGCAATTATCTCGATTATTCATTTTTGGGTCGTTGTAAGTGCTTTGTTATCTCAGGTGGCGTATCGTGTTGTCATTTCCGGAGTATTCCGGATTTGGGTTTTGACAAATTAACTCTTCACGTGAGGTGAGGACGATCGACGGATGACATCATCAATTTCTCTCGAGGAAGGTGTCGTTCTCGGACAACGGCCACCACGTGGGGCTGGGACCCTATGGGTGCGAGTCCGAACTGCCACTTGTCGACGATTAATGATTGTTGTTGGAGCACGCGACCTACCTCAACCTCAAGATAAATGCGTATTTGATAGCAGCACCGTCATGACTTGGACTTCTAGAGTTATGAAGTCGTTTCTAGGCAGGAACTCGTGACAGACGCCGGCGCCCATTAATATCATATAAATTACGCCTCGAACACCCTCTTCGGAGTCGCTGGCGATTTGACAACGAGAAGAGAGAGGATCGATGCGCCGGCAAAGGGCGTTTATCACTTTTACCAATTGATTTATCGCTTTTGTTGCTAATTGCTTTTTGATTTATAAACAATTGGTGCATGGTCGGCTATAAATCGAGCGGAAAACACTCATGATTATTATTTTTATCGGCGTGTTTACTGACAGAACAATCCAAAAGGAGAGCTCCAGCTGGATGTTGCAGCTTCTGGATGATCCATCAATCAGGACTAATGGGATTCTATCATTGTCACATCGCAACTTTTTTCGACAGACGCACTTTCGCTCGCTCCCAAATGTATTCCTTAATGTATCGGGGGAAAGAACCTTTATTTCATCTAATTACACCGAAATTTTCATTTATTAAAATACGAAAGGAGCTGTGGATGCACACACAAGCAAGGAAATATTCACGAGAAATAAAATTTTAAATATATGATGTTGGTGGCACTGTGTTATTGTGCTGATGGCGCTTTTTATCGAGGTGATATTGGCGGTTTTATTGCTTTATAGCCCTTGTAATATGACTTTCATTTAGGAAATATAATGTAGATTGCGTTGTAAAATATCAGAAATTACACATTGACAATATGGCAATTTCCCACAAGGAGAGTCACAATCTTTTAAAAATTTAAGCAATAATTCAGAAACAGGTTTCTTTTAAAATAATCTCGAAACGACAATTCCATGACACAGGAAATCCTCCAGGTGGCTGGTGAAGTCGCTTTTTTATTATCACTCATCGCATATGTCTATAACTGCATCGAAGATTGAGATAACGAAGTGTGTTACGTTTAATCTGATAGAGCTTGGATATACCGGAAGTCGTTCATCGCACAACAGATTTTTATCATTGGACTAATAAATAAAATGTTGATCACGGTGGATTATATTTATTTATTTACAAAAGAAAAAAAAAAATATCGCTGCGAACAGGATTCGAACCTGTGCGGGCAGAGCCCATTTGATTTCGAGTCAAACTCCTTAACCACTCGGACATCGCAGCTTGGCGTACAGTGCTCCTTACGCTCTTCATATCCCGCTTATTTTTAACGTAATTAAATAAGAAAATTTATAAGCTTTTATTTAGTTTTATATACCATAACAAATTTGTTTATTTAATAATTACATTAAATAATAAATATAAATACTTGACACCATAAAATCAATTTTAGAGTCGATGTTAAGCATGATTAATTGTTGCTATTAGTCACCTATTGCACAAGTCTTATTTAATTTATTAAAGTGCATTATCTAAATAATACTCTTTAATTATTAATAATTATTAAATTACAAGAAAATCTATCATTTATTATTATAGTCAAGTGCATGTAGGATGTCACTGCAATTTTTACGCATACATTTGATTATTTTTTAAGTCATCTGTTGCAATCACTAAAATTTGCATTTTTACTTAAAAAATAACAAAAAAATAATACTTACTTCACTTGCCTAAGCCTGGAAGTTCTAAGACCTAATTTTTCAATTTACCTATACAGTGGCGTACTGAGCTCTTAAGGGGCCCGGTTTCCATCGTGTTTGCATGAGCTCCCACACCCACCATGGCAGTGTTAAAATTAATAATTATTTTTATAATATTATTCAAAAAATATGTAAGAGTAATATCTTGTAAAATAATATAAAAAGACATAATAATAAGAAAGATCTCACATTAGAAATATTGTAAGTTGTGATAATGATATTTGTCTAAAAATTTGTATTTCCGGTTAACCGAAAGTGGGTTAATTTAAATAGAAAACTATGTTGTTTATTGCGTTTTTAGATTTTTCGAGTTATTCTATCAGTTATCTTTCCTTGAGATTTTTAGACTTTTAGAAAATTTTTGAATTTGAACCTTCCTCTTTTAAAAACTCTGCTATATTTTTAACTATTGTGAAGACGTATTTTACTCGTATCGTTTAAAAGAGAAAAGATCGATCTTTCGTTTGATGGATTCATAAAAATTATTAACGATCATACAAAATTTAACGTTACGTTTGAGGAAACTCCAAATTTTTCTTCATTAAATGGAGAGTTCAAGCAGACATATAGGTTAACAATTTTTTAGTCATCTGAACCTCATTTCAACAGCTAATATAAAAAAAATAATTTTGTTTTTTCTTAAATTTGTATAATTTGTAACTGGCCACCGGAAAGGGTCCGTGCGAGCCCCTTTGAGGTCCGGGCTCTTGTTTTGTGGAATTCACGGAACCCTGCTCAGTACGCCACTGTACCTATAGTTAATTTATAAAAATAAACGTAAACATGAGAGATAAAGACAATACTAGTATTGCTAAATAATGTTTACCTATTAGCATTGGTTTTTAATTCTATATTTTTTCTTTAAAAGCATATTTTATCTTTGCGTGGTCTTTGTATGCATTGTAATAGGTGTTTTTTTTTATTTGGCTTTAAAGCTACCCATGAACCAAACATCGTATTGAAAGTTATTAATCTGAAATTTGACACCTCGCCAGACGTATTACAAATTGTGGTCCGTTCACAACACAATTGTGACTATGACGCCAAATTTAAAAAAACACCCGTTATTTTAATAATTTGAAACAAAAATTATGATTCAAAAAATTTAAAAAAGTGAAAAGTCTTTTTGGTGATTTTCTTTTCTAAATTTTAACTAGCTTATTTGTCATTGTATTACCCATCATTTTGAACTAGTATTATTGTTAATAAATGACTTATATGGTGAATAAATAGTAGGAAAAATGCACCTTGCATTCATTAGTTTTCTTAACGTCCCCACGTTACGAGCCGTTTCATTTACAAAAGAAATTCTTATCTCCTTCCAAGAATATGCCCCAGACAAATTACATTTCAAACAATATCAAGCGTTATAAATGTTTGTACAAACTACTGTGTTGAGCAAACAATCCATCTAGAAATTTTGAAAGTCATTTCAGCATCAACCTTTGTAACTCATATTGAAATAACAATACATAATCAAGTAGCTCGTAAATATGAAAAACCACCCATGTTAAAATTAGCGATTGTCCATCTTTCTGTTTAATTTATTCAAAGTTTTTTTAGTGTTGTCTCTTTTTTTTTAATTTTTCTTCAAGACATCATACTGATGTTACAACAAGTTTGTTATTCTATACCACCAGGTGAGTTTGTCTTTTTTCCTCATTCCCGTGATATTCATCATAACATTTGGAATACTGATTGTTGTACACCATACATCATGTCATATAATGAACGCACTGGCAACGTCCCGACCGTAGGTCAGAGAGACTGAAGTTTATGGATGATGGACGACGTAACAAATGTGGGAGTGACGTGTCAGAAAGGCTGGTCCGGTCATCACTTCCTCCAGAGGTCAACGCTGACGATGCTAGACACCCCACGCCATTGAACCCTCTCGTATTTAAATAAACCAAGAATCAACCCCTGACTGTGAATTCGCGGAATGTGACACTTTCCTGTCCTATAAGTCATTCCGGATGGTGGTGACGACAAGGGATTATTCGAATATTTATCGACTGGCGTTCCACTTATGAATGCGAGTGGTATTTATCACCCAGGTGAACGCGGAATGCACCGTGGAGCTTTGACGGGGGGCTGAAGGCGACCGTTCATCACCAACCAACCAAAAAAGACAAACCAGGCGCACACTACGGGAATCCGCTAGCAGAAAAACAAAAAGTAAAAATGTTAAGTACGGATATATTTCAATTATTAACTCAAAATAAATATCTTCTTAGCTTTTTTTCAAACAATTACAAATACAAAATGCAACTTCTTTGTTTTGTTATGTTTTTTTGGTGTTTCTCAGATGTATTTCTACTGTCCTAGTATTATAAATCAAATTGCTAAAAATGAGATTTTATACATTTTTATTTATTTGGTAACAAATAAAAATAATTTTAATATCGTGCCTTCAAAAAAAAACGTAATTTAGGTAGGCGTTGCAAAACATTTATTTTTAGATATTAATAATATTTAATAATAATAATTACATATTTATATTTTTTTTCAAAAAATGTTATGACAACTATTTCTGGCACTACAAATTTGTATTTCAATTTGAAATAATTTTTGAAAATAGTTGAGGTAAGTGTTGAGCAAAACAAAAACTCAACTACTACACTACTGCTTTGGCTACTAAGCCAAAAATTTTGTAAAAATTAAAAACTATAATACCTATACTATCCTATATGCTATAGTACAGTAAATAAATATTTAAATAATTATTAAGTATTTAAAAGATTTAAACTGAATCTCAAATCAAAAAGGAAATAAAAGCAAAACAAGCAACAAGCAATTTTTAAGAATATTTTCGATTGTGTAATATGAAATATCTTTGCATAACTAGTGACTTGTTATTTTAAGTTACTAGTATCATAATAGGTATAAGAAAAAAATAAAATTACACCATAATTATTTTTGCGAACCATTTTACAACTGAAATCGATAATTCACTTTTAATAGTAGTAACTGTAAAAGCTTATAACACGTCTAATTGCTCTTTTATACTGTTGTCATTCTTTATAGCTTATGTCCATTAACATGACATTAAAGATATTAAAGAAAGTTTTCTTAACTGCGTACTTATAGCTTTTACGAGTAGATAATATTCCTGATTAATTTATGATATTTGTATAACTCCAAACCTTTTTTGATTTTTGAGTAATATTCATAAAGATCATTTAAGTTACATTTTTCCTTAACCGTCAAAATATTTTATCAGTGTAATATTTGTTTGGGTTATCTTTTTTAATTGTCAAAATTGTCATTTTATTATAGCATAAAAAATACATACGAGTTAGTAAACATTTAAACTTTTGTAATTTATCAATTTCGACATTTTTATTTTACTGAATCTTCACTATTATTCAGTAACTTAATAGCTTATAAAC
>NW_025401063.1:5577435-5852425 GCF_015345945.1 Tribolium madens
AAGACTAACATTGGATCAGAAATTTTACTAAATTTAGAAATTGTTATAAAAAATAATTCAAAATTATGTCAAAATGCCAAGATAAGTGTGTTTTATGTACTATTGCGGACAAAATACTTTGGTCATAATTTTTCTGCCACTTAAAAAAATAAGATAAACAAAGCATTAACGTCAAATCAACATTGATGAAAATTTTCAATTATTGATTTTTCTCTTGTCAAAAATATGCAATGATGAGTCTGACAGTGGTTAACAGTGAAAAAAAAAATGAGGTTAACTATCCTACTGCTTGCTTTACAAGTTTATGTCACTTAAATGACTTTGACGATCAAAGTAATTTATTCGCAACTGTTCTTAAAATACAATGTGACTGATGAGGTATTTTATGGAAAAAAGTATATTAACTACAACAGAAGAGGTAAGCTTAAACAGAAAGAGTATTCTCGTAAGATTATACCAGGTGAATAAAAAGTATGGAACCAAACGTTTTCTGCTTAAAGTATTTATTTTTTGAAAAAACTAATTGATGAGTCATAAACTACTATAAAAATGTGATGATTTAAAAAGAACAAAATTTTTCGAAATTTTTTTTTGTTTTTGAGTTATACAAAAAAAAAATATTTTTTTAAATGGCAACCCACTATAAAATCATTTTTCTCATAAAAGCTATACTCTAAGGATTACAACTAACTGCTTTATATTTAATTTTGTCAAAAAAAATTTTTCACATAAATTGCAATTTTGACAAAAAAAATCGCATAACTCAAAAACAAAACAAAATTTCGTTCTAAAAATACGATCACATTTTTTATATTACTTTAATTTATATTAATTATTATTTTCTGGAGGCAAATGATTCAAAATAAAACCACTTGGTTCCATACTTTATATTCACCCTGTATGTATAAAATATTAGTGTTGGAAAAAAGTTAACAAAAACAATTTGATTTTGAGTTCCAAATGTTTCTATCGTAACAAAATGTTAATCTTTTCTATAAATTTTTATCATATTGAAGAATAATAGATTATAAAAGACCAGAAGTGTAATTCTTAAAAGCATATTCTTACGTTTTTTTTATTCTTATAAATTTAAATGTGGAGTTGTTTTGAAAATATCTTGTCTATTTGAAGAAGTTGGGAGACCACCTTTCTAGTCCGACCGATTAGGGTACGTGCTTCGTAAGGCCTCACATAATAATCGTAAAAGTGGTATAAAAAGCAAATCAAGTGGGTATTTATTATTTAGTGGCGTGTTGCAGGCAGCACGTCGTCCTCTTCTCGGTTGGATTTTCATGGGTCATAATGCAGTTGTTGCTGGTATTTTTATCGGTCGTATTACGTAGATAGGTGGATATCGGATGGCCCATAAACGTGTAGGAGTTTATGTCTTCAAGTTAAAAAATTATAAAACCCTTTCTTGTTGCACCAGTGCATCCTTATTTTGCGAGTTTCGTCAATGTGCAGTGCTCACTCTTCGCAATCTCGGATATGGTGCTATAAAAGTTTACGACCTGCCTTTATAGACCACTCCAGCGATATCGAACAGATATCATTTATTGGCCCTTGTAAATCTCTACTTAATGAAGTATCAAATGTCACACACACCTGTCAAATATTTATTAATCATATCTTTCTGCAAACATCATATACTTTGCGTTACAAGCTTTTATTGCGCCCTAAAACAAGACTAATTTATCACCGTTTTGCCAACGCCATACCACTTGCTAAATGGAATTTAATGGTAGGCTTATCAATAACACCAAAAGATAACTTTCACGACCCATCAGCGCCCATTAACTTCTCACCCCGACACCCACTCTTTTTCACAATCCTTCCTGCTATATCACTCACCGAAACCACTTCCAAAACAAAGTGCACAAATATTTTGGAAGCGAGCGAACGAAAGCGATTCAGAGCGAATAGGCAATAATTTTAATTTTTTTAAAAATTATTAAAAAAATAGGACCACATTTTTGTACCTGCTCCTAAAGAAAAGTAAATTGTAATACGGTTAAGCTGAAATTAATTGTAGTACCGACTACGCGTACATTCAATAAATTCAAATCGTCTTTGATATAATTTATAGCTTCCGCTATTAGCAAGTTAACAGTTAATTATTGTTGAACATGTGTTCAAAACCATCGCAAATCGATTAATTGTTTTCAAGGCAAATAATAGCTGTACTATTTTTTGAACTAAATCTGTTTTTGCTTGGGGACTATAAATTATTCATGATGTGTTGAGTTCTTAAGTTTTGTAAAAGAGAGTTTTTTTATTTCAGTTTTGGACCTTATCTTAAAGATATAAATAAATGCAACAATTGTGGTACTAAATGTCTGTTAGGACACCTGTTTTTTTTAAGGAATAATGTAAAATCAGAGCACACTTTTTGTCAAACGCTATCTCAAAACATCCAAATTCATAAAAATGATGAATGTTACAAAATATCAAAAGCAGTTAAAAAGTAGCACCTTCATTTTATCTGATAGTAAATAATTTATGTTCTTGTACATACATCTTTTCGTATAAGAGGTCATTTTTACGATTTATGATTCGTTTTCACAATAGATGCTTGGTTAATAAAATGCAAAAAATTAAAAAAACCCTATTATGATTAAAACTGCAAACCCACAATCACCCAGTGGAACGTACAAATAGAAGTAGGAAATAGTGATAAAAGTATCTCTCGTTTCCATCTTCGCGTTATCACAAAATGAATATCAATTGAACGTCTTGGAAAATAAACACCGTGCAAATTTTAATTTCTTTAGACGTTTATGGGAAGTTTCCGGTTCGTGTTTGGGGTTGATATTGGCGTCGGCCCTACCCTCGGGTTGACGTTTGGCTTTACTCAACATTATGCATTACAGTATCCGCATTGATTCGATATTAATTTGGCAAATATTTTATGAAAACATTGACAATTTATTCGTGCTCATGGCTCGGATACGCTCATAAATATTAATGAAATTGAAGTTCCCTGCCTGTTTACGAAATGTGTTCGCACACTATATTAAACAAATTATTAATCCGCAACGTACACACACACACATCATGCAATAATCATTTCGCTCGAACCAATAAAATCTCAATCGCATGATGCAAAAAAACCAACCTCATACAATTCAATTCTGATTCGTTTGGATTTTTTCGAAAGAATACGCAATCTTGGGTGGTACAAAAGCCAGCTAATTAAATCGTTGTATTACAAGGTTTGTAAATGAAATGTGATCCAGCTCAAAATCTTTCAAGCTTCAAGGCCAATTAAATCGGAATTTATGGCCATATTGTATTTCATTAAATACCCATAAATCAAGCCGGTGGAGTATATAAAATATCCCAGACGCCGGAATTTCTCTAAAAATCAAATAAAAGCTCCGGACGATGGAGCGCTTTCTTCCTACTTTAATTAATCTATCAGCTTTCGCGCCTCCTAATCCCAATTAAAAAATGACTACGGCCACCTATAAAACGTCCATGTTCAACATCTGCTACTCTATATCGAGTAATTTGTTATTTATATTTTAATTCTTGGTGGTAATTACAAACTATTAAGTGCTCAACCCGAGTGCTTGGCCAAAGGATCGTCAAAATGAGGTTGAGATAAATTACTACAACTTTAATGACACTTGAAACAACTTAATAATGACATTTGACAAGTAAACAATAATATTACCCTACTTGCTCTTTGAGACTGCTTGTCCACATTGTTAATCCACTGTTTATGAGAACATGACGCGGAACGAACCACTTCAGTTTTAGATTTTTTTTTTGACCTGTTTGCTTTTTTGACATGTATATAATAAGAATTAATTAAAAATATAACATCCTTCTGCAAAGGCTTCCACTTAAAATTCTTAAAAAATAATTACAAAAAAGTGAACAAAGTGTCCAAATAAAAAGGTGATCAAGGGTGCTGGAAAAATTTCATGAACGTATGTCTTGTCTAAATTGTTATGTTTAATAAGATGTCAAATTATTTAAGATAAATTATAGAGGGTATGTAAAACATATTACAGATGATTTTGAAAATGTTGCCAATGCTGACTTTAATTTGCCACACAATAAATTGTTTAATCAAAGTTTAACGCAAGACAGGTGTTCCAAAATGGGTAAATTAAACAGATAACTGACAAGTATTGATGTTTTTATTTAAGACATATACGTTAAAAAAAATCAGTGTATTCTTGATCACGTTTTTATTTGGAGACTTGTTAAATTCTGGTACATATAATTTTAAGAAAATGATCAAAACTGAAACAACTCAAAAAATACTTTTTTAAAAAAATCCGAATAAATGATTATTACCTAAATAAAAAATCTTAATTTTTGTGTTGATACTGTTTTGATCTAAGTGTGCTATATTTTATCCATAGGTTAATATTTTTCAACTCGTGGGTAGGTTTTTAAGAAATAAAGAACACGTAACATTCTAATTATATTTATTATTTTTGTTTTGTTAAATGTTAAACAGCTGGACAAAAAAATATTTAAAAATATTCTGTCTGGATTAAAAGAATATAATGTGATGTAATGAAAAAAATGCCGTTCTGTCTTTTAAAGAAGTCTTAATTTACTGCTTTTATTTTATTTTATTGTTTTAAAAATAATAATTTATGCAAAATCAAATTAATTAATTTATTCAGCACAGTTTGTCTACGTAGTAACTTTGCATTTTGCGTTTTAGTTTAAATAATAATAATTTATATAATTGTTTATTTATTTTGTAGTTTTAATGATATTTCATAAATAAAATAATTACATATTATTATTCAAAACGTTGGATGTATAAATATTAAAATACAAAGTAATAAAAACTGGACGCAAACAAATATTTTTAGTTACTTAATTATAATTAAACTATAAAAATATTAATTTTAGTATGGATTATGCATGTCATAGTTTTATTTATACAAAAACAAGAGTTGCCAAAAAGATAAAAACATACAGGATAAAATAAAGAAAAAAGTGCAAAAAAAACGCTGGCAACAAAGTAATAGAGGAAATAAAAAAAAGAGTAGATGAAATAAAGAAAAAATATTGGACTGTTAAAAGATTGTGTTTTAGGTATATTAAAAAGCAGAAAACAACATAAAAAAGAAACGAATATGCGATGCAAGAGAAGAAGTGAAAAGGTTGAAGGAAAATCCAAGTTTAGTTTGACAATAGTGTCAAAAGATAAAACAGAAGACAGAAATACACAAAAAAAGAAAGGAAAAAATGTGTTGGTGTACAAAACTAGAATGGATAGAAGAAATGTGGTAAAGAAAGAAGGTAAGTTTGTAAAAAAACAAGTAAAATATTTATGAATATAATAATTTTTAATTTATTATTGTTGTAATTATTTTGTTAACAAAAAAGTCTCTGCTACGTTTGTAAAGAAACAAATAACATTACACGCAGAATAAAAACATTACTTTTTATCTTTATTCGGATGTAAATTCTCGTAAATCGAAAATATGAGTGGCTGATAGGCAAAGTTCTTGTTCATAATTTAAGAAAATTGGTTGTTGAGGTGTTGATGGAAGTAAAAAATCGTCGATAGCTGCGGATGTGTGTTCATGCCCCGTATGTAGAATTCTCGGAATTCCTTCTGCCGAGACACCCTCTGGTGATTGTGGTAAATGAGCTGGGGTGCAAGGTGTTGATTGATGGCGCTCTATAGCGATCTTGCTCTTTTCTCATCCGAAGCTCGAGGAAAGCTACGAGACGGCCATCTGCATAAACATTTGCACGGCTGTCAGCGGACAAGAAGAATGGCAGCCGTCTGCATATCGCGGCGGAACAGAACAGGCCCGGACCCCAACGGCAACACTACCACCTTTCTGGTTTGTTTTAAGGATATCGACTCGAACACAAACTCAATCACCATTCGACATTTTTCAAACGACGTCACTCGGCCGAAACAGGTGTCCTCTTAATATGCAAATGCCGGTAATTAGTGGACCCATACGGTACAAGCATCGAGACAGAAAATGATGAACAGTGATACATTATTCCGTAAAATATGAATATGTAATGAATATTTCGGAATGGATGATAAATTTAATGAGCGTCCGAAAATTTAAATAATGAATAAAGCAGAAAAATCATTAACTGCAATCCAATCAAGGACTGACATGAATAACAATTACACTGGTCATTTGAATTTCAAACATATTATTTTAATATGGCCAGGTTATAGGAGAAATAAACAACTACCAAAAATAATCACGACTTATGCAAAAATCTACAATACACGGAAATGTAATATTTATGGTTGTCGGAGATAAATCATAAGTGTTTTATGAGATTTCTAATGGTAGGTGTCAATCACTGGGTGGGCATACACGAGATTGAAACTCCTTATTCGTTCAAATTATTCGAGAAAAGTTACGATTCTATTACAAGTTACATAAAATTTAAATACAAAATGTATTTTTGGTCATCTTTATTAGGCAAGGGAACACATCGGAGACCATTAAGTTTTTAACATAGCCATACAAAACTGTCAGCACTTGACGCAAATTAATCTCAATGTTTGGGCTTTTGCCTAAAAAATAAAACAGATTTAAAATGTGATTCACTAAGGGCAGAGTTAGTTAGAAAAGTGACAAGTTTAAATTACTGTTTGGTCATATTTTTGGCCAAAGACTTTCTGTCTATTCTAAAATTACTGAAAAATAGTTCTACTTTTACGGCAGTAATGACATTGGTCATTGGTTGCATATAAGATTCTTCTGAAAAAAATTACACTAGATGCCTTAGACAGGGACACATTTTCCAAATGCTATAAGACTTTATACATTTTAAAAGTTAATTTTACTATAATAAAAAGAATAACTATTTTTTATAGAATACAAATCTTTTGGAGGGTTTGCTTATATTGTTTGATTTTTTTCCTTTAACGAAGTATGTTTTGTCTCTTTTACAAAACTGCAAGTGACCAAAAATAAAGCAATGCATTTGTACTTACATTAAAAAACTGTTACTTAAAGTAACATTTCCAATTTAACTTTTTCCCTATCAACTCCTGCTGGTAAAATTGCATTACGGTATGTGGGTTAACAGTTAACTTAAGTGCGCGATTGTTTTCAAATTGTAACAATTAATCAAACGAATGGAAAACAGTAATAAGTGTAGATAAAAGTAAAGGATATTTCATGTTCAATATATTGGCATATTTTTAAGTAGGATTCAATTTAAATTTTTGCGCAGATATTTTAATGTTGTGTTTTTATAATTCTTGAAATTTTTTCCATCGAGTAGCAAAGATATCAGAAAATTTCAAAGAGGAAAAGAATGATGTAACTTAACCTAATTTTTATTAATGTTAATTTTGCCTATTTGGCTTAATCAAAATCTGAAATATGAGACAAATAATAGATTTTAGTGGTGAGCTCATTTGGTTTGGTGTTTTATTAAAATTTTCATAACAATTAATTTAAAATATACTCTAGTTTTGGAGAAATTGTTATTGGCGGTATAAAAAAAAGATTTTTGAAGAATTTTATTAAGAAACTAAATGGGTGTTATGTTTACAAGCCAGTTATATTTTAATAATAAGTAATTAATTTCGGTTTGTTTATCAGGCGTGGGTTTTTATAGTCGTTATGATTCGTTTTGGTCGTTGTCAGACTATAAGAAGGTAATTATCTCGAAATTGCTTAAATATTTTTACCTCCCGCGCCGGCATTAATAATCCAAGTTCCTCTCCAAGTCTCGCGTACAACATTAAAGCAAGTTGAAAATTTAAATCTATTAAAAAATTAATCTAATTGGCTTCAAGTCCGATTTAGGATCGATACTCCTGCAACTAATTAATTTAAAATGCGTTGGTTGGAACTGAAAATTCCTTCGAGATAAAATGCAAAAGCTGACAGTGCACTCGCATGCAAGGATTAAATTTAAAATAATGATTTTCCGACACTACACTCGAGTGCATACATTCGTATTTTTATGTTTAATTTAGTCCGCCTTTTGACTTTTCTTCATAAACATCTTCCCTCTTTGGCAATCTTCATAACTTGGTGGATTTAGACTCGGCATCTTGATGATTTTTCTCGCAAGTCGCAGTCATCGGATCGTTATTATTCCGGCGGTCTTTGGGTCATGATCCTAGCTGTTAGGTGCCTTCTTTGTATCTGCTAGCATTGAAAGGGTACACGAGTGCATCAGGCGGGGGCTCCGGGGCCTCCGTATCAGCGTATCGTTGCTGCATCTCATGTTCAAGCTCGCTTATAATGGTAATTGTATCCTTACGGTTTTATTTTTACGCTTTTGCCTACAGACATCGGCCGAGCTTTGTTAAATTGATCCCGCGCACTATTCAACAAAGGACACTTTTTTTTAATTAAACGCCTGATTTATGAACGTTGACAACTTAAGCATGAAGAAATCGAGAGACGTGGAACGCATTTTTTACGTTTGTTTGGGAAAATGCGTGGTTCTAAGCATCGATTGTATGGTACGCAACATCCAACAACCCTCCTATTTCAGATTCGTTACACGTCATGTAATACACATTCCCCCTCTTCAAAATTCATTTTGTCCTGTGTGACAAATCGTTTTGGAGACATTGCAGTCAATATTATTATCTCGGGGACCTTCTGCACTGAATTTTCTTCAAGTTCACTGAGTCACTAGCAACTGTGCTAAGAAAATGCAACGAAAATAACACCACTTAGTTTATTTTCTATACCTACTAAAACAATTATTTTATTTAACTTTATCATGATTTGTTTCATTGTTAATTTATTTTACATCAGTGCATAATATTGCAAAAAATGAGAAAAAAAATACAAATACAAATACAAAGCTTTCTTGTTCCTGGTACGATATTCGCATAAGCACGCAACAATTGTAGATAAAATGAATAAAAATTCAATTGCACAATAGAAAATTTGTTTCAACTCCTGCTATTTCTGTCGTGACATTGTAAAAATTACATTAACTGTCTTTTATGCAACGAAACGTATTACAGTCACTAGTCACAGAAACCGAAAAGTCTGATTAAATTAGAATCCAAATTTTTTGCTCGAAAATGTAATTCAAAGTATTTAAAACCTGAATTACACTAGTTTACAAATAATAACTTGTTAAATATATCTTTAATCAAATTATAATTTTTATGTTTATTTACCTTTAATTAAACAAAAATAATTGCTAAATTTATTGTATCACGTCACAGTTTTTTGTTACGAACAATAATTTTCCTGGTTTCTACACAAATGCCTTCGATTTTAGAAAACTGATCCAAAAGAATAGAAAAAACAAAGTAAAATAACTCATTATTAATTTGTTGTTTGGCGATTTTTGTTAATTACATATTTCTTAAACGTGACGTGGTGGACTTTTTTAAATAATTATTTTGAACTCATCAGTGCCTCAATATCTATAAAATATTATAACTTACACCTAAATTATAGAAATCGTGTAAACTACAATAACTCAATCGATTTCTGTGTTATAGGCAAACAAAAAACTGTTCGGACAAAACAAGTTTAGATCAAAGGATAGATTATTCAAAAACAAAAACTAAAATTAATTAAAGAATTTTTGCCAATATTGTTTTGCTGTTTAAACCAACAAAAATAATAAAATTCAACATGAATTTTGCTAAATTTATTTATAATTTATATAATTTGACAAACCAGATATAAAGATGATGTTTGGTTTGTTTAGATTTTTTCTTTTTATTTATTCATGCGTTAGAAAAACCTTTTTTTTATGTTTTGCAGAAAAACTTTTCATTCTTTTAAAGTTTTTTTTTTATCGGACTAATAAGTACCAATTTAGAAAACTATGCCGACAATTGCCAATATATTTCTTAAAAGAAAATTTGTCCGATTATAAATTTTACATTGATAAATAATTGTTTGACTTTTTAAATTACACTAGAACAGGTTGTACCAAAGCCACAACAATTCTACCCCCGCCCCCGCCATCGTTACCCAACGACCCAATTTTTTCGAAAAAATCCGAAACTTATTGCTCCACCTGTGCCAACACTTCGGCAATAAATGTCAACATTCGCGTTGGAACAAGAGACATTTAAAACGATTTGGAAAGAACGTGTCAGTATCAAATTTCATTCGCACTGTATTCGAGACGTAACGCGTCGGAAAATTTCAGAATGCGATAAACCGTCTCGATAAGGCATTTGCTTTATTACAGCCACCACACGAAGCGAAAAAAGTCGGGGCTTCGCTCCGGGATTCTCTCATTTTTTTCTCCCGATGTTTTTTGTATGTTCGATTTCATAGCGTTTTTCCGTTTCACATGCAAACAATGCCGGAGCTGAATAAGAGTGAGGCGCGTATCAGTCACGATGCGCATTACAAAGCCACCGTTATGTATTGATGGACAGAATAGGGGTGGAATTCCACCAACCCTTACGATGCACGAATTAAAACATCGCTTCATGTTCAAGAATTTCCCCTACACGGGATTGAAAATAATCGAAAGCTTAAAAAAGCTCGAGCTTTTATCTGTAGCTAGTTGTACATGAAATAACACCTTTTCTAATTTTATGAACGAGACATGAACGATGTGAACCCTCCCTTATCAAGGCAGCCACTTGTGAAAAGTAAACACAAATTTCTTAAAACCACCGTTCTACAAATTTATGGCTTAAACACTGCTGGGACACTATTTCCCACACTTCCAGTGCAGTTGACAAGGTCTAAAGGGAAACCCGCCTCGGGACACAACATAACATAAATTAATATGTAATTTGAAATTAGCAAAATTAATTACCCTAAAGTGAACAATTCTTAAGTGTGTATGTATTTTTATTTCCCAAAATAAATTAACTAAACCGTAGTCTCTAATTAGCATTTTTCTGGGGATTGGATTCAATTAGTGTGAATTAAACAAACTAATTTAGCGCTTTGATGATAATTAAAAAGTACAAAATTTAAATAAGGCAAGCAGGATTTGAAGGAGATCGAATTAAATAAATGAATCCTTCCAAACTTTAATTAACTTTGAATAATTTTATTAATTATAGATTTTTAAATTACAAACTATTCAAATATAAATTGGATGTCATGTAACTAAGATTGGGAGAAATAAATTTCATCATTTTATTCAACAAAAAATCAACTAATTGGATATACTTGGTGGAAATTAATATTTTATTTGAATTCGCGCATAAAGTGAATGTAAGGCATAAATTAGACTCCGGTACAAATTGTCCTTAATTTTATGAATTCGTAAAAATACGCACTTCAATACCATTCAATAAATTTAAAAAATGTACCGATTAGAATGTAACTAGTGGACATTTATTACTTGAAAATTGATAAATTTTACGGTTTGCCTAATTAAAAATATTTTTTTAGAAGTTATCTTATATGATGTCTTATTTACTTCCATAAATTAGCAAACATACTTTACAAATTAATTTAATTAGCTGATAACATTAAATGAATTTTGGACAAACAAGCAAGAATTGATGTTTCTTAGTACCTCATATAATATTTGAAAAAATCTTAATTTTTCTAAAGATCCTGATTTATTTATATCGATAAAAAGATAATAAAGTTGTGTTCAAAATATAATTATGAGAATATACTATAAAAAATAGATTAAGATAAATAAAACTGACAGATTTAAAAAGAATTGAAAATATTCTTTGATGTTCTCTTTTAGGGCTTCGTACGTGGGCACGTCTCCGTGCCATAAATATTAATCGATTCCCCGGTCATAACATTGATGTTTCTTATATATTAAGAAGTAATCTTTTTGTGTCGCTTTTATAGTGTTGTATCCAGATTACGTTATGAAAATTGGATGCAAATGCTTGGTCGTTAGTCGGTTTAATCTGAACTTAATATGTATCATCGCATGGCTTTTCGTAATAAGACATCCTGTTTTAAATTATACACGATGAAAAAATATATATTCAACGCTAATTAATTAAAAGTGGCAATTATTTACATAAAATTATATTTATTAGAGGATGGTGGTACATTTAAGGCAAATCGCTCTACTTGAAGCAGCGGCCATGTACTTTTTACGAGCTATTAATTTGCTGAATATGATGCTCATGGTAAGGAGGTTTGATGTGTGGCTCGTGGGGTGTCTGAAATTCATTTCACGTCACGGACGTGGGGTTGAGGGCTTATTGGTGCCTTCTCCTAGACTGGGTCTAATCCCTTTTGTCACTGTCACAACTACAAATGTATTAAGGCATAAATGAATATTTTCGAGTCGCTTTCTACGTTTCAACACTTCCAATATGAATGGCACAAATCGACCAAATCCGGCGGTGGCAACAAAATCGTATCTTTGCAAACAAACTCACGAAACGGTACAAATAATGGTACAGTGAATCACTGCAACTTTTTTTATTTTAAGATTTTGTAACTTGTCTTTTTAGAATCTATAATAGATGTCCAAAAGATCAAATTTTAGTCTTTTTTATTAATAGGATTGTTTTCTCGGCAAAACAACGCATTTTCACTTTTAAAACAACATTTTCTAAAGCATTTTTTTGTTAGCTTTGTATACAAATAATCTCAGAAGTTTTGCCAATTATAAAGCAAAAATTTCTAAAAATAAATAGTTATGTTGTCAACTCAAGCAGTCATGTTTGATCACCCTTTAGATCTAAATCCAGAAATGCCGGTATTAAAATTTATTCTATATCATTGTCTATCTTTAGAAATAAATAATGATAAGAAAAGCCTGTTTATATCTATAGTTTAGTCCTATTACTATGTATAATGCCTCATATTTATTATGCATAAAGCGCTCGTAAAAGGTGCGGCAAAGGAAAACACCGCCAGAATAGAATTTTTTTACTTGAATGCATTAGATTAATTTCTTCTTAACTCTAACGTAAGTTCTGATGTTTTCCAAGTATTGTAATTGGGAAATTAATATAGAAATATTATAGAACATTATAGAAATTATTATAGAGACGTTTTTCATTGTTGAACGAATAGCTGTGACATTTGGATTTTTCGCGTTATTTCGGAAAGCATAAAGCAACCCTCTACGTCAGCGAGTCCAAGAATAACGTAATAAATTGATTTCGGTTGTCTTTGGCTCCAAAACGGCTGCGGCCTCGTCCGTCCGTCCAATAAATCGGGAAGTGTAGGTCCTCCGTTGCACTTTCGGTTCAATTAACGTTTTGTTTCCCCCGAAAGTATTCGCTGGGAGCACGTCTGAATGCTAGCAATAAATCTAGCCGTGTTACAAAACAAACCAAAGCAACAATGGACCGTATGAGTGACACAAATAACCTCGGCTAGAGAGCGAGAGAAAAAGATCCCATGCACCGACTAAGTGATTTATGCCATATGCTCCTTAAGAAAAGCTCAAGCATCTATTTTTTGTCCGTATTCGAAAGTGTCAAACCATAAATCGTCCGGACAAAAGCTCAGGGCCTATCGAATGTTGCCAGTGTGTATGAGGCCGGAGCGGTTGGACGCGGCGCCGATAGATGTCGCACGGTATTCGGGCAGTTTTTCATTTTAACAGAATTTTAATTGCACGCCCGGATCGTGTAATAGCGACAAATAAAACTCCACTATATTATTCCGGGTGGACGTGCCACTATCATAAACACCGCCGTTAGAATGTTTCATGGGACTGGCCCCGGAAAAAGTCCGGAACTCGATAAAAACTACAGGTGATTAAGAAATTTTGGCGCCAGTGAGTTATGGCGCTAATAAATTGGGGAAATTAGGCGTTAACTATTTATATAACAGAAATTGCCCGTTCGCTCGGGAAAACAATTCGATAAAATACTATCTGTGAACGATTAAATTTTACAACACTTTAAAAATAGAACTGTTTTTTTTCTAAACACACGTGACGCGAATAAACAATTGTAAAACGTCTGAACAATGTTTTTGAAGAAAATTGTATTCAACCGGATCATTAAATTACTCGACCTAAATTAATTAAATATTTAAATTGCTGACGATATACTGATTAAAACTAATTATATTATGTTGTCGGGTCTGCTCAATTTATTTCGGCTATTATGTATAAATAGAACGAGCAACAATTAAACGAGAACCACAACATTCCACCCCTCTTTCAAACCGATTTTTCCACCGTCCAACACACACAAAAAATGCGAATAATTCTTCCAAACCTGACACAAGGTTCAAACAAACATGTTCTTGCCTACTTCTCAGTCCACTTTGACTCTTTCGACTAGATTAAATTAATTTCAACCGATGTTAACAACGTGATTTCCAATAATATACAACACCGCAGGATCCGTTTTAATAAGATTAATTAAGAATTTTTTTTATGTGCGCGGAATAGCACAGCACGTTTACTACCGACAACCTTTTGAATAAATATTATTATAACGAAGAAAAATCAGACGATTTTGAAATTCTTCTACGAGTTTATATGACTTCTACTTCACATTTCGTAATTTAATCTAATTATAACAAATATTTATTGCAATTTGTGAAGCGAAAGTAGGAAAATATCAAACGCATAATCCAATTAAATTTTCTATCAAGCAAATACCAAACAATGTATTTACGAGTATAAAATATAATTGCATGTACTGCTATTTAAAATCCTCTGAAGCACGGGACAAAAACTTTACAAGGGCATCTACAACTCCATACAGTACCTGCCACATAGAAATAATTTATGACGGTGTTTTTGAGAATTTAAAAGTAATTTTGCTCAAAGAGGCAGTAATGGTGTAGGAAGGTGGATCCGTGTTTTGCCTACGCCATAAAATAATAAATCAGTAATTGCATTATGAGCATTTAATCAACAAATTGTTCGTTTATATTTATTCCATATTACTTGTCTTAGAAGAAATATTAGATTATAGATGCATAATGTCCGCTATTTATTTCTTTAAATCTTCAAAGGGAACCTAGCACAGTAATAATAAATATGAAAAACAAGACATTTTATTTCTGCAGCAGTTAATGTAAATTGTTGATTCAAAAAATTTAAAAATTAAGTTTTATTCAACGTTTTGTTCATATTATTTATTTAAATTTTTATTAATTTACATTAGATAGAGTAATGTCAATATCTGTTTAGGAAAAATTCTCTCTACCCTATACTGTAAAAAGTGACAGATTTATGATGGTTAACAAACAGTGTTAGTTTTGTTTTTGTTTTTAAAAGTTGTTGTTTAAAAGTATAAAAATAAAAATCTAAAAAGTGTTTATCACAAAAAGTTGTTATGAATGGATTTTAGGAGAAAATCTGGCCTGAATTGGGCTCTCTCCTGTTTTCTTTCTGTTCGTTTCGGTGTTTGCTCTTTTGATCAACGACTGCCATACTTTTCATAATAATCACCGTAATTTTCCGGGGGCATTATTTAGAGAAATCAGCGTGGCCTGCACTTTATAGTATGTTTACAATTATTAACTACACGAACGACATTAAAACACAATAAAAACCTCGTCGCTTGATAAGTATTTGACAAACAGCGTGTTTAGACGACACGGTCAATTAGTACATGCGTTTTGCGTTTAGAGAACGACATTGCTGTTGAATTGTGTGTACACATAAACAAACACATGGAGCATATAATACACAAGCCGGCCACTTTACATTGTTTATCATAACAACAACAGCAACAACAATCAAGAAACGTCGGCAATACGCTATAATAGGGTGTAATTTTCTGTAATTTCATAAATATTTAACCATCAAGCTGTCATTTTTAATTCCACCGGCAATCAAGGGTACAACCGCATGTAACAGACGACTGCTTAATAATTCACATCGAGGTAAAATTTCAATTTTCTCTCAACGCAACTCGAAAAAACGCATCGAGTAACAACTCAATGCAGCGTCATGATTGCGCTTCTCGCGGCGATTTTGTGCCCTAAAGGGTGGTAATCTGGTCATTGTTAGTTTGTTATCAAACACGCTGTAATAGCCATCGATCATCCCCTCATCCCAACTGAGAGCGTTGCTTCATTACGCCTCATTTTTTTCAGCAATCGATAAATGCACCCTTTCAGCAAAGTCCTGAAATTTTTTCGCGTACAGGTCACGTCGATCCATGAACCAAGGTTAAGTGGTCGTAAATCTGCTAAATGAATGGACGTTGATATCAAGGTCTATTGCTAATAAATCAAATATTACGATGCACCGCTTTTCTGCGATTTACGAGGCCTTTGTCAACGAAATTTCCAAAAAGAAAAAGTGTAGCAAAACAGAATGAGCGATGGCCGAGAAATCGATCGCTTCCTCATGGGGGYATCGTTACAAGACACACTGAGTTAAGCTTAATGATAATAATTTATAACCACCTTCCAGTTAGTGTTTTCTGATCGCTAATTTGTGCTGTTTCTTGGTAAAGTGACGTTTTTACGGGCTGGGTCTTAATTAGAATTTATTCATTAATTCTGACAAACTTTGGTCCATTTTGTTTGATATATGGGGAAAGGGGAGAAAAATTTGTCGAACAAATCAGCTCTGAACCAATTATCGCCGACTTTTTCGACCTGATTATGCAACGAAAGCGTACCCACCGTAAAATATTTAAATTATTATTAATTCGCACTGTCAGTATAATCATAACAAGCAAGGCTGCACTTTAAACAAACTCATTATTCGGCGATCGATACTCGAACAGAAATCGATGCGATTCGCATTTTTATAGCTGCTAGTGGCAAAATTAATGACCCGAGGAAAATATGCATTGATGTAAAATTTCGCATGGTTGTTAGTGAGATAGGTATCAATTTAAATAATTACAGAAGGATCTGGTTACGATATGAAAATAAACGTCTCTCATCTAACGATACATCAAAGTCTCTCCTCAAGATATAACACACTTTTGTCGAACTCTTCTTCTTTAACCACTAATAAAAACTTAATTTGATGCAAATTGATATTATTTCACACCTTTTCTCTTCAGCCGAGATCAAAATAAACAGCTGTTAACTTCACGCTTCTTCTATTTCCACACACATCTGGTCTCCCATATTACTTTTCTCAAATGGTAACCCTAAGCCGATGTCTGATTGAAATAAATTTCAACTAGGTTCATAAATAGAAACTTCAAAAGCACATAATTCAAATTTAGACTTTTGGTGAAGATTTTATTTAAACTCAAAATTTCAAAAGTGGATAAGCGAGTACGCCTTATAACAAATTATGATTTATAACAAGAGTTTAACTGTTGTTTACATTTTCTTAATTCAATTTTTTTTGATTAGCAAATCTGTAGTGTACAAGGCGCTCAAAAAGTGGCGCACCAACTTAGTGCATGGTATACACCAGCATTTCTCTACCAACTTTTAATGCGCCACTTTTTGAGCGCCTTGTAAACATTATATAAAAAATAAAAAGTTTTGCTTATTTTGTACATGCGAGACCAATAAAAATAAAATATTTTAGCATTAAATTATTTCTATTTATGATTTCGCGGCAGTTGCATGTTACCATGTGTTGGCAAATTACTTTTCTTGGCGATTTTTCTTTTAGCGCAAAATTATTATCTCACGCTAGAGATACAGTTCCATCAACGCTTTTGTTGGAAATATCAGCATTTATGAAAACATTGGATAAAGCGCAGACATTAATTTGCATTTTATCGCATACCGATGGAATTCGAAATTATTCCGAATGTCTGGCATAGTTTTGACGAGATTCAAATAATCGCAAAAACAAAACATAAATTAACTAGAAAAAATCACGCAATATACAGTTTTGCGATTTTGAATAGCTTTTCTGTAAATTTATTAAAGCTATTTGAAAAAGTCAAATGATTGTGTAACAGCTTTTTATGTAAGAATATTATAAATATTTGCTGTGTAAGAATTTGAAAATTTTATTAATGATTTTCTTTCAGAAGAGAAATGACGCGCGTGAAATTCAATCAGTTCCTTAACCAATTTAATTACTTGTGCTGAAGAACTCAAGTTTGATGAAACACTTCAGAGGAAAAAATGTATATGGAATATCTATCCCGAATACCAGAGTTTATTGATTTTAAGAAAAACAATTTTCTAAAATATGTTTATTTATGGCTTCATCAAAAGTTTTGAAATGTTGGTTATTTTTTAAACGTAAATAAAATATTGCAATAAGTTGCTACATTGTAAACATCACTTCATGCAATTTAATTGGTTTCATTTACCGTTTTTTCTGAAAATTCTGGTTTAGTGTTTAAAGTCGCAGACATAGTATCGGCGGCAATGAAAACATCAATTAAATCGTACAAAGTACTGAACTAATAACTATAAAATGAATTTACTCAATAAATCAATTGTTGTTTTGACAAGTTGCAATCACTCATAAAATCATAAATAACAAAACGTCGCATATTTGAAATATCCAGAGCTCTGATGCGTTAACACAAACGTTACCCCTGTAGGAAAAATTAGGAAAATTGTGGGTTGGCCAGTAATTATGATTATTATAGTAAATTACTTGACTTTAAAGATTAGGCGAATTTATGGTCGTTAAAGTTGATAAATATGGTCAGGGATCGTATTATAATCTCATACTTAACATTAAAGTCACAAAACCCTCAGCGGAGTTGGTTCTTGTTCCCCTTCTTCATTTGGAAAAATCTTACCTGCTTTGGGTAAATAATGTGAACTATGCTGAGATTTACAAGAAAGTGAAACTTAAGTAGAAACGTTTCAAATATTTCTCTCGAGCTTATCTTAAATGCAGGTTTAATTTACATATTAATGATTTGTTTTTCAGATAATAACAAATTCCCGGAGTCTGAAAACTCCAAAGAGTCACTCAGCGCCCCTCACTCACCACCAGCACCTTTTATCAACAGTAGGTGCGTAATAAATTGGGTAATCTCGTGAGCAATAAAACGATAAATTCGTCAAGAATAACGCAAACAGATTCTACTCTGGAATTTTTTTTTCGTGGCGGCTCCACTTCGAGTGGGGTTTCTGAATTGTTAATGCGCCCCCTTAAGGCTAAATGTACATGTCAGGAAATCGTTAAAGCATTGTAGGCCGTTAATAATAGAAATCTCGTTTGGTGTTCGATTGTGCAGTCAATTCGGGGCTAGTTTTTAGTTTAAATATTTAACGAGGATGCGTGTAATGTCGAATTGACATTAAACCGCAGCGAGTGTTGATATTTGCGGTTGAATAGTTTATAAATCCCATCGATTTCGAGTGGGTTGGGGCTGCACACACACAACACTGATCGATCTCATCAGAACCTGTTCCAGGACGCATCATCGAAAGCTGAAACCGGCCAAATTGAATTTTTGCAAGTTTTATTAATAAGGCAGAAGGCCCGCGAGCTCGTGGAGATCAATCTTAAATTTGACAGCACAAGGGACGAACTCGATTCAAATTTCGGACCTGTGCAAGGATGAGTTCATTTGGGAATGCGGCAGGTGGAGGACCAGAAAAAAGGCCAAGCGAGTTGTACCTTTTCACCATTCAACATGATGCTTAAAACGGATTCGACTAGTTCTGCTATAATTAATTTTGATCTGATAAGTTTCTACGAAACATTGGGACCACTTCAAATTTAAACATACTTCCTACCAGACCCTATTTATCCAACCTTCTCTCTAAATCCAAAAACATACATGTTAGTTAAATTAGATTTTACTTGTGTAACTAATGGAAACGCGTTAAATAGATAGGTAATTACAAAAACTCTTAAAACTGCAATAAAATACCCACAAAAACACGTTGTAAAACGAACGCTGCAACTATGATAGATCTTTCTCACCAGAAGCATAAAATCTTAATAATATGTAATTATTGTTTAGATATCTAATTATTCTCTCAATAACTATGTAGTAATATATTCTGAGAAAAAATCTTCCCATTAATCAACACCTACATACTTTACTAATATTTGACATAATACGCAAGCTCTAACGTAGGTAAATTCTGATTACCAATTTTCTGTCAAATATTTTTTTCCTTCAGCAAATAGCTGTGTGTAGGGTAAGTACAGCAAAGAAAAATCAAATTTTTTACATTCTTTGAAAAAAACATTAAATCATGTTCTAAACTGTGAAAAAAAAATAAGAAAGCATTGTCGAGTTGCGAAATAATAATTAATTAATTTGTTAAAGAACATACCTAATCATAACAGAAATTTACATACAGGGTGTGTCAGAACTCGCGTCCCAGAAAAAAATTTCAAATAAGTTAAGATACCCAGAACATGGAAAAAATGTTTAAAAAACACTATCTGTCAAAAAAAATTCATTTATTTTCTGACATTTGACATTGTTTTATGCCTATTTAATGATATTGAAATATTTTGTATAGGTATGTTTTTTTATAAATACTTAATAAAAGTACAAAAATTTTACCAATAAAAGCCAGAAATAACATTAAATAATTACAATTTAGGATACAGCTTTCTTGTTTCCTCTTCTAATGAAACAACTTGGAAAATTATTTTCTCAACAGAAACTGCAAAATTTAAACTCTTATATTACTTCGAAATTTTTATAGGTAGAATTAAAAAAAAAAAATTCATGTTCCTGGTATCTTACATGGCATTTTTCACCGCAGCACCCTCTGTAAGTAATTATTTATATAGTTGATCGTTCACAGCAATTTGGTGATACTGTACCTACTAAAAAATGTAAAAAGAAATACAGGCTGTCCGGAAAGTCGCCCACTTCCGTGACAATGATTCATAAAAATTTCGAAGTTATGAGAGTTTAAATTTTGCACTTTGACTCTATTCATTTTTGTTGAAAAAATAATTTTCCAAGTTTTTTTGCTACACGCCATTAAAAGAGGAAACAAAAGAACTTGAATTCTAAATTGTAACTTTGTTTGGTGATGTTTATGGTTTGAATTGGCAAAATTTTTGTACCTTTATTAAATAATTATAAAAAAACATATACAAGATCATCAGTATCTTTAAATAGACAAAAAAAAAAGTCAAATGTCAAAAATCAAATCTCAAAATTTTTTGATAGATAAAATTTTGTAAACATTTTTTTAGTACCTACTATGGGGGACTACTCAATTACTCCCTTTCAAAGAGGTACGCGACTTTCCGGACACTGTATTTTTTAAACAGAAACAATTTTAATCAAACTTAAGCGTTGAAAAAAAGATAAGAGTGAATTTGGGTAATCATTTTTAATTTTTCCTGTGATTTTGAAAGAACTTTTTATTTTATTTTTATACAGTATGTCCTCGGATTGAGTTTACAAGAAGAAAAAAAATTGTATCTTTGATTTTACGCCAAAGCTGCAAAGGAAAAACATTTTTTGCTTTACCTATGACGAGCAAATCTGCAGTTAGGTAAAACTTCATTATTCTGTAGAAAGAAAAGTTTACTTTTCTCTTGATTTTGACATATAATTGTCAAGTAAATAAAACCGCCAATGTGATAGAACTTAAAAAGGACAGAAAAATTATTATTATAAGTCGAAAATCAATAGAAAATTTTTTTTTCGCAGTTTTGGCGTAAAATCAAAGATAAAAAAATGTTTCTTCTTATATACCCAATCCGCGGGAACATACTGTATATAATATTTTAACCTGATTGCGTAGAAGATGGTTTATAGGACACAGGGAAATAAAAAACATTAAATTCGTCGCGACGTTTCGATACTTTTATTGTATCTTCTTCAGGCGAAGAATTTTCGTTGGTTGAGCATGTGAAACACATGTGAAGCACATCATATTTCAAGGACAATAAACACAAAATGGAGAATTTCACATATAATATTTTATTTTGTAGCGTGTGATGTAAGGACCGAATTTACGAGTTTGAGAATTTTTGAATCTTTTGTTTTTTTTAATGAAAGTCCCAGTCTACATTGGTTATTTGTAAACATTAGTCACTAGTCAGAAGTCAATGAGCTAAATAGTATTGTTCTTTCTAAGATATTGTTTACTTTAATAAAATTTGTCTTTCAAAAAAGAGGTTATTGGTCCTTCCTGATTCTTTGTCTAAAAGTGAGAGAATATTATCGCGTTGATATTTAAAAATGATTACAAAAATTAGAAGTTTCATCAAAAACAATAATTTGAAAAAAATAATCGAGTTTTCCGAGCATCCGAAATATTCAGTTTCTCTGCATAAAGTGCAGCAGATTTAGCCTTTAAGTGGCAAATTGCAGCGTTATTAAATTACCCCGAAAGCCGGTAATTTGGTAAAGTGTGCGGGGCGATAAAGCATCGCCGTAAGGCCTTCAGAAGATCGGGAGTCAGTCATCGTCAATGTCAATCATAAGCGTCTCCTGCAGGACGTTCGCGACGCTCTTCGTCGTCGCTCATGAAAAATGATTGAGCGCCCTGAATAAATCTTTCAAACACTCACTCTTGACGTAAACAAGTGATACCGAGTAGAGAGCACGGCGAGCCTTCACCGCCGCTGTCAGACAAATCTGACGTGTTCAAAGTGACGGCTGACGTCTTCCACGCCGCCGCCACCGCCGCCGACGCTGCCAACTTACTACCACACATACTCGAACATTTACAACTCGCTGCCAACGTCATAGCGGAACTTTTCCCTAAATTAAATTTTTAATTAACGAATCTTTTTTGTCACTCTAGAGACTCTAGAGGAATTTCAAACGAGAGGAAAAGAAAGCGGCTTAGGGTTGCACGACCCCGATTCTCAGAACTCTGGTTTTGTGCTAAAGCCGGAACGGACTTTCGACGAAAGAGGCTTTGTAATGAGCAAATGCGGACGTTGTGGGTCCGGGTTAAAAATAACTTCAGGAGTTAACTGGACAAGAAAAAATTCAACTTACTACAACTGTTGATTTTTAGAAAGCAGAAATTTTCATCAATTTTATACAATATTCAGAATGATTACCATTTTTAACAAAAAAAATTCCACCACATGAAAAAACCATAACTAATTTCCATCTACTATATTTTATTTTATCTAAAAACATAACAAATTATCTGTCTCTAAATGGTAACTTGGAGGAACGATACATTTCCTGGTGAGTAAAAGTCTTGTTTTTCTGTAATTTTTTAATAAATATTTATTATTTTCAAGATTAATTATTGCGATGAGTCCATTACGTATCCTTTTTGTAGTTATCAAAAGCTCCGCCCATTGTAATAAAAGATAACATAACAATTCAGCAAACAATCGGCCCACGATAATGGAAGTCTGTTCGTTAGCTTATTCAAGATTATTTGCTCTGGCTATAATTGGTTTAATTTCAGGCTGTGTTTCAAAAACGAGCCATAAAATTGTAAAAACCAGCCCACACAAAGTGTGAAGACTCACGTTACTTAGCATGATACTCGTGTTGACATAATTTTTATTTACTGTATCAAGCAGGTTAAATAAAAAACCTAATCCAATGCATTGTTTGATCTTCGTTACCCTAAAAATTTTATTTGTTACTTTTAATTGCTCATTGTTATTTATTGTATTTGCATTCTATTTGTGATCAAAGAATTAAATAATCCTTCTTGTCAAAAATTATTTACAGCTGTGGTAAGTCAGTTTTGTAAATGTCACCCTTTCAAAAAGCATTTGGAAAATGTTATTCGAATTACGAAATTCGCAAATAAAATTTAAAGCTGTCGACACAGATATTTATGTATGACTTTCATTTTAAACAAAAGATAATAAAATATCGAAGCCCATATTTGTTTCTTAACGAATTATTATTAATTTAAAATAACAAAAAACCGTAAATAACAAATGCAAATCTTCAGTTTATAGCTATTAAGACAACGAGAGTTTTATAGACAGTTTAAATAAAAATCGAGGTCGTATTTTAAATTTGAGCGACCATTATGAAGCGAGAATTTAATAAACCGAGATTTTTAAACTCTAAAACTTGTGTTGTTTTCAAACTTTTTTCCAAGACTAATATTGGATCAAATATTTTACAACATTTAGAAATTGTTATAAAAAAATTGTCAAAATTGATAAAATGCCAAAATAAGTGAATTTTATGTAGTTATTAAATCCGTTGTGATTGACGACGTATTTTATAGAAGAGCGTATATTAACGGCAACATAAGAGGTAAAGTTAAATGCACCATAGAAACTGAATCTTTGTTTAAAAAAAGTGATTATTTTTATATTCCTAAACTGTAATAATTAAAAAATTATTAATTTTTTGAAGAAAACTAATTAATAAATGATGAATTATTATAAAAATGTACCTAACGTTTAATCAAAAATAAAATTTTTGTTTTTTTTGTTTTGACTTGTAAAATTTTATTTTTTTTTAAATAGCAACCTACTGTAAAACAAACCTTTTTACAAAGGTTGTGGGTCTAGGAATTACCGCTATTTTTATTTTACTCAATTTTTATGGAAAAAAAAATTCAATTGCTGTTTTGAAAAAACCCGTATTATTTAAAAACAAGACAAAATTTTATTTTCAAAACACAATCACGTTTTTTAGAACTTTAATTTTTAATAATTACTCCTACTATTTTTTGAAGACATGAATTTAAAAAAGCGCTTGGTTCAATACTGTTTATTCACCTTGTATGTGAAATCTAATTAAAAAAAAAAACTATTAGGTAAAACAAATTAAAGACCAATCCGGTACCTCCATTTACCTTTCTCCACCTATCTATTATTATAAGTCGATTCGTATGTTTCATAAAGTAACATTATGTTGCTGTCACTTCTTAATATTGACTTAATAATACGTTAACCACATAGTGGTTTAGAAACTTTTAAAAAGTAAACATACTAAATGTATGGAAATTGAAGAAGAAAGGCATAAAGACGTTGAAGTTTACATCAAAAACTAAACATGAACAGACTTTTGATGCAATGATTTGCATCTAAGTGGACTGCAATTTAAGTGCATGTGCATAGATGGAATATACGTAAACATAATAATTACAGTAATGACTTGACGGTGATCATTGTCGATTTAGATGAGCTATATATAAGAAACATTGGATACTTATGCTGATAATGACTTGTCTATTAATATTAAAAAAACTATCACACTTAGGTACATTCTTAATACACTACACTCTACCTAGCGATCATCAGTAAACGATTCTTTCTCTAGTGTAAAGAGAGATTTTGGTGGATTTTTAAGGCGCACGCGCACAAAATAGTATATTGTCTGATGTCTATGTGAAAACGATAAATGTTTTAACATAGTCTAGTATACATACTAAATCCTAGTAAATCTATAACAATAAAATTGTATACCTACACTTTTTTCAAATCGTATAGCAGATATTGAGCCTTTTTACTGTGAATAATTATAGTACCTATACATTTTTATTTCAAAAGTTGTAATAACAAGATTATTATGTTGATAATTATAGCAAAATTGATAAATATACGGGGTGCGCATAATTGCGCTTTAAATAATGTATAGTGCGTGTAATTGGTGTAGAGCGTAGTGTGTGATTTTTTGGTTATGTATGTAATTCGGGTGCAGGGTATAGGTATCGAGTTTTGTGGGGACTTGGGGAGGTTTGTGGGGCGTCTTGGCAACGCTGTTCGGTAGTGCCTCGATCGTCCGTGAGACGGCGCGCGCGCGTTCGTAGCGTCCGCCATTGGGCGAGAGGCGTGTCTTTGCCCTGACAGATCATTCATCTGAGCCCCACTCTGCCCCCTTCGTTCGGCGTGATTGACAGTTGGCAGACGACTGCGGACCGCGCAGGATCTCCGCACGCGCTTCGGACACGGCAGCTCGGCGCACCATCACCACCGAGAGATCTGAGACCCCATCCACCGACCCCATGCCCGAGGGGGCCCCCAGCACCTGCTCGCACCGGCCCAGTGTACACGACAGTGCAGTGAACCGCAGTGAGTGTGATAAAAGTGCGCGCCAAGAGTGACTTTGACGGTGCTAAGGTGCGACCACCCGGTGCAGTTCATGGCTCAGCCACGGGTACGGTGCGACCGACGGAGAAGGCGACCAGGCGGCGGACACACCGCAGCCGAAACGCGAGATACGCCACTGGAACGCGGCGGTACCGCGCGCGAACCGACGGCTACCGGTACCACCCCATCACGTGACAACGCGACGCGACACTAACGCATCAATCACCCTGTACAACGCGCCACGACAACCATAACATCCAGTGTTGAAGACCGACCCAATGAATAGCCAACAAAAATAATAAAACGCGCCAATGCAATCCGGCCTTAAGACAATCAAAATTTCAAACTCGATTAAATAAATTACAAACTACAATGAAAAGAATTTGTTTTTTTTTATGGAGGAACAAAGGGAATATTTTTGAGATAGATAAACTTAAAAAACAACTATTAAAACATAATTAACAGTGTTATCCGTGCCAGGAAATGAGAAAATTATTTCAAATTATCTTGTTTTTCTCCACTTGTATCTTTTTCGGAATTCAGATGGTTGAGTTTATGGCCTTCTCCATATTTAAATCGGGGCTATAATTAAACTGACCATAAAAAGCTACAACCTTTTAATTCTTCAATAGTAGCAAATATAAAATTTTGTTGCAAGTTTTATTGAAGCACACGAGACAAAAAAAGTTTCAAAATTAGTACCCAATAAAATGATAATTAGAAATTTACATTTCTTTTAAATTTATATGGAAGATTAATTACTCTTGTAAAATTGTGCTAAAGTGTATTTTTTTTTTCATGGTAAAAAGGCTATAAAGTTTTACTAACTTTTTATTACTCTGCAATGGTGCATGGTTAGAAATGATGACATTTTGAATTTTATGAGTTTTTTTAAATAAAAGTGGGCCACCTGAATTAATATTAGAGCAAATAAAATAGTTTTGGTATAATAAAATGATGTAACATTTTTCAAAATCTAGAGTTTTAAGTTTTATTGCAATAATTAAATAATAAAAGATGAAATGCTAAGTTCTAGTAGCTGACACTTGTCAAATGTTGTAATAAAAATCAACCAATAGGTAATAAAAATAAATTTGTTTTTTAGAAAATCGCCAAAGTTTATTTAAACATTTATTTTGAATTTTGATCTTGAAACAAAACAAATTGAAAGTAGTTAACAGAATAGCAATGACGTTTTATAAAATTAATGAAATGTGTTATTTAATATTAAGATATTTCTTAAGTATTATTGAAAAGATATGGAGATGGGGTCGTGAGTCGTGCTTCCTGGTGGCTTGGGAAAACTAAAACGGAGATTTAACAGTACACGGGAGAAGAGTGGAAGCAGATAACGTTTTATCAGGGAATTGTGGCTGGGTGATGTCTCCGACAAAGCGTCGAAAACCGGGAAAATAGAAAAATATAACACCGGGATTTCGGGCAGCACCCTTCGGTGGGAAAATCGCGCGTTAAATTATTCCAAGTTCCCTTTTATTTAATTTGGAGTTGTTGGAAATTCGGTTTGTGAAAAGCGGCGCGCGTGTGTAAAAGACTGTTACAGGGTTGTCTGGCGTTTGTGTGGTCTAATTTGAATGATTTTATAGAAAAGAGAGTTATAAATTAGATCGAGAGCTTAATTTAATAACCTCCTTAACAGTGAAGCTCCATGTTTTTCGCAGCTAATAAAAATTTTCATGGCTAAATAAAACGAAAAATGTTATTGGCACATAAAAATCATTTATTTTGTTATAATACGGAGTTATAAACTGTATAAAATATTGGGTAACTATTTGGAAAACAAATCATAGTTAAATATTATGCGTCCACAATAATAATTAAAATTCAAATGAATTTAATTTATGCGTTCGATTCGGACGAGCGGGAATATCGGACAGAGTTTTTTTTATATTTGAATGGGTGATTTTGTATTAATCCGAGTGGGCCTAATGGTACGGCCATCATAATGGAGGCTTGATTAGTCAATGGTCGCAATTAAAGATCGGGAGTGATGCGTTTCTTGTAATTACAGTTTAGCAGTGGCCTTTCAACGAATACTTTTAATTTCTCTTAAAACCGATGAATAGGCACTTTGGCCGGGCCACGGACAGATACCTTACCTGATTACACACCGTAAATGCCACTCACAAAAACTCACTTTTGGATTATCATCGAAGAATGCAGCGAAGAATGCACCAAAATCCCCGACCCCCTCCCTCCCTTAATTCGGTAATTAAATTCGCCCGTATCTAATAATTAATCGGCGTGTATACTCCAGAATTTTAATTAAAATTAGACCATTTATACCAGCGCTCATTTGTTGGCGAATCCATATTCATGAAGCGCCGGAATCGGTGCGAAAAGGCCCGTCGGCCGACGCGACGGGCCCCCGTCCGAATCAAAATTTCCGACGATAAAACTTTACGGCTGCGAGAGAATCATCGCGACTCCGGGGCAAAAAACTCGCCTCCATATAACACACGGTCCTCTTTACTACTCCATGAAACTTTACGACGACAACCATTCCAACAAGTTCCTACTTTAGAGCCACTAAAATCCGGGCCGAAAAAAGGCAAATTATCGGCATCCGATCGCGATTTCGTTTCCATCCCTCGATTTTACGACATTTTAATAAAAATATCATCGCGCCCCTCAACATCTCAAGAAGTGGAAGCCGTCGGCCGCGCATCCGCTGTGCTCCAGTGGCGTCGCAAGGTGCGGGAGTGTGTCGTGCGCCACCCATCGAATTAAATTCGATAAAAGTGTGTTATTACAGACTTAGAGAGTCGTAATTATGTGAGTTTATGGCAGTTGTAAAAGATCAGGAGTGTTCCTCAGTGCTGTGATGTGTCTCCGAGTCGTCGCCTTCTTCGTCGTCGGATTATACTACTGTTTTATTCTTTAATGGCTTTGCTTTACTCATTGCGACCGAATTCTTTTCTAGGTGTAAAAAATTCTTTTTGACCGATTTTTAAAGAATAGTGCGAAACGGTTCGACATGGATGTGCTCCAGAAAAATGTAAATATGCTCTTATTACTTTTAACTAGTTTTGTGGTTTTGGTCGTTTAGTTAGTGGTTTTTTGTGGCCTAAAATCTTAAATTCTTTGACACCCGAGGGTCAGCGTTTTCATGATGCTGATAGCCCACAGGTGCACACCAAACACACGTGACCGCAACAATTTTCGAAAATTTATTTCACGCCAAAATCTATCGTATGAAAATTAAAACAGTTTATTTATGACCGAGTGACAATCCCATACGTATTATATGACCCGGAAAATAGTATCGTTATGATCCATGAAAATTGTAGATTTTTCAAAAAAAAGATAAATATCTAAAATTTGTACAAACCAACAAAGTGGCGCTTTTAATTCGCATTAAATTTATACAGTTATAAATCAGTAGAAGGATACTAAATAAACTCTCTTAAAATGTAGGTTAAAACGTAAAAATACTTGTCTGATTTTTTTCAAATTACATTTTCCAGTGTCATAAATTTTTAAATATTATGTTTTTTGCCAATTCCACATTCCAAAAGGCGGCTAGTCGGTAAAGTTGCAATTTAAAAATATCGGAGTGTACATAGCAAGGATAATACTGCAGACAATATTTTTGATTTATGACCACTTGGAAGATATCTTTATTACCGTTACTAAAGATATTAATAAAAATCAAGAATTATTCAATTTCATATGCAGTCTAGACTCACGTCAGTCAAGAATTTTTAATTTTTTTCAACTTAGTTGATAATATAATTTCGAAAAAATAAACCTTCAGAAGTGAACAACAAACCAAATCATTAAATCAAAATTAAATCGGTTTTAAATATGATAATTACGTTGCCAATTACAGTTTCCTTTTAAAACCAGTTTAGTTAAAAATAATTTTTAATCTTTTCAAAAATGTGTTATTGCAGTAAAAAATGTTGAATTCACAATATTATCAACAATATAATTTAAAACCTTGCATGAATTACGATAATGCCTTTTAAAACTTTTTGTTTAAATCAGAAAAAACTGTTTATTATGTGTCTGTTTTTATTGTTTAAATAAAAATCAGTAAAACCTCCCGGTGTTACAATTACACAGTGAGATTAGATCCAAAATCCGTTAATCAACGTTTATTGTACAGTTTAAACTAACTTAAAAATTGTTTTAATCTTATCGCAAGATTAGATATTTTCGGGTACGATATATTTCTCTTAAAGAAGACGGGTTCCCCAAAAATTTGACTGTGGACCAATGACATATTTATGTAAATTTAACAGCGACGGTAACTTATGTTTTAATCCGGTTTTGGTAAAAATATTTCACCTTATACCCCAGTGGGACTTTGATTATTATTCGATTGGTTTCGAATAAACATTTTATTCGAAATTTAATAGTTTTCATTGAGGAGTAGTGCGAATTTATTGCGTTATAAAGATAATATCCGAGCGAGTTTAAATTAGATTAGGTATTTTCAATCACCTTTATCGTAGCATAATTAAAATTTTTAAGAAACTAATAACTACACTATTATCCTGGACTTCAGTGGGTTTATATGGGCTATAACATTAATTTGTACTTTCTGTAAACGGTGGTACCGGAAGTTTATCAATAATTCATTTATAACCCTCATATTTACTTCACGTTAAATAAATTATATGATTTAAAAAATAGCAATTTGTTGCAAATTTATTAATTTAGATTCAATTTAAGTACGAAGCTTGGAAATTATTTAAAAATAGCTGTATTCCGCTTTTAGTTATTCTAAAAACGTACCCAGTATACACATTTTCTGTATTTTAATATACCTAGTTATTGTTAAGTGAAGTAAAAATCTTGCTTTTTGTATAATCCTGAGTAGGTTGGTAGTACATGAGTGTAAGAAAAAAGCGAAATATTTAGTGAGTCATTTACTCCATTAGTTGTAGAATATTAGCATCTTACGTTTAATAAATTTAAAATTTTAATTAATTCCGTTCGAGTCATTTGTAATATCCAGAAATGTTTATGAGAGGACAACTTTTTAATATGACATTCTATAAATATTTATGTCTGGTCAAAAATGTTGCTGTATTAGAATCGAGCTAACTCTTAATTGACCGCCGTTAGGTCCGGTTCACGCGCTTTTCTGACGCTGGTTTCTTCTTGTTATAGTATGACGACGGCATCCACCCTGGGTACATGGACGGCGGCGCTGGGGCGGGTTTGTACGAACCCCACGTGGCTCACAGGCCAGGGTTGCAAGGACTTCACCATTCACCCCACCTGAACCATGCCATGCATCCCTACCATGCGAACCATGTCAACCCAACCGCCAACCACGTCATGGGTGGAGCGGTGCCGGACGTCGGCAAAAGGGACAAGGACGCCATCTACGGGTGAGTCGAGCTTTCAAACCACGGA
The DNA here is from genome assembly GCF_015345945.1 of Tribolium madens. Classification (NCBI taxonomy): domain Eukaryota; kingdom Metazoa; phylum Arthropoda; class Insecta; order Coleoptera; family Tenebrionidae; genus Tribolium; species Tribolium madens. The sequence continues at coordinate 5,608,516 of NW_025401063.1, forward strand.
CAAAACGACCTTAACGACAGGAAATTCCCCAAAACCACTAAAGTGATGATTCTGAGATTATTAATCGTCGAAAAGGACAGCACCTGTCATTATGGTGGGATAGTTGGGACTTGAGGCACAACAAATTTTGAGTTTGATGGTGTCATTTATTATTTCCAGTCAAAAATTGTTAGTTTGATGCCAATATCTCCAATTTATATGATTTGCCTTAAACATGCACGGTTAAGTCGATAAAGTTTAAATCCACACAACTAACGCTTTTCTAATACAGAACAATAAATTTACGTTTTTCGATAAGACAAAGATTTTATGTATAAATCTGACAGGAGAATAGACAAAGACATTACGAATATTCAGCCGAAGGCAGTTTCATGCTGTATTAGTTTGGATTTTCATTTCCAGATTGCATGTATGAGCACTAACGGCTTTGATTATTAAATAATATCTTCGAATGTTGTGAATTACATCAAAACACAATTACGTAGATGGATTCAGTCGCTATTAAGACGACACGCCCAACGTGGCCTGGTATTACTTAAAATTGTCGAGTATTATGAAATGTTCTACCAGAAAATGACAGTGAAGTGTTTTTCAATAAGTTTACGTACCGTGTAAATATCTTAGTTTAACTATTTAAAAAACTATTATTGTTATCTAACAACCATTAAGATTGTACTATCACAATCGTTGGCAAAAAGTATATTTCTTATTATAAACATTCATCAACTTTTAAAAGTTTGACTGTCAGAATTGTTTTTTTTTAATAAAATTTTTGATGAGACATTTGTTTATGTGATTAAACTGGATTTAAGTAAAAAAAGAGCATACAATTTTTTGACTTAAGGCTATAGTTTAGGTGTTTGTAATTGGCTTAGTTAGTGGTAGATGGCGCGTTGGACATATCTGTTTAAATTTTGAATTACTTGGAACTTCAAGAGGAAATGTAATAAAAAATAATAATTTTTTATAAACAACGTATAATTGAAATAGAAATTTAGTTACATGAACAGTTGAGATAAATATTCAGTGACTTTTCTCCGTTCTATTTTGGGATTTTCGACGCTCCAAGTTGGTGGTCGATAAAAGCTTCGGATTGTCTTGTCGTATTTAAAATATTGCCATTGCATTATGCATTTCAAATGTTGACTAGAATCGTAAATAGACCTATTGACGTTTTTATATCCCACAAGCATCATTTAAAGCAATGTTTTCCGCCTCCCCTCAATAATCGATTTACGAGAGTGTCAGTTACTTATTGGAAAGGGTTAATTAAATGGACACAAATTTGTTATACATTGCTATCAAACATTATTACCAAAGGTTTATGAGTCGATTTAATTATAAACAGTGAAGTAGATACAACTTAAAACTTACAGCTGATGATTAAATTTTTGATGATTTCATATTTCGATTTCAAATATTACCCGGGGCACAATTTCTATTTGAGGGTCATTTTGATTTTTTTTATTTAAGAGAAACTCTATTGGAGATCATCGTCTCATTAAAATAACAACAGTTGCTGCAGTCGAGGAGTGGTGTTTGCATTTCTTTTCTCGGTTAAATAAATATTTTAAGAAAACATTTTCTTGATTTTACTTGTTGGCATATGAGGATGTGCATTTGAAACAGCCGTGGCCAACTGCAGCGTTTCTCAAAACAAATAAAATTTCGTTTTCTGGACGCCATCATGTTCTACGCTTTATCATTATCAAAATTTCAGACCCTCAGGCCAAATAAGCCATACTTAAAATATGTAAAATAGTCGAACGCCCACCTACTTTATATTACAGACAATAAAAAATGTATAGCTACGAGAAAAAGATAGCGGGCTGACATATTATTGTACTCCAGTTTTTAATCGATTCGATACACAAAAAATAATACAGAAAAAACAATATGGCACCTACAACATGAAACCTTCACTAGCTCCATTATGGATCAGGTAGGCGTATAGAAAAATTCTATTAACATATTTGGATTCCTTTAGGATATTTTACATAATAGTACCGAATTTCATTATGATACTATGCATAATAAAAGGGTTATTAATGATTATAAAATTCATGAAATTTTGGTGCATTTTTATTTCTCGTCGTTTCTAAAAATAAATCGATAGTAAGTGAGCCACCAAGGAAAGGTTTTATAATCAAATTATTTAAAAATTTTATAATTGTTGTCCAAGCAATTTTACAGTTTTTATATGTTTGAATAGTATAAATTTGGCAATTATAAAGTTTATAGGAGTTATACAGCGTGTACTAATGGAAAACGGCCTATTAATTTTATCTTAAATGGTAATAACAATTAGGAAAAACCGTTTTTATTTAGATTTTATATCAATTAGTGAAACAGTCCTGTATTTCATTTGATTTTTAGTCGCCTGTCGTAAGGGATTTACAACCGTAATAAAAACCGGTGCTTCCCCTCAATTTACCAAGAATAATAAGAGATAGCAATGATGAGCAAATTAAAATTCCGAGTTATCCATACAGTTGTCTCAGACAATTATGACGGTAGTGTTAAATTTATTTGTAAATATTTGATAATATACGAGGTGTTCGCTTTTGTTTGTCTGGCACGATATTTTTTATCCCAAAATCCGGTCCTGTCTGTTCTTTCAAGCAATGCGTCTCGTAAACGTACAGCAGTCGTAAAACTTCTTCACATAATGAAAGTTTTCGTCAAAATGAAGAAATAAATTGGTTGTAAAAATACCTAAACAACAATAACTATAAAATGACGTCATTATCTTATACTTAACGGCCAACTCGGATGTAGACGTTTTGGGCAAAATGTTTGTCATATTGTCAATGTGTGCAGTGTATTGATTGTGTGCAGGTCCGGCTCGGGCCACCTGTGGCCCATTCCGTCGGGATCGATTCGATAGATACCTAATGAAAGTGTCGTTACGCATACGTGATAAGCGTGCGTAAAAGTTTATGGACCGGACTGCGTTTTCCGTCGGATCACGGCCAACTCGGATCGTTGGGCTTCCGCAACCAGCACCAAACCCAATATTTGCCCAGTGCTTGGACGACACTGTTTATTTAAAGGTGTCGGTAATTACTTGGCGCGTACATGTTTATCTCTGTACACACACTGTATACTGCGTTTACCCACTTAAATACCACCTAAACGTGCCATAAAAATAAACGACTCGTCAGCTGCCACAAGATTAGGTCCCCGACCGAATTACCCAAACAAAACTCCTTTCAGACTTATTAAGACCGGGCCAAAAATCGCCCCGATAACCTGCCATGTGTTTCTCCTATTTGCAGAGCCGTTATCAGACGATGGCTCGTATCAATGGCTCGGCTACCGATTCGATCTTATCTCGCCACCATAATTCTCCCTGACAATGGAATTTTTCATATAAGCTCTACGAATATTTTGATAATAAAACTGGTTATTTAAACGTAAATTACATCAAAGTAAATAATCTTACAAGAGATTAAATATTTACCCGATATATTAGGTCAGTTATCGGTATACACTTTGCAGATGTTTATTGTACTGCTTCAGATATACAAAACATTTTTTAACTCGTGTTTGAAATCGTTTTGTTTTGCTCAACAATTTGTTAGCCCCCAAAAATAAAGATCTAAATTAGGATCACCTTTTGCCGCATATAAATATGTCAAAAAACAAAAAACACAAAACAAACATAAACTTTGTTATTTTGCTGATTAAATATGTTTTCGGACACATTATCTCCCACGAATTCAATCCAATCGCTCAATTTTAAAAGAGATTACTTGTAAGCAATATATTCTATCATTTATACATTTAATGACACAGACTGATGATAATCAATCATAATAATGACTGATATGTCCCTATCGACATTATAATAATTACTGCAAAATAAATCTTGTGGGTGGATGGATAAAAGAAATCACACTTATTGACGTGATTTTCAATTTTCATGGATTTCAATCGGATTAAAGCGAATAAAGAGTTAATTCAGATTGCACGCTTGTGACAACAATTAAACAAACTGTTAACACACTGATCTTGTACAAAATGTTGTGTGACTCAAAAAGTGAAGTGTATGTACAGTCACGCACGGAAAAAAACGAGACATGAAGAAAACTAGATAATACAAACTGGCAATGCTTTTTATTCAAATTGGTGATAAGTAACCAAACACAAAAATGATAACCATTTTTTTCTAATATTCATAAATTTCCATGTTTACAAAAATATGAAAGAGGAACACAACCTGATTTTTCACCAATTGGAGGAATAAACTTTGGCGATGCAAATATAATTTGGCAACTTTGAAGAGTGGAACATAACACTTATTTTGAAGTTTAGTCATAATTGATAAAATAGCGAAAATAAGGCATAAACTCTTGCTAAATGTTTAATTTGAGATAAAAATTGTGTTCAGCTCCAGTGAGTGTATTTTTTATTGGGTTCGGTATGTACGGGTTAAACAATTTAACGGTACATCTTGTGAATAAAACCATAGCAATTTTAATGGTCTTCGATTCGCAATTACGCAATTTTATCCGATAATAACGGAGACGTTAGAGAATGACAGTAACGCGGACTTGCCCCAATAACTCAGATTAAATAAAATAAGATTTATATTGAAATTATCATAATGACGAGGAAATGTTGCCTCTTTATTAAAAAAGGACCTACGTGTCTCGATAACTTATCTTCAATTATCTATATCTAGTCGAGGAGCAATTATTGTGTAATGCACCGAACCGGTGAATTTATTAAATATAGGCATACTATGTGGTGCAGCTAAAAGACCGCAACGGATTCCTTCAATAACATTCAATAATTAAAAAAAAATCTTCCAAGAATCGAAGATGGATCACTTTCATGCATCACGTTGTTAAAGTTAAATTTAAACAATTTATAGAAAAGTATAGTTTTAAAACCATAATAACAGGATGTAACACAAACTTTACTACTGCCTTTTAAAACGACACTCCCATGTTATTAAATCAATTTCTGCTCAAATTGTAGGTTGCACTAGCTAATATATTTTTTAAGGATACAGGGAAGTTCGATTAATAGTTTTTCACTCACTTGGATTTATTGAACATAACTTTCTGTTTAGTTGAAAATTCACAGTGAAATGTCAAAGTTTTATTAGAGAACTTTCAAAGACATGCTACATAATAAATATAACGTAGAAAAACCTATCAATTGGACTTTGTCATAGCGGTGCAACCATCATAACATTGTAACAGAAAGTGTTAATGTTACGTGCTTTGTAATTAAGTTAATCGCAATTGAATGTACTTAGGTTTTTGTATATGTGGCAGATAGTACAGTTTTTTATGTTAAAACAAAATGAATTTATTTACCATTTTTCAAAGTTATGCAAATCTTTTAAATTTTTTTAATTAAAAATAGCTGCGATAATAGACTTTACGGAAGTTTGTTTAATTAATATTTGAGAGGGTACTTACCACGCTTGCAACAATTTACGTCAATGTTTGAGGATTGGATTGTAAAATTGTCATGCGGTTCCTTGTCATCTCAAATAAAAGAAAATAAACAGTTTGATCCTTTCTATTGTGACGTATGTTTTTATCAGACAAGAGAATATCCGGCAAGTTAGTGCAGTAAAAATTTAAAGAGAAATCGTTACATTCTGCATTCCAACAAAAATCATTTTAAAAGATCGTAAAAGTTTTATGTTCACACTTTTAAAAAGTTATTAGAAGAAAATGAATCGTCTTTATAGAATTTTATTTGACACTTTGTTTGCCTAATTCGTCAAAATAAATATAATAAAAATGAAAAATCATTTCGTGAGTCATTTTAACATTATCGAAACTTATCATTGCACACTTGCAAAACATTTAAAGAGATTTAGCTTTTGGAAAGCCGACTGGTTAACGAAGCATTTATCTCAAGTCAAAATGTTTTCCTCGGCATTTTTCTTCCAGAAGATTAATTGTGGGCCCAATTTGACCGTGAATGAATCTTTCGATATTTTTCCTTATGAATGGAGTTGAAATACGCGTTCCCAAAAGCTCGCATTGCGTATAAATCAAACTGAAAGTCTTTTATTATTAGTAAAAGTATTATAAACAGCGATATAAAAGGGACATTATCGAGAGTTGTCTCGGATAACCCGCGACAGCTCTTGAATGGTGTCTATCAAACAACGTTGAGCACAAGACGCATTCATAAATGTAGCGATTTATTTATGGCGTGCCATCCTCGGATAATTTACGGGTCAAAGGATTGAGATAGCTGTGGCCACACTTGCTCTCGCTTGTTGTTGTTGTTTTCGTGACCAATTCTGTACGATGATCTCTTGTAACCGCGATAGTCGCAGATGTTGCAAAATTACCACAACCGAAATCCTGCACCAGTTTGCAATGGATCCACAGAACCGGACTCGCTGTGTGTGGGGCGACCTTCGTCAAAAGGGACCATCTGTGCAGAAATCGCAAGAGAAAGTGATTTACTCGAAGGCCGATTTTGACTTTTGTCTAATTAAGACATTTTCCTAGGGCCATCAAGATAAAGGATTTGATTGACAGACAAAAAATAATGTCATGATTTAAAAGCACACAGGTTTTTGTTCGAAATATTGCCACAAGAGAGATTTACAATTTAATGCTTGGATAATTAATTTGACACATCTGTGACACACTATTTCAAATTAACTGCTATTAAATGAAGAGTTTCGTGATGCTAGCTGCAATAAATAACGACATTATACTGAACTTCATGACAAGAAAAACTAAAAAGCAAAGATTTGTTATTGCATCAAGCAAATTGGTTCACTATTAATAATCAATCATGTTTTTAAAAAGAAAGCAAATTATTTAAATCAGTGTCTGGATTTGCATTTGTTAAGAACGATTGAAATTCAAATTATCCCATTTTAAATAATATAAGATAAAAGATTTAAAAAAACATCGAATTAGACACTATATTAGAAATTTATTTTAAACAATAATTTGTCAAATTGTCAATCATGTAAAATTCGACTAACATTTATAAATTAAAATCATGTTAATGGGTAGATTACATATTCAATAAAGTTCATTAGTTTTTAATTTGTTTGTGATCCAATTTCTTTTCATAAAGGCAGACTGTACTTGGAAACATTTTTTGTAAACATTTATTGATTTAATTTGTGATTCTTAAGGTAAAAAGAAATTGTTCAAAACTATTAATGGTTAAAAAAAATTCAATTAAAATCATAGTCTGATGATGACTACAGCGATAAAATTTTCATTAAAAGTATATTGATTTTTTCTTTGTTTTGATCAAAGCCTTAAGTCGCATTTGACACACATAAAAATTTGATTTAAATGTTTTGTTTTCATAAAGTTTTCCAAAAATATGTTCAAAACAACTTACACACTTATATGATGTCAGATACAAAAAAATATGCGTGTTTAGATAAAATAAAAGTATTTAATTTCCTTAAATCAAATGTGTCAATAGCAAAATTAAGTAAAAATAATTCCCTAAGGCTACAGCCTGTTTAATTTCCAAAAAAGCTTAAGTTCGTCTAGTTTTACCAGAAACAATATGATTTAAGTCATTTCATCAGAGGCACTAAACGCGATAAGTTGTCGACAACCATTATAAATTCTACCAGTACCTGGAGAAAGAATGACAAATAACTGTACAATTTTGCGTGAGAGGTGATTTGTCATTTTAACGAAAAGTTTCTCAATCAACAACTATTGCAATTTTTTTCCCATTTGTTCGAGTACGAACACATGGCTGTCCATCTAAGCATTCATAAAAGAGATCTACATTTGATGATAACAATGAACTGAATTTAAAACGAGTTTTTTTTACAATTGCAAATTACGATTTCATTCACTTTCGGTTTAGACAATAACAGCGATAACAATGTTGTCTTTTGAAGCAATATTTTTGAAAACATCGCTGAAAACATTTCGAATTATTATTTTTGCGTCTATTTAATTTCAAGTCGTTAATTTTATTAATAAAATTTGACGTGATCGTTGTTATTTTAAATAAAAATACCACAATAAATTTGATATCTAAAAATAAAATTACAAGCTGAATGACCAGTCTAAAATGGTCAGCTCGTCGGATCACAGTATTTGGTTTCTATTTTTAATTTTAAATTCGACGTGACACGGATGATTTGTAAATTCTAACATAGCAATATCACATCAAACCTGGGAATTCTCTTTGACCATTATGAGATATTAGCATTTTTGTTGATTGTGTGTCGGTGCGTGTGACTATAGATCCCGTTTCGGCTTAAATTTTCTGTTAATGGAATTAATGGTTTTGGACGTAGAAAATCTCACGCGAAACCATCGATCACCCAGATGGTTGTCGTTTGGTTTGAGTAATGCGTCGAAACGTCGATGTTTTTTGGCGTGCGCCGGTCAGGGTATTAGACATGTTAATTATGAATGAATTCTGCTTAATAATGTAGATAATAAATCAAATCGTTAACAAATTGCCAAAACCAAATAAATAAATTAAATAAAATCAAATTTACGATGTCAAATTAAAGGTTTATAATTTAAAATAAAAATAATAGGTCACAATATTGCGTGTTTACAATGTAATTAACCACAAAAAATTATCTTAATAGCTCCTTTTATTTATTAACAAACGGCCGATTGAATTTCTCTCATTGATAAATTTTGATGAGGATTTTCTCGTGTACGCACTTATTTTACGACAGCATTATCATCATCAAATAGAAAAATAACACACAAAGGTCACAAAGAAATTATTTTATATCCTAGTATGTAAATAGCAACACTAATTTATGTGGACAGCCGTACAAGGCGTTCTCAACATGTTTCTTTTTTTACCAATCTTCTTTAATCAGTTAATTATCTCTTCGATTTCAACTCTCCAATCTTTTAGGATGATGAACCAAAAAACCGCCATTTCATCACTCCGTCATGTAGTTTTGATTAAAAATTTTCAAGAGTTTAGTTGATGTCACTAGTACTTTTAGAATAATACGATAACCTTTGAACCGTGGGGGCCAAAATCAACTTGATACGGGTTTAAAACCAGTTTTATTTCGTACTAACAATTGTTAGCAGGATTTTTTTCAATAAACAGTTGTTTAAAAGTTTAAGTAATTAGGTACTCTGAACTATAGTAACGAAGCTAAAAAAATTAAATAAAAAAATATTTCATTATTTATTCTTAACTAATAAATATGCTGATTCGTGTTGTTTTTATTTGCAAATGATAACAGAAATTCCGCTGGTGATTTTTTCTAAAAAAGTGTTACACTAAATTTTGAAAAAGCAATATCCCTCAGAATAGTGCTAATTTATAGTTATTTAATTGTGTTATCATTGTAAAAATAAACTGATAAAGCAATAAAGAAATTTATTGAAAAATATATTTTTGTTTATATTCTTATCTTTTTTCACTATATAAATCAAACTTGTTACACCGTGTTTATGTTTATTTTGACAGATTTTGAATGCCACACATTAGCGAAACTTCTTTTGAAAAAAAATTACCATACGAATTTCGAATTAACTATAAACATTTTTATTGTATCTATACATGACTTTTAATTTAGTACTTACATATTATAACGTTTTTTAAAACGAACAGTTTTTTTTACATTTTTTTATTAAACATTTTATTTTTTTTAATAAAGCCAAAAGTGTTATTAATGTTAATCTTAGCTAGGGTCATGATACTTCTACTTAAAATTAAATCTTAGTGATCTCGTTTCTATGTTCAATTAATTATTGAAACTGCGGGTATGAAAAACTGCATTTATAAACACTCATAAAACAAAGTCATGCTATGATTTAATTAAATCAGCAATCTTGCTGGTAGTATTTTCAGCACATGAATGCTCGAATCACTTGCATGAATGGCACAACCATGAAATCACATTTGCTTTTCCCTTGGGCGAAAAATTTCGCTTCTGTTCAATTTTCCCATCACAGTGAGTGGTTTATGTTGAAAGATTCGCTTCTAGCGTGGACATGGGTGGTCCATCCTTGGCTCCCGTTGAACTTTATCACACTATTCTTGAATGGATGTTTGTATTGTAATTTTCTTTTGCAGTCACCCGCTGTTTCCCCTGCTGGCTCTCATTTTCGAAAAGTGCGAGTTGGCAACGTGTACCCCCCGAGAGCCTGGAGTGGCGGGAGGAGATGTGTGCTCCTCGGAGTCGTTCAACGAAGATATAGCCGTTTTCTCCAAACAGGTAAGCTTCCCATCTGCGGGTGTATGTTTTTAGTATTTACATTTGATATCCAAACTTTGCCTTATCAGTTTGATTAGCTTATCGCGTTCGATAAACACGAAAACACATGTAAAACATCTCCAGAATTTATATTATACTCGAAATAGCGATAAGGCTACACGCATTGAATCGTTTATGTGCTGGCCGAGACCACTACGCACATATTTATTTACCAACAACCTGGCGATTGTGCTCCTCTTCTGGCAGACAAGACACAACAAAATTATGTATGAAGAATGGAGAGTGACAATTTATTTTAATTATCGATCACGTACGACGAGCGCCGCAACGTGATTACTATTCATGAATAATATGGAAATGAAAATAAAACAAATAACATACTTTTCATGATTTGTTACTGTCATTAAATTTTATTCAACTCGAATCTATAGTATATGAAAATGTCTTGTGTGGATAGATTATTTATTACAGCTGGCACTTAATTCCCATATTTATGACATATGATACCTGTTATTAAAAATATTATTTAATCATCGCAATATTCTTCGCCATTGTACTATTTTCGGTTATTTATTACGTATTATGATGCTTACATTATTTAAATGTTACTTATATGGCCATAGCTGAATTGAATTAAAATTAGAATTTTTTGAATTAATTAACCAAGCCCACAAACATTGCAAAAATTGGACATACTTACCAAATACCATGACTGAGCAATAATACTTGAACTATAATATAGATGAAAAGGTGTTTGCTGTCCTCTTCACACTATTAAATGTCCACTCAAGTTTTTCACCTAAATCAAATATTTAAGATTTCCACATTGTTTCAAGTAAATTATAGCTTTCAAAATGTCACAGTAATTATTACAAACGTACATTCATAAAGTTAAACATGCATAACATTGCCAGCAAACGAAAATTGCTGAGCTAAGTGATGGTGCAATATTCACAACAGAAGCAGCGTTTAATTGTTTTGAAAATGTTGTAACATCTAAAAAAAGATTACTTTAAATTAATTTTATTGAATATTGTTGATTTATTTACTTTATCTATTACCAGTGTGCACTTAACACGTCTAATTAACACTCAATATCTGTACGAAGTTTGAATTTATATAAAAAAATTAAAGAAACAGGGAATGTTGTTAGGTGTTTTATATTAGAGGATTAAGAATGAACTTTGACGGAAATATTGTTTGAAATGTCGAGTGGAAACAACGTCATAAAAATATCAAGTTTAAACAAAGTTCAAGTGGAAACAGATTTTGCTGTTTATTTTTTCATTTTTGTCGGTGCAACAATTTAAATTAAACAAAAACTTGAGTTACAAATTCAGCTTCCGTTTAGCAGGAAGAAATGTTTTCTGGTCACGTAAAAAATGGTAGCGGTTTCTGGTAAAGTTATGACAGGTTTGCTTGATTTAATATTCACCCAATGAAAATTTATTGAAACTTGATATGCATACAAGTTCTGAATTAATGTCGCTGTCGTAGAAATTTATTTTTGATCTTTTTGTGAGTAAAGTGCATTTTGACGTGATGGCAACTTAGAATCGTTCTTTTCGCCGTTAATTTCGCGTTATTGTATAAATTTTGTCTGAATGTTGAGCTTCTGCCAGAGATATTCTTTTGGACACGGAAGCATTTCGCGGAGATAAATAATACGTTGTAGGCTTCGTCGTTTAATTCGGTTTGTTTAGTCTTTAAAACACTCACAAATGTGCTCTCGTTTAATGTAAACACACTTAATGGCTTACAACTTTTTGTCTTTACCACAACAACCATCGAATTGTTTGTCTGTTTATCTGTTATTTTCTAATTATTGGACGAGAAAAGATCGTAATTGGGGGGTAAGTTGGGAAGTGGCGATCTGCTCCCCTTGCGTGTAACAGGAAACGGTCCCTCTTTCCCCCCGGTTTAGCAGCTGAAAGTGTAAATTTGCCTAACTGTATTTATTTATTCCTCCATTATAATTCGTTAAAGCGTACGCATTCAAATTCATACCCTCCGATTTATCCGACGGGTGCGTACAAACAAAACCAGAGACAGAACTAGGGTGGCTCTAATTATAAAGTCAAAATCCCATCATTGCCGAATAGGGGTCGATTAAACTGGGAAAAAAAATTAGCGCAAACGTAAAAGTTACATCAAACGGCGTTTCGTTACGTAAAATGTACGCCAGGCTCGTGAAAGCGGCGTAAAACGACCCCGTAATGGTTATGGGGCCTCCCTGGCCTTCTTAAACGTACTTCGAAGGGTCTGCCTAAGTGATTCACGAGATAATACGCTCCGGTGTTGCACCATTATTATTTATCATTGGCCGATTTGTTTATGGGACCACAAAAGGGTTCTTGTCGATCTCTAGCCAAAAGTTACAATAACAGAGGGTGCCCGGGGATATTACCACCAAACATCATAATGCCTTAATGTGTCATAATGTACGCACGGAGACCGGTGATAAGTACAAGTGATAATAAAATGGCAGGTAGCTTCATTAGATAATAGCTGTAGTTGTTTAGATCCTTGGCTGGTGATAAGCAAACGAAAGCACTTCAACATGTTTCGTTAATGCATAACGCTCCTAATTTACTTTCCACGTTGGGCCTTTTATTACAATGATATTAGACGCTCTGGGAAAACATAAATTAACATTCCTTCAAAAAACCCTTCATTCTAACAAAGATTGATAAGATAAATTGGTATTTTACTCTTGGCATTACTCTACACAATTCATTAATTAAAACTTTTACTCAAATCGAATGAAGAATTTTAAAACTCTATTGTTGAAACTAAACTAACTACTCCTAAAAGCATTTACTTAATAAAGAACCAAAAGTTGTGTAAATCACTTTCCTTTATCAATAGTTCATTGCATCTTTAGAAGAAGATCTTGGAACCTCTACACTGTCGTACCTTTCAATGCCTGATTACTTGAATTACATTAAAATTGGTAGCTCTTTCTTGAATTACCAGTAATCTTGTACTATGTGATAAAGCACTTATTGCAATCTATCTAAACTTATTTTATTACTATAAAACTTCCCAAGGGCCAGTTATTTAATCAGTTTCATTTACTGCGCTAATTCAAAACCAAGGTTTATTTCCGTGGAAATAATCACAATCATATCCACAGTAATAAATCGTTGTGAAAAGTTAACTCACGACTGAGTAACTAACCATTATAGGTACTGTTACGGCTCTGTCTTTATGTCCTCGTTTATTACTTTATTTTTATTTCTTGTAAGGTAATGTTTGATTTTAGTAAATTAAAATTAATTACAATTGTTGCAAAAATTGTATAAAACACGAAATGTTTTAAACAGCTGCTAAAAGCGAGTTACCTCGACTTCCCCACAAAAGCCACCACAAGTGACAGTAATTGACAGTATCATTACTATTATTACATGTTATTCGGACAAGTATTATGATTCTTAGCATTCAGTAATCTGAAAATCACGCGTGGTTGTCATTTATGTAAAAAGAACGGTAAACGGAAACTTTGACTATCTTTTAGCAGTCATCTTAAAAATTCTGTTTGGCTTAATGCACGCATTTGCATCAGAACCGGAGATAAAGTACACTCATAACGGAGTGCAACACAATTTGTCTTGGACGAAATCATTGGCGACCGTTAATTAAATGGTCTTTTTATTTAATTAATAACAAATTAGTCTAATAAAAGCAGACGAATAACAAATTCACTTTTAATTAGAACGTTTAATGGAGTTAATTCGTCAGAACAAGTTACGTAATGGATCTGTTTTAATGTATCCGATTTAACAAATTTTTATTGTCTTGTTCGATTGTCTTGGGCTGTCCCCTTTTAGGTGAAAAATTTATGCGATAGTGTGGGCTAATTTACGATGCTAAACAGCCTTAAAAGGCCATAAAACTAAAACCTTGCTAATCTCGCCCGTTTTTAAAAATCTGTGTATGCTTTAGTGATATTTTTAAGTTGAGACAGATGTGTTTCTGAGAAGAGCCGATGTTATAGGGGGGTAGAGCGAGTGCAGTGAACCTTCAAAACGGCACATCCAACCCCTGGTTGAATAGTGAAAAGAGTCTTTCTCAGGCAACCTTGAAACCTCGGGACACATGCCTCGAGAAACTCGAGATTCGAATTCCTCAGACTCTCTGCATCGTACCATGGCCCGAAACGTTTCGGACAAAAACGATCTCAATGTGGTATTAATGGAAAGAAATTAATATCGGTTTGGTAGAGAAAAAAATGCCGGAATTTGATACGCGGCTCTGGCTTACCGACTTTTTTTCTCATCCTGACCCACTCGACCAATTCCAAAAACAACATCCAATTCGAGTCGAATTTTTTCAAGTGCGAGGCTTAAACGTGTCAATTAAAAAAGAGTCTTTGAGACATCACGTTAATCCTCCCTCGCCCCGTTTTCCATCCGGTGGTGGCATTTATGCCCAATCCACCAGTTAACGATATCCTTTTTTAAATGTAAATAGATGCAAAGCGTTTATTTGAAAGTAATTTAATCCTTCAACGCTGCATTCGTAAAACCGCTAATGGTTTCTATAAACTTGTAATGGTGATTTTTATTGAGATGTTGGCGTTGACGAGAGCACTAAAAGACATTTCGAAATACACAGCTCGGACTCGGGGACATAATCTGAGACACACTATTTATAAACGAAGCATCCGCCATCCTACGGGGGTATAAATATTGGACTTAATCACATGAAATAGGCTGCCAAGTGCGCGTCACACCGACAAACCAAAATTTTGCAAAATCCTCCTATAAATAAAATTCTCTTGGACTCCCCCTGCACCCCAAGGGCGAGGATCAGGATCCGCCATAAATCACGAGAACAACCCTGCACGTGGTTATTACGTGAGAATCCGTCGGTCACTAATTAAAAGTGCCATTAAAATGCCCAACATTGTGGTGGCCCCCGGGGGTACACAATCGGAGAAAAGATTTGTGCGTGTACCTGGACGGCCGATTAACTCCCAGATGACAGGCAAGGATTAGAAGGAGCAAAGTCATCGGGCAATTACCACAATGGGCACCACCTAGGTGGAGATTAACGGGCTTGAAGTTGCTCATTTCGACGGCCGCTCCGCGGGGGGCTATGACGTCAGGATATTGAACGGCACTCGAGCACACCAAAAAATTACCAACAATAACAGCATGCCAGTTATCGGGTACGCATCTCTAACACAATGGTGTACAGGGGGCCTTCGAGCCAACACAATGCCCCCCTTGCACGACTCTGAGCGTGTTCTTGCTACACAATAATGGATACCTGGCGTTTACGCTTCACCTAAGGCCTAAACGATTAAACTAACTGACAATTTC
Organism: Tribolium madens; assembly: GCF_015345945.1. Taxonomy (NCBI): domain Eukaryota; kingdom Metazoa; phylum Arthropoda; class Insecta; order Coleoptera; family Tenebrionidae; genus Tribolium; species Tribolium madens. The sequence continues at coordinate 5,624,023 of NW_025401063.1, forward strand.
GGACATCTGCATAACAATCTCAGTTACCTGAGAATCCACGACGCTATGGGACGCCCGACAACACCGGACTAAGACTCGTCCCGGAATTTTTCACTCGGTTTAGTGTTATTGGCGTTTCTGATTGGAGTTTGGATCGTTTGGCGTTTTACTGCCCAATAATTGAAAGATTATAACGCATTAATTATATATGTATCATTTAGGTAATGGTAAAACGTCCTGGAACTAATCAGTTTTTATACGTGACTAATATTAATGGCCTCTGAGACACTACAACCGTGCGGTTGAAGAGTGTAACAAAGTAATAAACTAGGGCATAAAGATATCTTTTATCGAAATATGTAAATAATTGGAAGGATACAAATAGGCAATGCAAGCCGTAAATTTCAAATGACCGAAAGGTGACAGACCTGGAAAAAGAAAGGGCTCCCTCTTTACGAATGATTTACGACCTAGCCCCTTGTAAATAAACACAAGTGATATTATTAAACCGGGAATTTATAAATCGACCGTTTTTACAAGAGTATATACAGGACGATTAGTTGCATATTTCTGTACCGCATTCTTTGGCGAGGTCTCTCGGTGGGAAACTGGCAAGCTTGCAAAAAATAACAACACGCATTATGTGTATGTAGATACACCTACTTGTTCACAGTACTGCAAAATTTATCTGATTGACTAAAAGGCGCCTGTTTACGATCTACTCATTTTTCAGATGATGTCATTCAATGACGATGACATATCTTTACAAGGTAACGATACGAAATCATTTACTGAATTTCTGATCAGGTGTTAATCCTAACGATTTTCGCAATATCTTAATCCCGTTCACTTTATCGACCACTTTATCGCCTAATCAAACAAATTAAAAACAAAAAAGACTCTGATTTATCTGTACGTGCTTAAGGTTAAAAACTGCCAATTTACAGTCACAACTATTGCAAAATACACTTAACAGCAACTAACCCAATTTACTCAACACCAGCCAACAAAACTGATTAACGAAAAACACCTACCCACTATTCATCATTATAATGGAAACTATAATTATAAATTGAACGTTCAATGATGTTTGTGGATGTACCAAATAAAGCATCAACATATTTTCATTTTTCACAAAGTTCTCCTAACTCATTATGTAGCTACGAAGTAATAATTTACAGTTATTCCCTTGAAATTTAAAATAGCACCTATAAATTTAAATAGTATCTTCAAAATTCAGATACTACAAGTCATATATGTGCCATGTGGTATCTTTATTGAATAATTTGCAGCTAATTCCTGACAAAATTTTTGATAACTTTGAGTTAGAATCACTAAAATAAATGCATAGTTAAAGTATCATAATATTGCATTTAAGTAACTGCAACTATTCAAACTATGTTTAACTAGTTTTATGGATTAATGAATAATTTTTACGATTTTTAGGAAATAGGATTATTATACCTATAGTTTTTTGAAAACACATATAGTAAATAACTAAGTATCTAATTTTTATACATCTACTTTTAATTTATTATATAAATAGGTCTGATGAGTATCATTAAATAAAAAAAATTCTCTAGTACTGTAAAATGTACGAAGATGTTGTATAATTCAATTATTCTGCAATTATACAACATGTATGTAATTTGTGATGATTCCATCATGAGTCAAACTTTCAGAATTCAATTGCTGTAAAAACAATCTTTTTGTAATTACCTTTTGTTGATCTTTATTTCTGCACACTAATAAAGAAACAAAGATACTGCAACAAATTGCACAATTTTTATATGCGATTTTGAATAAGACTCTAGCAATAATAACTTCCTGCGCCATCAAATTAAAAGAAAAATAAAATTACATCTACATTTATGCAGTCGCTGGTACGAAAATAAAATTGCGTGAAGATAAATTTATGCAGAAACGTGTTGTCATAGGTGTTAATTCGAGTGAAATGTAAAATGTTTTAATGGTTCGAATAGCAGCTGAACCATTATCCAGTTAAACTGCCTATGTTGTAGTATACTGTAGTACAATTTCCATTAAAATTAAATATTATAATTAGCAACAGGCCAGAAACGTGTGCTCCGGAATGTAAAATTTCCATTTCGGTATCGTCGTTAAAAAAGTGCATTTTGTTGTTCTTTCTCGATTCGAAAGCGCTGTAAAACGATATTCCACCGACCACATGTTCGGCCAAAAACCGCCCCCGTTAACAATTCACACACCAACTACTGTCGATTTTTTCCATCGTTCCAATTATCGACGTGTGACATTTGGTGCGTTGTGCAGTTTCCGGTTTTTAATAATCCGAACCCCTCATAGTCCTAATCAGCTGTACTACCTGGCCTATGATAATGATGATGAATAATGCCTAATTGTTAATTCAGTAAAGTTTTGCACCATACAATGCGCACGAGTTGGGTGGCAATTTGATACTGTTGGTCGCTTTTCAATGACCAGGGAACAATATAAACTCGCATTACCTGCACCGGACACAATTAAAAAGTACAAATTAATTTGCTGAGTGTCGCATGTGTGAGAGGCGGCAACGGACAATCTCAAATTCATTAATTATCGTATTCTTCGACATAATAAATGACAACGGGTCAGTCCACAACCCTTGCTCTTCCGCATTGCTGTGATCAGCCAAGCACGGGAAAATAGGTTTGCCAAGAAAATTCCATGATAACGTCCTTAAACTTGCAACATTTTGTATTGTCATTAGTTGTACCTTGTTTTTAATGTGAATGCAAATTGGTTGCTTTATCAGCTTGTCCACTTTGAAGCGCGAACATCAGGATTTGCATTCATTATTTTTTTAGCTCACTTACAAAACACGCAAAATTTATAATAACTTTATCTTTTTTTTCTAAAAGAATACAAGAGTCCAAAGACTACAATACTTAGAATTAGCTCGTAAAGCCTAAGTATATTATAATCGGTGCAATAAACTTAATTGACATTTCAATCTCTTTCAGGAAATATTTCTCTTGATTGTATTACTTACGTGGGATACTCGTATTATCACTCAATTAGCAAAATTATAGCTGCAATATTTTTCGTTTGATTGAGATACGTATAACTCGTAAGTAATTATTGATCATTATTCTCTTCTGTAATAGATCATGGCCATGGTTTCATTTCTACGACCTTTAGTAATTCACGATTTTCAAAATTAAAATTTTGTTTTAAAACATGGAAGACGACCAAGAATAACAAAGACGAAATGTTTTTATTCAAGAGTCTGCCAAAACATTTTGAATATTTTAAATATCTAAAACCAGTTATAAGAGATTCCATGCAGATCACTTGGATCAATTTGTAGTGATAACTAATTGCTTCTTGACGTTCCGATGTAATAAGAGGGACAAATAAGGAAATTGATAGGCAGTTTGGATCTAACATATTCGTTAATAATTACTCCATATATAATATGTTGTTTTTGATAAAAAATGCCACAATAGATATTTCTTTGAGTTAATATATCAAGAAATGTTAGTAAGTGCTTACCATATTTTGAAGAGCTACTTTTTAAGAGTCGTTTCTGAACAACAAAACACACAATTAAAAACTAGAACTCTCCACAAATCTTCATCATTGCAAAGGTTAAATGACTGTTGGTGCAAGTTTGTAAGTCAAATGATTCGCGTCTGCAAGTAATTTAAACCGCAATGATTCCAGCCAAACAGCAATTTACAAGTTTCTTTCATCTTATTATAAGATCAACTGTGGAGTTTGATTTGTATGAATATTCATTTTGGTCTCCTCGAGTATGACAATTCTTTTAATAATGTATTATATTATAGTGTTTGCATTACTGGAAGTTTTTTACTTTGTCCATCTTTGTCTTCTGTCGTTGATACTAATTTACTGGCCCGACTAATTAAAAGGTGACAATTAACGACAACAAGAAGTGATCGGCATGCCAGTTTAGACGTGTGAGCTATTCGACCTCGCGCTACAGCAGCAGTAACGGCAGCATTTTACTTTTCTCCTCTCTCGTTTGGTCGAACAATGGTCGTTCCCATAAATGGTTAAGACGGGATGCGTTCCATGATAGCCATCGAACAGGCGTCAGACCGATGCTGTCCAAGACATCGAAGACGACGCTGCAATCATCCCAGCATAATCGACAGGCAATGATGTTGGCAATATTTAAATTGATGTTGGTGGAAAAACGCGACCGGTACTTTTTTCATGCTAGAACCGTTTCAACTCACTATTCGTACTGTTTTCACGCATCATTAACTTTTGCTATCTGTTAATTAAGGGCGACGTGATTTCTGCAAACTCACTAGCGGTTTTTCAGGTTAATCTAAGACATTTTAACATTCCAGCGGTCGTAATTGATTTGTTGATTTAAATGTGAGTTTTTGCGTTTGCAATGTGTTTTTTGGATGAATATGAGAGAGCTGGTCTAGCAGCCAATAGGGCGTGTATCCGCTACATGTTGGTAACGGATGTATTTTCAAAATCCCCCGTTTTCCGATAGTGCTCACCCTTCCACCATTACATTTCCATAATGGCACGCGAAAGGGAAATCTTATGGATTTCGAAATTGCTCCCTGAACAAATTCCAGACGACCAAATATCAAATCAGATTTTTATCGTTATTTGTATTTGAATACGAGGATTCTCTTTTTTCAACTTCTTCAATTTCATGCCTGACAGTTGAGCAGAGTTATAATTGTGCATCAAAGAATGAATAGTATCAACAGTAGCTACGTGTTTTATTAGTCGAGATTTTAACGACAATAGCGGATTATTCACTTTACAACATAATGCCTCTTTATTTAAAATAGGATAAATTGAAACTGTTATTGCCACCGTACGTCGCACTTATCTGCATAAATACCAAAGTAGGAGTGGCAAAGTTGAAGCGTGGAATCGCGAATTTTTAATTCTATTTGGTGCGATTACGACGATCTCGCCCCTGAATAGCAACAAGATCGCCAAGTTTCCCCCGATTTATTATAATCTCGGCGAGTTCGAGTGCTCCTCTAACGACGTTTCTTAATCTTGGTTGTGGCACTAGAATGATCGCCTGAAAATGTTGGCACGTTAACTGGATATAAATTAATGCCAGCAAATATATGCAGAGTGCCGGAGCGACAGAATGCTCGCACACATGTGGTTTTAATTTGCCATCGAAAACACCCACTCTCCAACCCCAAAAAAACAACTTTTATCGGAAATCCACTAGAAATAATTGATTTAATTAGTCGCTGGGAGCAGAACCGTACCGGGACGAATTACACAAAATCTCGTCAGACACAATGGCGGGGTTCTTTCTTCGCCGAGGCATACATGCGAAGCGTTCTTCAAAGGCGATCCAGTTTAGTCTCCGGGCTCTTAACAAAAGGAGTTTGCCTGCATTCTATTCATTCCGGCTCACCTGTGTACCTGCATCCACATCCTGTGCTCGCTGATAGAATAGGGCCTTGTTGCCAGCTCCGGCGTTGCCCTTTCTTCCAACAACGCCAACGATTAAAAAATAATTAACAACATGCCGGAAAATTCCACCGACGACGCTTTTTTCTATATTATTTTGACACGGTTTGACCTACATATCACTACTGACGTCAGGCTCGCGCCTATGAATCCGCAATTACCTATAAATCTAAATTGTCACGGATTAAGACATTCCTCGCAGTTCTTTCACTCTTCTAGTGCTAAACCGACCGAAGACTCTTTAATTATAGGATATCACTAATCAACAATTGTTTTCTGGGAATGATTACTGCACTTTTTACACAGCTCCACTACGCTACAAATTGCCTGCAGTTCGAATGGAAATAAGAAGCTGCACAAGCCATAAATTTAATTGGTATATCATTTAATGCCGTCAGCTTTAAATATACAGTTTACTGTAATAGGATAATTGCACTTCTTGGTTTTACCGATCTCAGTTGTCATTGCCGTTACTAGCAGGAAGTCCAGTAATGCTCGCCGACCATTAGCATATACTAAATTCGATTCAACGTTCAAGTCAAAATGTATCCAACGATATGTTTTTCATACCGATAAAAAGTCTATTATAAGCTGGTGGAATTAATTCAATTTGGTAGTCCATTAAATTTGGCGTTTATTTTGTTCGATTAAAATTCAAGTCGGCTGTCGAGATGAGCGCTTGTTTGTGTATAAATAGCTTCTACACCAATTAGTTTTATCGAGTGACTTAATGACGAGAGAGCATTTATAATTCGTTGCAGATTCGTACGAGGAAAGAAGAACAATTTGCCATTTCGGGGCCATAAAACTCATAGTCCTAATTATAGTCCTATAATGACATCTGTCAAGGAAATTATTGCCTTTTACACTAAACTGTTAACAACGTGTAGGAAGACAACTGTGTCGATAAGTAAACATCTTTTAAAAATAGCCGAAAGGCTCGGGCATGTGTCTGCTCTTTTAGGAATTCCATCAAAAATCAGCAGCGAGAAAAAGCTATTAGTAGGGCTTTAAACGAAAACAATTGACATGAGTTGCCCGTCGTAAAAATAGCGAGTTCGGCTCTTGTCGAGAAGGACGATTCTCCAGCCATAAATATATCTTGCGTAGTTATTTACAGACGGGGCATAAATTATTTTACAAGCCCACAATAAATTATTGCCGCATTGTAAACGGCAGGTGATTTTGACCGAAGGGCAGTCGACTTCGTAGTATTACTTGGTTCGCTACGGGGAATCCAACAAGAAACTCGAAAATTGCCTCAACACTACCCTTTCTGTTCATTTTTCTCTCTCTCGCTCTTTTAAATCAAACGAGAACCTTCACAAAAGATGGCTTTGTGACCAAAAATGCAAGGACACGTTTTTGCCCACAACCGTTCGGACAAAAGGTTCTAATTTCTACAAACTATCAAATTGTTTAAACCGGAACTAAAAAGATTTTTAAACCGTATACAAACTAGAATCGTAAAATTTTTGGCGTTTTGTGTTTGGTAGGTGGTAATTACTCAACTAAAAGCGTATCAGTTTTTAAACATATTTCTACTGTTATAAATGCTGTCGCTATTTATTAAAGTCATTAGATTCATTAAGACTTACGAAAAAATTCTGCAACTAAAGAACTATGTAGAGAATCATGTAATCTCCATTGGAAAAAAAATTACATATTGATTGAATTCGGATAAATGAATTTTGGAAAACAAAGATTTAAAAACAAATAAATGTTTACTTAAATCTTTGTTACGATAATAATCCCTGGTGTTATGTGACTCTGATTTTCAATACGTTTTGAACTTTACAAATCGCAGCACGTCGACAGATTATGATTGATGTAGGATTTATATTTTTAATCTGATTATTCCAATCTAACTGCTCATTGCATTTTCACTATCAAATCTAATAATGCATCACTCTTATAAGCGTTCAAATGTTGACATATGATAGTAAACTTGTACAAAATTTAACTCATATATTAGGCACCTATATAGTATTATTTCATTGTTACAAAAATATATGAATATAAACTAACACTTGACATACATCATTTTAGGTTTTTCTGGAAAATTGTCAAAGGTGTTATTAAAATTAAAGATTTAGATACATATCTGAGCACTTTGTCTTCAATTGTCCTCTTGCGATAAATTACTTATCTAAAAAGCCCATGAAATGTTATATATTTGTTTCAAAAATATTAAAAATAAAAACTTTCGGGGGAAAGTGTTTCTGTTTGTAACCCCCTAAGACTGGTTTTTTGAAATTTGTTTCACCACTGCTTGTTTGTCTGGCACTCGTACCTCTATAATTGTTGTATGGTGCCCCCCGGGACGAAGTTGGGAAGAGCATGAGGGTCTTCTGGTGGCCTGAGGGCACGGCTGCGAAGTGAGCAGCTACAACCTTCACACAATGGGTCGCTGCTACGCACCACTGGATTTCTAATGCAAAAATCACGAACTGTACCATACCATATGTCGCAATGCATATGACCCTCCATTCACTCTTTAAACAGATGAAAACGATGCTGTAAGGCCAACTAGAAACTGTCTCTTTAACGATGCTGTTTGTGTCGTTTAATTAAATTAATTGTTTCAGTGCGGGCTGTGGACCCGAACGGCGTCGTTATTCTAATTTAATCTCTGTTTTCGTAATTTCAGACTGATTTTCATCGGACTACGTGCAAAAATTTGTCCAGAAGGCCCTTTTCCGCAAACCAACTCCAATTTTGCTTTGTCGCTTGTGATGGGTCTGTTTTGGAAACCATTTAAAGTCTATAATGCAATTTTAAAAATTAGAACGCACAATTTTATTGGATTTTTTATTACTGTTAAGAAAGGGCTTTGCATTAGAGGTAATAGATTGGCGGGAAAATCGTTTTGTTCTTGATGTAGGATTGTGAGGTTGCTGACTTTTCGTGAGTTGCGATGTAATGGCAGCCGGGTCCGGGGTGGGTTCATCTGCCACAAGGGCCTAATTACGCACGCGAATGTTAACTGTGGCTGTGTAGCTAGCCGGCCGTCGGACGGTTAACATCCTCGTCTCGCCCTTCTAAAGGCATCTGCACCGCATGTGTAATCTAATCCTGTTCAGCTAGTAGAGCTAGTACTTATCGGACCCCTGAAAAACCACATGTCGACGTTCTGCCTCTAACACACAGCTTAATCCTCGCTCAGTTTCTGCTCGCTTCCACCAATGAGAGCCATTTATATTCATCGCCAAATCGGTTTCGAAAAGCAGACTTTTATATCAGATGACATTATTTATTTCATTTCCATTTGTCAGCTAGTGTTAATAAGAGGCTATTAATGACAGCAAAACATCTAATGTACATTTCACTGTATTTATCTCAGCGCTTTTATCATCTTTTCAGTTCGAGGGTTATCAGAACTGTCTTCTCTGCCTTCTCCCATCTCCCATGATGCAATTCGTTCTTATGGTACCGTTTCGGAGTATGGGCGTCGATATCTGTTCTTTTTCCTCGACTTTTATCGATTTGAGGTTTCTAGAAACTTGTAAGGCTCGTAATCGGAATATAAAAGACTTATTGACGACCTGTTTGTGTTTGCTCGTTTTACGGTACTCTCTGCTGCGTATCATCAAGGAAACGTTTGCCATTGAAATTTATATTCATTGCAATCCATTTAAATCGGCATTCGCTACAGCTCCGCTAATTGAAAATTGCATAAAAACGCAAAGGCATCCGTTATGTTTGCGTTACATGGCTTGAACGTTGCTGTTTATAAAAGCTCGTTATTTATTAATGGCTACTTTACATATTTAGCAACGCTTTTGCCTTCGACTCGCTAACAATCCACTAGAAAAAAGTCGTCGGCTGCTCATAATTAACAGGCTATAAAATTGATTCTCTACCAATACTTTCGCCAATAATTCAAAATGTTCGTCGGCAAAACTGGTTAAAACGCGGTAAAGTGAGGGAGCTTGATCGAAAACCATCGATAAAGGTGGATCTGATGGTAAGATGTAATTAGACGGAGGTTGCACCGCCCCTCGTCCACGTGCCCTAACCGCTTTTTATCCAGTTTTTATTATAATTATAGCTATTTTCTTGGTTGGTTCGGAGCCGATCGTTGTGTTGTTGGAAAAGGTGTTGCAGCTAGACCATGCAGGCGGCCATGACGACAACTTAATAACCAAAAAGGACCCATGTAATTTCAGTTGTCGTCCAGATTATACCCATTTGCACCCAGCTGACGTAACGCCCGCTAAACAATGCCCCAATCACAGCTTTTTCGCTAGTCGAAATGACAATCTCTATTACCAGTAACGCTGGAAAATTCGATAAAAATACACCACCATCATTTTCGATGTTAAAACAACTGCCGGTTACCTGTAATTTACGAAACATGGTCTACTGGAATTGTGGCTGTTTTACGTTTCACTTTTTTGCATTCGGTAACAATTTCATAAAAATTTTGTTTTAACCCAGGAATTATTGAATTTTAAACAAATAAACGACAAGCTTCCCGTTGTAGTGTCATTTCTATACGAAAAGATACATACATCCACACAACAAAACTTGTCCTATAGATACATAAACTTTATTTTTATATTACTAGCTGAACAACAAAGTTGTTCTCTTTTTGTTAGGTGACATAAACTTTTGGAAATTCGTCAAGTTCCAAGTATCCAAAAAGAGTAAAAAAGTAACGGCAGTAATAATGTGTTAGTTGGTTTTTTAGAAGTTGAAACTAATTGGATTTTCTTTTGCAGATCCGACAAGAAAAGCCCTATTACATAGCAGATCCCGAGGTAGATTCATTAGTAAGTATCCAATTGCTTTCGTGTGCTCAGTTGAGTTGTAACATGCATATCTAATCGAGGCTCCATTATTTGCTGATAAAAAAGTAGGCATGCAATGTACCCGATTTATGGTTTCGGTAATTCGAGCCAACTGTAAAATTAATTTACAACATATAACACAAGAGAATTTCGAGAGGCTTTAAAGTGGGCTTTAGTATGTGTGTGTTTTGTGTGTTGGTATGGTTGCATGCCCACCCCCGATATTCAAGTCGATGTTATTTATATTTACATCAGATATCGAGCAACATTTCCATCCGAGTTGGCTGTTTATGGTACAAGGACACGTGACGATCTGAACCAGTCGCTTTTTTACCTCTAGAACAGAGCGAGCTGCGTTGTTGGAACGGAAAGGTTGCCCAAAAAAGAAAAAAGGGATCAAGACGGGGCCATCCACAAAATATAAACGTTGCTTTGTTGAGACTTTGACGAATTCGTTTATTTAACTTAACGTCTCTTCTACTGACCAGCATGATGAGTATGGCCATGGTCCGTGATTATACACAGAACATCGTAGGTTATGACGGATTTTAATTGCCAGTAGGTCCTACATGGATTTTGGCATGGTCGGTGTCGACGGAGTGGGTTATTTTCGATTTTAATTATCTGTAGGTGAAGAAAAAGGGCTACCGGAGGACGGTTAGGTGATTTATGATGGTTCCCGCGAGAACAACTGCGCGCACTTTAAATTATTTTTAATGCAGGAAGGGTTGCACCAGCGCTTCGTAATTAAATTCAGTTAGTAACGATATTAGTCGATGTAATGCGGGGTTGAATTACAACGTCATAAGATTACCAGCCGCCCCTTGTTTACACCCGAATATGAGCGATTACCGTCTGTAGTTAACGGTGAGTTATGTTGGTGTAACGCGGGCAGCGGGCGGGAACTTTGAATTTATTGACTGTAAATCAACGTTATTGACGAATTAGCTCTCTCGCACGTATTTATTATAAAGGAAATAGCACCGCCGACAGCTTACCATTAAATTATCAAGAGCCGTGCGAAATATATGAGTTGAAAACGTCGAAATGGATCAATTACCATTTTTCCACGCATCCAGTCGTAGCTTGTTATTTAAATAAAATAGGCTTGCAATTAAGTTTGTGACAAGTGCGATGCTTGATTGAAGAAGAAAATGCCTCGTAGGCGATGAGAACGAATGCAATTTGCACCTCGATGTAGATTTCAACGCTATGGGAACGCAAGGTTTGTTTATGAAGAGTCCGACCACGTGATGTTTTTAACGAGTGTTTGGTGTTAATGTTCCGTTTAAGAGCGTATTGTTGTGCATCCAGTGGAGTGTGCGATAACGTTCCGTGGAGCCGAGTACCACACGCAACAAATCTAATTTTTAACAGGTCGAAACAGCCGTCAACTACAGGGTTACGGCAAACGTTTATTTGACCTATGGCCCGCCACGCCACCGCGCGGGTGGTCCGCGAAATCGCAACGCGGTACCCGATACTTTAACATCTGTGAAATTGTCATGAGAGCCACACCACTCTGCTCACAAAGATGCACGATTCCGGCCATTACAGCCAATTTTCTGTTTTGTGAACCGTCCGACCATTGTGATCACTCACCTACACCCACCAGATAAAAAACGCTAATTCGTACCGGAAGGCACTGATTTATACAATGAAACTCCGACGTTCTTCGTTGTTACAAGTAGCTGTAATCATCTGCTCGTTCATTCACGCCCTTTTTTGTTTCAGATGGTCCAGGCTATACAAGTACTTCGGTTTCATCTTTTAGAATTGGAAAAGGTAAGTTTTCTTGATCATTGACAAAAGATATCATTACCTCAATACGAGCATCTGACAATATAGCAATTTTTCAACCAAAATCATTAAAGCACTTTAGTCGAACTAGTTTTTAGCATTTATTATATAGTGCCTTACTGCGTGCATGTTTTTAAGATAGCTACATAAAGATTGAAGATAACTAACATGTATGAAATAGAAAAAAGTGTGTGTTCAATGAATTTTAATTTAATTATAACAATCCAGCTATGGACATTTTAATTAGTAGCTTTTCTCAAACATCCTCTATTATAGCAATTAGACAGATCAAAGAAACAGATACAAACAACTTTTAGGAACGTTAAGCGAAATACCTCAGACAAAATTATAACTAAAACATACAACCTACCTAATCAACTCACAGTGGCTTTAGTTCTCATGTAGTTTTAAAAGATATTAAAATTCTTATAAACTTTTATTAAGTTGCTCTTCTTAACAATGCATTTTAGTTCTGCTATTGAATTTCGTAGAGTTTTTATTAAGTTTAGAGATACAAGTTGATGCATAATGAAACGACAATAAAATTTCCTCTTATTGTAATCTAAAAAAATCAGTAAAACATAAAAACTTTGCAAAGCCGTAAAAGCAGTATGCATTCATATCTTTTTATCTTGGCAAAGTTTTTGCATTTTGTACCATTGCCGGAAACATTTATAAGCAAGTAATGCAAGTCGTCACGTGAAAAATTTTAATTGAATAATTTAATTAACACAATGTATACATTTTCATATCTCTTGTGGACAAAATTATTGCAACTTGCAATTTATGTTAATCGTTTGGAGTTGTAGAAAAACACTAAGAGCTACTACGTAGAAAGCTCATCCTTATCGTTTAACTACGCATATTACCATAAAAAACACTCACTGTAGGAAATAATAAAAATGGTGATGTCTGGTAAGAAATTTATTTGAGATAAAATAATAAAAAACTCCAGCAAAAGATTTATTTTAAATTGATATTTATGAACTCGCATGTGGTGTTTTCATAATATTTAATGATGGTATTTCATATTCTATTCAAAAGTCGTTATCAATACTCATAAAGTTAATATCATTGACTGAAGCTGATATTGTCTGACAGGTACTTTTTATTGATCAATGATCATTTTTAAATAATGGACTATATAAACTGTAAAATATTGTTTTCATTGAGAAGATACTAGGCTAAATATATTTAAATAATAAACAAATATATTCCTTTAATTATTTACACAAAAATATACGTACCTTACATTGATTGCATAGATACATCTAGAATACTTGTAGAATAACTTATCTTCATTTCATAAAGAAGTTTCCACGTATTTCAAATTAGGAAAACATAGAACAGATTATCATTCTTGTGGTAAAAGAAGTCTTGTAATACATGACTATTTAAAATTCATGCATTCATGTTTCAAAAATCGTATAATGTAAAACAATGAAATAAACCAGCATTGATAGAAGTTGAATTCCTTAACTGACCTTTCCAAAAAATTTCTCGTTGTATGATTATAATCTAAATTTATGGACTAAATTCTGTTAAAGAGAAGTATTACAGTATAATGAAATAAAGGTGAGTTTTTCTCATGATGGGATTAAAATTCTTTAAGAATATAGGTATATGCATAATAAGAAATAGTCTTTTAATTTAAAGCATAGCTGGGCAGCTGACTCTAATTCTACTTTCCTTATTTGGTTTCGTTGGTGTGGATTTTTAAATGGATTATTGCGAGAAATAATAGTTTATTAGTGGTAGAAATAATGAATGAGTCTGGAGTTGAGTTCTAGTTTGCGATTGGTGCGTTTGCGGGTAAATTTTTAAAATGTGGGTGTCTTCTCCGACAGCAATTTAACGATCGTAACGACGTCGTCGCTAATTAGACTCGTTGAGGCCGTCGCTAGATCGATAACACAGGCTGCGACATCGTCACAATGCACCGGTCGGGTTACACATCGGAGTCCGTCTCCTGGGGGCCCGTCTCAGATTCTCCGTATTAAAACACCGACATGTAAAAATATGGAAATTGCGCGCGGCAGAATGCGGTCCGATCAACCGGATGGCCATCGCGCATCGCTTTGCATTCGCAGCCGCATTTAAATTGCTAAAAGGGGACACTATCGAGCGGTCCATCTCTCTCGCAGCGTTGCGATATTATAATCTTGTTGCAAGGTAAATGCACATAACCGGTTACCCCAGACAGACGACGTCTTTGCCGGCCATCTTGAAACGCGGACGAATGCAAACGAGTGAAGCGAGGTGGGTCCCCGAGGCATCCCTCTGTATACAACCCATATCTAATCTATGTACAGCGGATTCTAATTTACGGCCTTATTCTATGTCATTAAGAGTATATGGGACGAACACGTTTTTAGGAACTTCGGACCCGACTTATCTCGGTGGACCGATAAGGAAATGTGCCTCTGGACACCTAACTTTACCGACCAACAAAATCATAACGTTCGCTCTATGCCCATTGGGCAACACGAAAAAACCTGCCCATTATATTAAACCCATTATCAAGTCTTGAGATTTCCATGGAGAATAGGTATAATACCACCAACGAGCACGTGTAGATGGCACTGAGCATTCAAATCACAACATTATGTTCGTTCCATTTGAGTTAAGTGCTGTCCGAATATGCAAAAGCAAACATAATCCCATTATTATTATTGTATTTGTGCATACATATACACACTGCACCCTAAACGAAACCGGTCGTTGTAGGGAGAAAAATATCGTCCATTGTGTTTCTGTTATACACTTTATTCTTTTTTTAAACATCATTGTGGTATCAAAAAAGTAAAATGTAACAACAACGACGAAATAAAATCTTTTCTGCCATCATTCATTTTAGTAGAATCCTTTTGGGATTTGCAATACCTGTAGTAAAAATACCTGGTTGCTGGAGTGTATAAGAGAAGGAAAGTTTTGTTTAGACCATTAATCTTGCGTTTATTAACAAACGCATTCTGAATTAGTGGTGTGTGTTCGCTCTTTCGGAACGGTTTTTGGAAAAGAAGCAAAGCACGCTCGAAGGCCACTCGTCTCGCTATGCAAATCAGTTTCATCTCGCTTTCATACGATGTGGTGCCCAGCCGTTATTCTTGACCGGCTTTTTTGCGATATGTAAATCCGCGTCGAGTCCGAAGCTGATTGTTCTTTGTGTTGCAGGTCCATGAGTTGTGTGATAATTTCTGCCATCGGTATATCAGTTGTCTGAAAGGCAAAATGCCCATCGACTTGGTGATAGACGAGAGGGACGGAGGAAAACCTCCCGAATTGACGGGATCGACGAATGGAGATGGTGGTGCTAGGAGTAATGCGGATTCGACATCACACACGGACGGTGCGAGTACGCCGGATGTCGTAAGTACCCATTTTTTTAATCAAAATCGGCGGCAATTCCGCGAAGAGGTCGAAGATGTTCGTCCATTTGATCGACGTCGGGCGGCGACGGCAGGGGACCGCCACTGAGTGTATTAGCTCATTTTCGTGATGCTGTTTGCGAAAGCAGGGGGAGCTCAAAGCAGGGAGTTTTGCTGGTAATTGGTGTCAATTTAGACTGACGCATCGTCGATGCGAACGAGGGATCGAGTTACAAGTCCCCCCCGCGTTGTGGTCTACAATCGGCTTCTTTTCGACTTGAATAAATCGCTACAGTGTTGTTCGATTCCTTTTGGACTACCTGTGACCGGAGCGAACCGCGGGGAGTATCAGACCGACAAAATAAAATCATCGTGAACAACACGGATGAGAAATGTGGCGTCTCGGTGTCGCTCCACCAGATGCTTATCGACTTTGGAAATTTCAGAGTTGTCGAATTTCGGTGCTGAGAACTCCCTGACAGCAACTATCCGAATTGCGTCTCCACTTCGACTATTCTCAGATTGTTCAGAGGCGGGGCGAGTGAAACAATATCTTTTTGTTTCTCCGTTATGGGATGAATCGCGTTTTGTTCCATCATGTAAGACAATTAAGATGTGAGATTTGATTTCAAGGAACCGATATGTCGAAGGACGGGTTAGATTGTTTTGTTTGAGGTGTGACGAAGCAAAAGAGTGTCGCGCCGCTGAGGGTGTAAAAATAGCGAATGTACGGTATGCGGCTGGTGAGTGAAAGCCAGGTTGTGGTTTGGAAGGCGCTCAAAATGAGAATACTTCATAGCACGGATGGCACCGTGCTGCCAATAACGTCTCATGAGCACGGTTGTCGTCTGAGCGGGGTATAATTAACGCGGTATTTATAGTGCAAGGGCAACGATCAAGCGTGTATCATCGGTCGAAGAGCACGGCAGTTTTGACGGCATCTGCAAATTCCCGCCACAAGCAGTATAGCGTCTCCCGTATCGCCGTTTCCTTTCCTTCCTGATACAATTTGCATCGTCTCGGAATCACTTAGACGGAGGAAGGCGTCCCCGTGCGATGCTCTACGCGCCGCTTTTATTGGGGCATTATCATTTTATTGACTTCAAATAGCTTGTAAAACGCAGAGCTGCGATTCGAGAGCGAGAGCGGGAAGCGATTCCCTCGAAACGGCCTAATTCAGGAGACACTGATGGCTTGTAATCGCCCAAAGAGTTTCCCTTTCGCAAACAGGTGGATTTGTTCAATTTATTATGCGGCCGAAACCTGATACAGCTGCTGTTCCTGTCAAATACATACATCTAGGAGGAATTTTTCTCGGTCGATCAATGCTGCTGGGGGTGTTTTCGCGGCAAATGGCCACGACCCGACTGAGTTATGTGTTGCCGAGCCAGCAGAAGGAAGAGGCCGAGACGGCGTCGGGTCCATCTATCAATCCCGGTCCTTGGCAGGATTGTTTCCTGCTGCATCAAACTAATGGTCCCAGTGGCAAAAGTAAACTTCGCACGAGAAACAGTTTAATGGAATCCAGGGCCGCGGGGACCATTAAAATGAAATAGTGCGCGCGGACCGAACGGACGGCGTTCTTCTCTTCCCACCCGCCGGAATCAATCTCTCCTAAGCAGAACGGATGGTTATTGTTTGCTCCATCGAGTAACGGCCCATTAGCCCGACGACTTCGCCCTTAATGGACCGTGATGACGGACCACTGATATTGCGATCGATTATTATGCAGGTGTCGCCAAATACCTGTTCGGTTCAAGGGAGCCGTATATCAAGATAAGACCAAATCGAGATACGAAGCGCCGCGACGCTGTCGCGAGAAACCCGGCTCGCCGCCAATAAATCACTGCGACAAATTTAATTATCCTGCAGTCTGCGATAAGACCAGCCGGGTAGAGACATGTCCTACACAAAGAGGAAACAGTCGTAACCCGATACGTCCTATTGAAATCAAGGTATACTCACGAGATCAGCGAGCCGGCGGCTCGACGGCTGTGTTACACCCTTCGGGAAGGGAGTGCGTGCGTGTGCGTGCGTTCGTTCCTGTCAAGGAGAGATGTCTTCAGCAGGCGAGCTTTGGCCGGCCACCGCACGTTGTTTTTGTTTGAACGTCACTGCCAGATGTTCGCAATTTGGTGGTGGTTATTATTTGTTTGTACTCCCCCATTGCATCGCGCACTCATTCAACTTACTTCTGCACGCTCCTCCAAAAGCCAACGTTAAATAACCGATGTTGTGGCCTGACGACAATCCCTTTCATGACCAACAAAAAGGGTTTTTACCCTTCGCAAATCTTAATCAAAGTTAAAACATCGGTTTTTATTTGTATATTTACGAGTATTTAATTGTGCATCAAATTGGAACGCATAACGAGTGCCTCAACTAAATTGATTTTGCTGTCGACAAAGAATAATTTCTGGCAAGAACTAGCACCAGGAATTTTGCAATTTCGCTTGGAATCTTCTCAGCGGGGCGTCTTCTGCTGCTGACGTTCACTACAGGAGTTGACCTTTTTGCTCGGGGAAAGTATATGTCTTTGTGTGCTTTATATCCTGCTGGAGATGCACCGGAATCGTAGTTTACATGTGCGTCTATCGTTCAGCTGATTCAATTACCATATGGAGTTGATGTCATCAGTCATAGTTTGACAGGCAAGGTCGGCGTCCTCTGCTCTACAACCACCGATTCTTTCGCCATGTTGTCGTATCGAGGATACTATTGGTGCAATGCAACTGCAAACAATCGTAAATGTCCAGATGGCGTGTGTCGAATCGTTGCAATCGCGATTTTGCTTCTTCGAGTCGACTGCTGGCGCGGTTCTTATGCTCGACACGGCCGAGCGCTGTTTGTAAACAGAATAATCGAGTCATGTCCGGAATAACCAATGATTTTGCTTGCAAAAACGCATCGAGTCCGGTTAATGCGTTACAGATAAACGTATTTCGTTTGACTAAAGCAGGACAAATCTGATTTGGGAGGACAATCGGAAGTTGGTAACGTTGTTAGAGACAGTTGTGGACGGCGGTGATTTCATTAGTCGTCCCACATGGCGAGGCCGAGAACAGATCACGGTCACAATTAACACCCGCACCATTTTCGAACAGTCCCGGTTGTCGTTCATTACCATCCGGAAATTAAATAAATCTGTGCCGAGTCGGGACCCTGATGCAAGTCGGGTGTTTAACGGCGAAATCGGATCAAGACGCCAAATGCTGTTGACGCGATGGGGTTGCGATTGAATCTGCATGTAGCATCGCACATTAACCCGAAAGTGGCCAATTGGCATTTGCATGAGAGCGAGGGCTGGTGGATAAATACGTATAGCTGCCGGCATCCCCAAGGGAACTGCTAATTCGTAATTCGGCTGATGCGTAGATTAGATTTGTTGCTAGTCCCCCATACATGACTTATCCATTTTCTAGCATTTAGTTAAAAGTCAATTATATAAATCGAGAGGGACGCTTTCAAACGGAGCACCATCAAATTAACTAGAGAGCATCATTGTGGAAATTAGTCGCATATAAAATTTAGGTACTCTTTGCAGCCCTCACCCAAATTATATAATTGACAATGTGAGAATCTCGCACCACCTGTCCATCTTTACTTCATTTTAATTCTTATATTGAGTCTAATTGTGTTATCCGTTTTTGGTGCCGCACGTTTAATCGAAATTCTTGTGTAGTTGCGCCCGGAAGTAGTGTTTAATTGACAGGTCGACGTATTCGCGGCACCTGGCGACGACACGCGGCCCAAGATACCCTAGCAAGTGTCCATAAATCAATCAAGTGAAGCCCATCGACACTGACCCACATCCAGCTCCAGCTCGGGTCCGCGACGTGAATTAAGTATAATATGTTTTTAATTGACGACATAATAACAGGCCTGTTTACGTGTCAGCCAAATGCAAACATATTTATTAGGAGGGAGAGTGCGTCGTGTGGGAGTTGTTTTGTAATTATCGGCACTCATTAAACAACGCGGTAGCTCAAACTCCCGATGACCGAAGAAGCGAACTCAAAGCTCCAGACGTCTCTTCGACACACCGCACTTCATAAGAACCATAAAAATGTTACGATCGCACAATAACCGTAACTGTACACCAGACATACTCTGTAGCAGATTTCGCATTTATTTTACGAGTTAATTGTGTTGTCAAATTGACTAAAAACAAAACGCTGCTTTACGCCCATTATTACGCTTTTTACTTTAACGGTGGTCTTGACTTTCTTTTGTGTTCTGTGCCTTCCTAAGGATAACCGCCCTAAACGTTACTACCGAATAAAATTAGATTCCTCACGTCCGACGTCATTCTTACTCGGCCACATCAAAAATTATAAATCCCCAAACGGTAATTTTCCTTCTTTCACTAGCACGTATATGCCATCAAAAAATATAGCTACAGCAAGTCGCCAAAAGAAAGTGCAAATTTTGATACTTATAAAATTAATTAGGTTTTAATGATTGGCCTTTATTTTTAATACAAGATAAAAAAATGCTTTAGAATGAAAACTAAATATTTATTTGTTGAGTGGTTTTTACAAAAAAGTATAAGAAAATGTAATCTGCCTAGCACACTCAAAGACCGATATTTTTTGAAGAATTTTTTTTTCGTGCGATGAATTTTTGAAACCATCCACTCTTCATCTGCGTCATATCCCTGAGTGTTCATCTCGAGAATGACGAAACGGTTGCACGAGGGTGCGTCCCCACGACCTTGTCTGGCTCTGGAGCTTGCAGACGCAATGATCGACTTGGCTCCCAGCTTCCCATCTCGTCAAAGGTGTCGTGTTTCCATATTTTTTGCATGGTGTGGTCCCCTCAGTCGAAAGTGAAGTGTCATGTTTGGTCTACCCGGGGGACCGAACCGCCGCATCCCGACTCGTTCTGTACCCCGCATCTCTATATTATTTATCTGCTGGTTGCACGACAACCACGCATCAACTTATCGAATTTGATGGAGAAAGTGGCGGCATGCCGTCCCCAGCGGCGTCACATCTGCAACCGTCCGCTCACATCATCGTAAAATCGAAATAGTCTGCATTGTTGTAACCGCCTCATTAAATTAGGGAAGTTGTAAAAACTAGCACCAATTTCGCATGGTTCATTAATCGGACCAGTTGGGATATCAATTAGACGGTAGCGCACCTTTATGTGTGTTTTATTAAATAAGGGGGTGAAGAAAAAAGCACGGAACGCGACAACGAGTTATCGCTATGTAGTTCTAAGTACACACCCCTGCCAAGTGGACCGGAACCGACGTTTCCTTCTTCCGGTTATCGACATATGCACTAGAAATAACGTGGTGTATATGTGATCCTAACTAGCCGCCCGATTACGATGCAAATAGACGAACGACGACCACAAGAGCCAGTTTTAAGACGGTGTCATTACCAATTTACATTTAGTACGCCGCTATTGTTATTACACACTGTTGACGCTGTAGCCATAAATTGCCAAGATGTCAAACAAGTTTACGTTTCTATAAACCTAGCTTTAAACGGCCACGATTGGGGCTGAAGGCATGTAAAGTCAACCATCGATACATACCTACTATTTACATACCGATACTTATCACCACTTGGTGCATACAAACTCAGGACATTACACCAAGACTAGCAAATAGATTCGATAAATGTTCGATAGTTTTCTTTTCAGCATATAAAATTGCCTCAAACCTGAATTCTTAAAAATTTTCGTATCACGCATTTTATCGTATTTCGAATCAAATGTAGTAGCTTGGGCTAACTCTGTTCTACAATTACCTATATTTTTTTAGAATTATGATTCTGCTAGAATCAATAGAATCTTATCATTAAATTTTAATAGTTTTCGTAAGAGTTAACTTTTTGTGGAAATAAAATTTATTTATCTGGCTTGAGTGAGTTTTCGCGTTGGGGTTTGTCTTAATTATGCATTCTTTTGACACTGGCACCCTAATCGTTATTGCTCTTGTTGAGTAGATTGTAGATCTTTTCGCAGTCAAGTGATAAGATATCATCATTTATGCCCAAGTATTGTTTCTGATTACAGAGGCCGCCGTCGTCGTCGTTATCGTACGGAGGCCCGGTGAATGACGACGTGAGGTCACCGGGAACACCTGGACCTCTATCTCAAGCACCCGCATCCCAGCAAAGTCTCGACGCCTCGGATCCAGGTAAATTTCTCATTTAGTCATAGTCAATAATTTTCTGTAATTTTAAATCGATACTGCTGGCCATAGGGGCTAATGAAACATTCACTTAATAATAAAACTACTTACATAATTGAAAGCCGGACGCTAATGAAGAGTTTGCGCTTCTTCTCGTCGGTATTAGTGGCGATAACGCCGCGCTAATGACTAAATCAATAATTGTTCATTTGCCTTTACACGAAATTACAACTGGCCATTAATAGGCAGGCAGTGCGTCGTTAAATGGACATTACCGGTGGCCAGATCCACCGAAACGATAAAAAACCAGGCCTGAAAACATGTGCGATCATCAGCTGTACCAACCCTTCCATTAAACTTGCATATTACCAACGCAAAAGAGCTAAAACGATCAACCTGCCGGTCTTTAACGCTATCAGGGCCGGCTGTAATTGTTTAAGATGTCAGGTAATTGCACGTTCATAGGCAAAGCATAAATTCTGACCCTAATAATCCGCACACGAACGAATTTTAAATTAATTCGTTATGCAAAATTCGCAATTTTCTCTCGCGGCTTAAAGTCTTTGGACGATTTCGAAATTGCGGCGACTAACGCGTGTGCATGAAGACAGTAAATCAAAAGTACAAAAAACGGGGCATTTAACGAAAGTGTGCCGTTTAAACACATGATGCATGCATACATACATAACTTTTTCGCTAACTAACCGGCAGTAAACGTTGAACGGGTGAAGTGAACGCGCAATAAAACGACGACGTCGTCGTCGGCGTGCTCACGTGGCCAGCTCGTAAACTTTCATTAGTCGGCACTGAATTAAACTAATGTCACCACAACGTGTAATTGTGTTAAACACGGCACCTCTGCTATGCAGTAATGCAACGCCAATACCCCAAACGTATATCAGACGCACAAATCTGTATTTATTGGGGCGTCCCGTCGACGTGTCACCATAACTAATGTTGCGTCCGAATCGGAATGTAATCATTAAAAATGTTTTTGGGGGATGGATGGAGGATGATATTTCTATTTATGGAGGCCGCGTCGGGGTTTATCTCTCCAGGCCCGACCCTCCCCGTCTCCTTAATGGAAGTTGTTTAAATAGAACAGCGCATCTTTCTTCGCTCTGACTCCGCTAATAGCTTACGGAATGGAATGGAAAACAACTTTCATCATGGCACGAAAACATCCCTTGTACGGCTCGCCCAATCATCGTCTTCACTCAATTTAGAGTACTAGGATTTATTTTAAAAGTGTTGTCGGCGCACTTGTCACCGACCATTCAATTAGCATAATCCGTCAAATCAATGACAAACGACCTACCACCATTAGAACGTTTCTTGGATTTTATCCGAATTTTCGATAGAAAAACGGTGTACGAGATAACCCTTTTGCTCTCCTTATCCAGAATCCATCCTTATCGTTCGATTTTTCGTTGCTATTTCATCAACTTCAACCATAAATAATCATAAATTCCGAGATGTCTGACGGGTTCTCCTCTTAAAGTTTGATCCATTTTTCAGCATTCGGGAGGTCTCCAAAGTACTACAAGGCCACATGGGTCTATTAAGTGCAGCAACACGCAACATCCACAACAGATGTGTGTCGCGAAGCAAGCGCGTTTCCCATCAAATTGAAAGAAAAGTGTGAATCTTTTATGAGTCGTTGTGGTAAGGGTGCTGGTGGTTAAAGCAACCACTTGCGGTCGACATAAATCAAACATTACACAGAAACCTTTGACTATTAAGGCCTGTTTATTTGTCTTTTTGTGGAATATTTATATTAGATGGAGCGGTCTATTCACTTACATACACTCTTGTCGGGGGTCTTATCACCAAACACCCTTTGGATAAAAATAAACGCACGCAATGCCGCATACACATATTCTATCAGACGGGGGAGCTAGACGGATTGAATTACTTATCATTTTACAAACGATATTACTCACGAAACCCTCCCAAACGCCCCCACTTTACAAGCGCTAGCCTGGATAACTCTTACCCGATTCTACCCCTAAATAAATTACAAACTACCCAAAAATTTTGTTCGCTTTTGCTGCTTCTCTGAAAACACGAGATTTAAAGTATTTGTGTTTTTCGTACAAGAAAGTTTCAGAACGTCTAACTCCTTAGAAAGCAGCTAACAAGACACAATGAATTTATAAGTTTCATGTTCCGACAAAACCCCTTTGGCTATGTTGTATATGGACCAAATTCCGTGATGGCCTTGGCAATGTTTTATCATTAAAAGACTAGCTCTGTTCAGCTATGTCTCGTCTTGTATTCTCTGAGAGCATCATAAATTTTAGCTGGAAAGAAAGAAAATTTGCGAATATTGGAAAAGTAAATGGAGAGGAGGGCGCAACTTAATTTCTTGTTTCTGGATTTGGAACGAAGGTTTGTGGGGTCGCGGCCGAAACTTTTTCAAGTAATTATGCAAAGTGAATGGGAGCGAGCGGGCCTCATAATTATCTATTTGGAGGTATTGCGAGTTAAGAAGAGGGCTTTCTTGAGAGTGTTAAACAGTGGGTGAGGTAATACCATAACGCTATAATGGTTTCGACGCTTCTCCTCTTCCAAATTCAGCATGCACGCTTCGGCGCTCCTCCACAAGACTTCCATTCGGCTTTCGTTCTTTCCGCCTCGTCAACTTTTGTCTCGATATTTCCGCAAGTTCCGTTCCCAAATAATCCCTCCCGACACACAAAAGCGAACCGGAGATCCTATTCGAATTAAACAAACGACATGCCGTGCAACCGCGAAACATGCCTCCGCTATTATTTACGACTGCGCTTTTACAAATTTTAAATTGCCAGCACCACCGACCGTTGCGGAATAGTTTCGAGCAATTTGTGTGGCGGCGTACTCGACAAACCGCACTGCATTCATTCGAATTATTTTCGCAACGATCGCATGTTCTAGCACAATTAATTATAATCAGCACAAATCGCACGATTGACCATTTGCGCACCGCAAAAAATCGCCCAATCGACAATACCGCCAGCGTAGACATACTTTTTGCCACTGACAATGACCACACGGGCAATTTCAACGCCGTCCTTAATTCTTGCCATTTCAATCCGACATTCTCTAAATTGCATGCACCAAATCAAATTTCCTTTGCTTTTTACGAGCTTTCACATTGTCCTATCATTTATGAATCTAAATCCCTCTTTACAATGCTTATTCAAACGGGTTAGGAGCGATTGCATTTAATGTTGCGTGGTCACCTCCAAAGATGCATCGCTTGGGGGAACCTGGAGTTTCGATAAAAGCCGAGTTATCTCCTCCGCCGTTGCAAATTTAAAATGTTCATTAGCGATAGCGTGCCCGGTCCCCATGATGAATCGTTCTCCGGTTCCGCCGAAACAAAAGAATATATCTCTTGGCTGCCCAATATCTTAATTAAAGTCGCCGATTTATTCCCCTCGACGAGGCAGGCAGGGCACACAAGTCCTGCTTTGTCTAACGGCGACGAAATGAAATGTAACACGGAGTGTGCTTTCTTCTCCTCCTTCTCCAAGATATAGAGAAGAAAATAAAAGAGCGTGTTCGTTAAATTACACAATTTAAAAGTTCGTTTCGTGAAATGAATAAGTAAGTGCGGCGGAACCGAAGTCATTTCCATCGGGGATGGCGACGTCGTCGGTGTCATTTGTTTTTATCAGTCGTCCCATTGGGACACGTCGCGGTGCTACAGATGGTGCGATAACGAATACGCGAAAGATGTTTCACTTCGGACGGTCCTGTAATGATCCAAACATAGACCACTTTCCAAGAGTTTCAACACCGCAGTGGTCATCACTTCTGGTTTAACTAAAAGAGAAAACGAGGAAAGTTGAAACAATAAGATTTTTAGCACAAATTGAAGACATTTGCTCAAATCATTTATGGTCGGAATCGATGTGACTTGAGTGATGACATTTAGTAAGAGAATTGTGGATGAATAAGAAGGGTAATGTCTGTGTTTAATTAAGTCATTCCTATCTGTGATAGTCGATTGCACGTAGAGTCAATGAGGAAGTGATTTTTAGCCTGCAGAGCATTAATGAGCTGTTCGAAAGGGCTAATGTTGTTGGTGGAACCGTTCGACACCGTGTCGAGATAATTCGATCGGCTTCCCCGATGGGTCCCTAAACGAGATGCTTCCGCCGTCGAGCACACTCGTTGTTGAGTGTCCTTACGTCGTCATTCGATCGGCCATGCGACACGCACATATCATCTCCGAAAAGCGAGTCAAGACGGTGACGACACCGTATCTGCGATGTGCATCTCGATATCGCCCCCGTTGATATATGGCCCTCCCCGCGTTAATACCGACCATCATCGCGGGGGCTCGCCGTTATTTTCCATTACAACAGGAGTGAGAAGCGACAATGGCGAGGGCTCCGTTTTGTAATTCCAATCGTCGCCGCGTAAAAAACACCGAACCACCCCTAACCAATTTGAAATTCAAAGTATCAGAGCAGCGCGTCATCAACATAACAACAAGTCTCGGGGAAACTTATCGTCATAATAGTTTGCCGGTTTAATAAATAGGTTCTGCTTGGTCTTTTGTCGTCTCGAGATCTGATATGGGGCGGTATTGTCGTTCTCGGGTTTAATTAAGCGGAGGTGCCGGTAGATCTCGGCGCCGTCTTAGCGCCGCTGATAACAACTTCGTAAGATGACAAAGGGCCCCGGGCCGATGGAACAACAGTCCACGCTTCGACGCGCTAGGCGACACTTGTATGTTAACCCTTTATCGTCCCCAGCTAAATGGAACACTTCAAAACTTTAACTGCATCTGATAAAATTATTGAACTAACTTTTAACTTATACTCGCAAGAACCTATTTGTTAAAATGCTTTATCCTCCGCTCTAACGTAAATCTCCCACAAATAACGGAAACGAATCATGAAAATTACCTTCTACCTACAACAAAAGTACTACTAGCTGTCGACATAGTTCATCCACTACACGATAGATTAAGATGAAATGGCCCATGTGGCCAACTACTTTGGAAAAAGACACAAAACTTTCCTGCAATTTACTTACCTCAGTAATTCCCAACGACTTTTACAGATCACTAACTGTTGACTATTTATTTTAAATGTACCCAAACTAAATAAATTTAAATTTTTCCCATATGTCACTAGTATTCCGTATGTTACCTATTAACAACAAAAGTAACCCTTATAATTCTTTTGTAACTCATGCATCGGGTTATTTGAACATTTGGTCGACAGCTGCTTAGGCTAGGTGTCAAAATAACTTATCTGTCGCTAATGTTCCTACTCTACCTGCAAAGAAAAAACCCCTGGCGTGAAAGGATCGTTGGCGGAATTAATCTAGTTGGCGCGATGTAATCAGAGGCCATTATCACCCCGGGTATTTGGTTAAAAAAGCAATAGCCGCCCCACAATTACGTCGTAATGGGCTATAGTCTCTTCCTTGATCAACACATAACAATCGCAAACCCTCAGGATCGCATAATTCCTCCGGTTCGCGTTATTAACCCCCAGTACCTAGATGGACGAACGGCCTAATCTGGTCGACATTTTATCATCTGCGTGGTTCTCGCGAGATGCATGTCTCAAGTCCATAACCGCCAACATCACACCCCAGCCGGCCCTCGCTAAGTGCAGGGACGGACTGTGAGTGCACGCGACGTTATTTATGGCCCGATTTTCGCGTGGTGTGGCGAGTGAAAAGGGTTTCGTTACTGTCACGGGGGTTAAAAGTACGGCTGCTGTGACAGTGACACGCCGTCCCCATCAAACATTGACGCACCAAGGAGGTGGCGTGCTGTACATTTTTAATTAGTCCAAGTGACGTGGAGCGGAGCGATTATGCAAATTCCGGTGTCAGCGCGCTGCCGTACCGACCGAAATCAAATTTTCCGCCCCATTGAATCTGAATGCGATTAAGAGCAGAAGAGCTATCGCAATCGGGGGCGACTAGTGCCATTGATGTCCTCGTGGTGGTAGTCTGCACCAAAACCCGCATGAAGTTTTCTCTTCAAACTCATGGTATGAAACAAGCAACGATCCAGTCCCAAATCTCAATGTTCCTATCTATTTGCACATTGTTTCAAAACTCAAAAGTTTAGCAATGATGTTTGCGATTAGAGGTGTGGAAATTTCTGGATGGTGCGTAATCCCGAAGTGGATGAAAAAATCCTCCTGTGACGAGCGGCTCGCGCACAGAAGAGTATTTTATTAAGGTAACTGGTGTCGAATGTGTAATGCGCTATAAAGTTTATATCCCGGTCGTTACTCGGCCTTAACCGCAAATCCCGCGCGCCGTATCGTGTCTTTTACGGGCAAGGCAATAAGATAGCTCCGGAATGACCTCTCCGACGGGCCGAACGGCGTCGTCAGTCTCTTTGGACCACTTGACGCCGAATTAAACTGATTCCGATGAGTTTTACATAGGAGGAAAGGACGATTCGTTATCGATCCTTCGCACACACGTAACCCGGAACATAATTGTTGACATTGTCGAGCTCGACCACAAAGGCGTCGTAAACCCGCCGCCAAGCCGCATCGAAAGAAAGCCATTCTTAAGAAGCAACCTGAAATAATACGCGTACCCGTTTAAATTAATCATAAAACTTAGATAAATATATAACGGCGCGTTTGATCTCTTTGTGGGTGCGACAATTTTATAGTTCGTAAAGTCGAGACTCTAGGAAGTCGGTGTTTGTTTGCCGCTGATCGGGGTGGGGTTGCTCTCTCGATTCAATGATCGCGGCTTCGAATCTATCAGTCCGCATTAGACGTACTTACAACTTTTCCCATATTTTAAGTCTAAAAGCACTTCGGCCTAATGCGGCCGCATAATAGCCTTCGTAATAAAGAGGAGCCAATCGATAAATGCACCACTCGATGACAAGACTAAATCAGAAGCGAACATTTTCTTTTCCGGATTCCTGCTGCGCCAAGTACCCGATACATCTCTATCAAAACCGCACAAATCCGACAGTTTGTATATATCTTAGAGATGCCCGTCGAAGATAGACAAAAGCGTCCTTTCCCTCGACGACCATTAAGCACAATGGAATACTGCTATTTATTTATTACCTCCACGTCTCGGCCTTTCACGAATCGCTCCGCGTCTTTGCTCTATAACTTCACTCGCAACACAATACCCAAGAAACGCTCCGAGAAGCCTGCTTCCACTGCCGTGATAACGATACATTCAATTTGCGAAATTCTTGGCGAACGAAACATCAGAGACAAATTTCTTAATGGATTTCAGACAACAGAATAGTCTTCGTTATCGCGAAACATCACCAAATAGGTATTACTACATAACGCACGGATTGCTCATTAAGACTTCGATCTATCACATTTTCTAGACTCGACCCACTAACAGCATGTAACACCACATAAAAGGTTTTCTGTTACAGAGAGATCTTACCTATTACCGTAATTTATATTTACTACAGCAAATGTTACTGATAAAGACCAGCGCAACGTCTAATTTGATGGATATTCTTCGTCTGACAACGTTTACACAATATATTCTATTTTTCCAAGCCGCTCGTTAACGTTAACCAACTACTTTGATCTATTTTTATAAAACAGTTGACACTGGCATTACATGATGGACGATACTTTCAAAACTCGAAACATAAACGGCTACAGGTATCACCTTTTTAATTGCGAAGTAACTTTTAACTGAGTCAGTTGTGAGAAAAATTAAACGCAATCGAATGTATATAAAATAATGTGCTTATGTGGAGAATGCACCCTGTCCGTGTGGGGATTAAAGGAGCTTGAGAGCTGGGTAATAATTGCTGTTGAATGTGACATCGCTAAGTTGGCTAAACACCGTCTCAATATCCAGTAAATTGCAAGTGTGTTGACTTGGTAATTGGCCCCTTCAGGTGCAAGGACACCCGTTGACGCGAAGGAATAACAGGGCCGGCCTCGATAATTGCAAACGCGTTTTGTTTTCACTTCTCAAATGCATTTTTGGCATTCAGCACATCTCGAACTGTTCCGGTAAATAGCACTGTTTGAGAGGCTTCGTCGTCGAGGAATGCCGCCTCGGCATTATGACAACGCCAGAGACCAGTTTTAGCACAACCAGAAAAATGGAATGTTCAATCTTCCGTTTCGTCCAGGGACGTGCGGCAGGATTCTCCTGGCTCAGGAATCTCAGAAATCGTCTACCACAATAATATAAATTCGCCGTAGTGGCTGTTGAGCACCGATAAAATTTTCTGTGAAATTTGCCACATATACGCCCCTGTGATGCTCGCTGCTGCATTATTCCGCGACATTTGCATTCGAGCGCCATTTGAATGCTGATCTTAATTTGATGGAATGTCGGGGGGGTAACGCAGCGGCTGATCGTATCGGCATAAACACCGTTTTGCACTACTCGAAAGACCGGATAAGGTGGCCATCAGGTAGCCAGATACTTTTAATTAAACTGGGTCTTTGACTTGATGTGTAATTAACAAACAACCCTTACTCGATAAGTGAAATGATTTTTCGAAATGAGTCGGCGGAGAAAGAGACCCGACCAAGCAAAAAATAAATGAGCTGTGGCAGAAATGGGTGTGCCATGGTCATAAACTTAGCACCGCGGATATGAAAGAACACGCACGCCTCAGATGCAGCCAATATTCAATTTCTAAACTCATCTACAACAATAACTACATTAAGTCAAAAGCAAAGCTATACCACGAGTAGTGCAACAGACATGAAGTTCATTAAACAATGTTACTTACAAAATGTTTTAATAGCCCCACAAAAGACTAATGTACAGTTTCTTAATACTAATTGTATGTAGAATTAATCAACTTTCCTGCTACATTTAATTTTACAGTGGTTCAGACATGAAGCCTGCATCTGTACACAATGACTTGCATCACCTATTCATTCGATTGTTAATTAACTTAACATCATAATTTTGAGAATTCATAGCTAGTTATCCATTGTTCGCTATTACAGCGCCAACTATTTAAAGCGTTCCCATGTAGATCTTTAAAATTATTTTAAAATTCTGCACATTCACTGTAGAACCTGTATTTAACATGTTAGTGACTCTTTAATGAACCTATTTTTTTTCTTTTGTTACAGACGCCATGGGTAAGTGGTTTAGTTCATCGAAACCCTTCCACTTGACTGTGCCTCAGCAACACTAGGGGTAAAGTAGAGACCTATAGTATCGTACATATCGAATCATATTTATTAGTCGTTCTCTTGTTGTATGCCGTACCGGAATAATTCACAATAAAACGTTTCTGTTGAAATTAATCTAAATTGTGTTTATATATGTAATAAATTGTCTTTTCTTCGGGCCAAGTGGAGTGTTTAATGCGTTCGTATGTGTTCGTCTAGCGGAATTGATGGAATTTGCGAATGGGGCGTAACCGCGAAGGGTATGAGGACTTAGGGGAGGCAATACGGTAACGTGTTGCAATTCCTGCGACCGAACCAAGACGTGTGGTGCATGAAGATGGCTGAGATGGGATCACGTAATCTATTTGCGGCGGATCGGCGGTCGGTGGATGTGTGACGTGCACAGAAGCCCAAAACATACGGGTCACATTCGAAAAAACTAAATTAATAATAATAAGAGCGAGGAGGAAGGATGACCAAGAGCGCAGCAAAAATCCCAGAAATAAAAAACTTAGATTTCATTTGTTGCATACAATTTTTGGTGTTACAGATGGAATGAGGAGTGATGTATCGCGAATTGGAACGGCATATAAAGTTATAGTCCATGGACATGTCGTTTTATTGTCGGAATACGTAATGGTGGCTTTGTAAACGTTCTTCTGGGCGTTGTTTGAATTTCACGCGCGTTTGTCTGTTACCTCGGCAAGTTCCCCGGTGTAATTAGTAGTCGCTAAAAAGCTGACAACACTTTATAAGTTGTCAGTCGACCCGCTCGGCGTTATCTTCTTCCCCGGACACGTCAGTCCGTGACATTCGCGATGGCTTTTTATCTTCTTTCAGAGTCTGTTTTTGCCCCTTTCGTCGTCGTTAATGAGCAAGGATCGACTTACGGACACACCGAAAATATTCCGAGTTTTTACTGGCACAGTATTTGTATGATAATGATCTTGTTTCGACGAGGCACCCGTCTTGATGAACCTCTTTTAATAATTTTTTTCGTTTTAATCCTCTGTTATTAAAGTCTCGAGAAGTTGATTCGATAAAGATGAAGCTTTTGGTTTAAATCAAACTTTTCTAAAAATATAATCCTCAACAACTCTCGCTTTTACATAATGTATCGATTTCCAGCCGTAATAGTTTGGAGTGGACAATTAGCGGCGCGAAGCCATAAATCACAACATGTGGTAGGTGAACAGGTTTGTTATTATTGCACGGCCACCAGGCATGTTGAGTCGACCACGACTTAAATTCAAAATGTAATTTTTTCGTTGCCCTTTGGCAGTAATGACAGTCGCATGTGTCGTCGGACATGCGATACACCTGTTAACCGCATCCCCTAGGACCTGGTGAGGGGCGTCCCCTAAAGTGCCCTCGCTGTCTCTAAACAGATTTTAATGCACTCCCAAAACAATGACACGCTCCCCGAGTCATAACCACCAGCCGCCGCGCTCTTCTAATAAATATTTTTACGGCCGTTCCTCCCTCTCGGTAAAGAAAAGGCAAACGCTGGGGTCTCGCATATACATAGTGATTGCGTTATTACGCGGGTCACTAATAAATTTATAATCTCGGCTGCGGTTACGAGGGCCCCATTCACCAACTTTGTTTGAACACACAACACTCGACGACACTTTGTGCCGACGCAGTCACCGCCATATTGTCAGAGGTGGTGCCGTTCGCCGCTTCCGAAACTGCGCTTTCGTTCCAATCAATCTAATTAAACGCATAATGAGGCCCTCGACGTCTCCACCATGTTTACATTAGCTCGCGCTTCATAAATTACGGTATCGATACGACAATGTTTAATTGTGATATAGCGCCCTGCTATCGCATAACGCCCTAAAACCAGTCAGATATTAACATTCATTTACATGCAAATATCCACAAACACGAAACCTGTCACTCATTACACATAACAAAGAACGGCCGAATTCTGATGCGAATAACATCGTGTCGGGTGGATTTTTTTATACAACTGTATACATACCGGTCGCTATTATAAAAGGGTAAAATGAAGTTGGAACGGTTTTATTGAATAATTAAACAGGGAGCGCCGCCCGGTAGAATTTCTGTCGGTTTAATTGCGACGCCGTAATGTGTAGTTAAACAATTGGTGTCTAAACAGCAGGAAGGAAAACTAGTTAATTACACTCCAGTGACACTCACGTGATGGAATGCGAGATTATACCAACCCTTAACTTGATATACCTACGTCTGTTTGGCCAATGATGCAATGTTGATAAGAGACCAAAACAACGGAGGCGCAGTTTAATTAAATTCAGGAGAAACTTCTATGTGGTCGCATACCTAAACCTGAACAGGCAAAATTACCTGCACGAAACACCAACCTTGATACACCACCACGACTAGCAAACTTCCCAAACTACCATTACATCATTTCTAATCCTTGCTATACTATACAACCCGATCAAAATTCATATGATTGTCTACTTAATTTCCATTTCTATGGTATACATGAGTCTTAGCCCCGGTTGTTTTATAATTAATAATTCGTCGAGTGCTAATGCAACCGCATGTCACAAAATGCAAGTTCATCTAATATAATGGGCCGCAGCTGACAGGGACGTCGATTAAAGTGGCGTGGAGGGCGCCCATGGCGTCCAGGTGCTACCGTTTTGCAAGTCACTTCCTACACCTAGACCATTCCGTTTATCGATTGCAACTTTCAACGTCTTCATGGACGCCATATATACGTTTGTTTCA
This sequence comes from Tribolium madens, assembly GCF_015345945.1. Lineage (NCBI taxonomy): Eukaryota > Metazoa > Arthropoda > Insecta > Coleoptera > Tenebrionidae > Tribolium > Tribolium madens. Next base: position 5,657,402 of record NW_025401063.1, read on the forward strand.
AAGATAAGATCCAACTAGAAAACAAGATCGGTGGGAAGATCATTAGTCGAGGCAGATTAGGAGTTCCCTCTTGAAATTCACTTGCAACTGCACTTATATGCCGTTCGAGAGCAAACAAGTAAATAAATAAAGTGCAGCCCCCGATGAGGGCCGGATCAACCCGTCCAGCCCATCCTATGCGCCGAGAGCGGCCTATGACGTAGAGAGCTATTGATTTTCCACCGTTTGTTGTAGTGGTCTTTTTGCTATATCAAACCGACGGTAGCGCTCTCTCCTTCTCGCCGTCGGTCCGCGCCCATCTCTCCAAAACGTCACTTTATGTGAGCCATTATATTACGTCCCGAAATGTTTTTATTATGCTTTTCGACAAAATCCCCACAGCGATCAGCTGATTTTTACTGCCCGTCTCAAATCTGTCCGAACATCGTTTACCTCTGCATAACTGCCTCAGTTTACGGCTTTCCTTCCAAGGAAATTTCCTGCGAGCAGACAGCCGTTTTTAGCACCGAGCTCAACCAATTTTACACACGAACCTTGACCTTTCTTCCAAAGACACCAACAAATCACCTACATGTCCATCTCGACAAAACGCCAATCCATATCAATAAAATGCTCGTATGACGCTGATACAGATCTGTTTATTTAATGAATTACTAGCTTTATATGGTCTATTTTACTACATCTAGTAGATTGATTGGTATGTTTATGTCAGTCATCATGAAGACCAGTTGATGGTGATGTGCCAATTATCACGCCTATTGTGACACTTCCTCCCGAAGGACTTTTACTATTTGTTTTTAACTGATATTAAAGAAAAAATGCCAGCTAGGAAAAGATTGTTTAAAAAAGGCCGACTTCAGTGAAGGGGTGATAAAGACGCGATTTGTTGCCGGAAATGAGGGCGCGGTCGTTCGAATGTCCATCAAAATTGAGAGGAGGGCCATCTCTGAAATAGATTTGCTATCGGCGTCGGCGCACACCGTTGCTACACGAACGAACTTCACCGTCGCGACGCCGTGATGCTTCATCCATCCGCTTGATGCTTCGCCATCTTGCCTGCAATCTTCTAAATGGCCATAGCGATAAAATTTACCGCCCGGGATCATCCCCGACCGTTCCTGATTCTTCAATTATGACGCCGGCGACGGAATCCGAAGCTTAATTGAAGGGAACGGCAGTAAAGACAACGTTCCCACCTTAATCATTTGAAAAACTAAAACCATTATCGATTTGACACCTCGACGGCTTTCCTACTTTTTATTATTACTTATGTAGTCTCACTCGCAATAAAGTGGATATAAATCTGGTGGATATGGGAGATGGAATAGTGCAGTAAAATGTAAGAGACGACTCGCGACCAGAGCGGTTGACGATGGCCGTAAAAAGCACAATAACTCGAGTGCAGACCTAGCGACATCTCTATACGCACGTCATATTTATGGCCGCGATTGAATCCCAGCAAGCTGTGTCTACAAATTTTGCCGAACGTTTCTTTCCGAATAAATTGCTCTATTTGTATACGTCTCCCATCAAATTAAAAACGCGTCGTGTCTTTTGCTTAACATCCACCGAAAAACATACCTAACCGGTTGACCACCGCGGTGCTCTGCCTTTTTCTACATATAAAATTTATTAACGAAAATGGGTTGGCCGATGACCAGACGCTAGAACCGAAGAAACGGACAGCAATTTAATATTGGAGTGGTAGCAAAACGAAAAAAACATACACCGGAATGGGGATGAAATCCGCATGGCGAACCATGTTATTCCATTACTTTACCGATCCAATCTTTTTTGGAGACCTTTACTGCAATTTTGATTATTACCGCACAATTTAAGACCCAATTTAATGAAAGCCAGGTGCAATTTTACGAAGGTCACGATGTCATCACAGAATATTTTTTTCGACGACACTGTCTACAAAGAAAGCTTTTTTCCAGACTCGCTTCCATATAATTTGATATTGAACGCTTATAATCCACATTACTCGAAAGAGCCAACCGCTTAGGCAAAAACTTGCACCTTTTAAACCTGAACCATATATTATTAATGCGACTTGACTTATTGACGCAAATAACAGGTTGAAGATTACTATTTTCAACTAAATTAATTACAAGTGCTGATAAGATCTATAATGTAATTTGCTTAATTGTGATTAATTTGGGAAATTCCTGTTAAAGTCTTTGTTTCGATAAAAATTTTGATTTATAAAATAAACAGAATAGTTCACAGTTTAGAAATTTGATAAAAGTGCTACATGGTGTTATATTGTTTATACTAGTTAATTAGAAATGAACAGTTTTAAAAAATTGTCAAATAATGGAGGGTATTAAAAATGACAAATTGCGGTACTTTCAACAGTGTTTTATATTTTTATAGCTTGAAACGAAGAGAGAATAATAGACCCCTGTGACAGTTGGACAAGTGGCTTTGAAAAATCGTATTGGCAGTTGTAATTTTTGGCTGATTTTGAATGAGGTCAACCCGTTTCTTTATCATTCATGATATTTACGAAATATTTGGCTCGTAATAAAATATCCGCGCCGTCTCCTCTCAAGTGCACATTATAGAATCATTGAATGAGAAACTTATAAACTTTGCAGGAAACTGGAGTTAGTTGTAAAAACAGAAACCGTTATATGGTACTTTAGTTTTATTACCAATCGTGCATTAAAATGTATCATGAAACTTGACAAAAATGTATTTATCGCGGTGATTTGCCACCAGCCCATGAACTTTGCCAGAAAGGTCATAGAGTGTCCATTCATGGTAAAAAATCCGTTGTTTGTGAACAATTTCACTTTCGTAGAGCTGAATGTCGGGTCAGGAACGGTAGTTGGATGTAAAATTTGAAATATGAGTGCGCGTCGACGATATATGTGTCGCTATGGAGGTCGGTCGAGGCCTCCTTGATTTACGTACTAGACGTGGACTTGTTGTCGTAGGTCGCGCCTGTATATTTCGTATAAAATACGTTGCAATTATTTCGCAACGCCGTGTATACGCTGTTTGTTTTGTCGGTCAATTACGAATCGCGTTCAAAAACACGTCCGTAATTAATTAAAGCCGCTCGCGCCAATTAACGATGCGCGCCACGAGAACACTGTCACTCGCGCAAATTGTGATAAATCATTACCGGTAAATCAAACGTTATTACTGTCGCTTTTTAGTCGGCCTTCGACCCGACTTTTTGCAGCTGCCAAAGCTGACACACTGCTCCATTGCCAAAACCTTTGAAATTCGCATCGGCTGTCCGTCAACCATCCGGGTCAAACGTCAAATCGTTGACGATTTCGATCGACTATAGCTTCCTCGATTACGCGTTCCTGTATCGATTGCGGCCGCAACGCAGAGCTTTGCCATTTTCGGGTTGGTTGATGCCGGGAGCGGGTCAGTAAAAGGGTGGATTCGCCGTGGAGATTTTGATTTACGAATAGAATCGACATCGGATGCATGTCTGAAGGGGCGAACGACGACCAATGGGAGAACAGAGCGATGCTGCGGCGAACTCAGCCAACTCGCTGACGCCCCCGCGAAACTTGCAATTCTCAAATACGACGACGCGAAAACGAGCATCATGGTGAAAATGAACGTTCTCTGCTTAAACTCAGTTTTTTAACGTTTTTTTAATCGTTTTTCTCGCACCATTTTAACAGCATGCATCGCCAGGAAGGTCTATGGATTTTATTTTGTTTCGATGTAAAATATACCATTTTCAATATACGTTGACAGCTGAAAAATAGTTCCCTATTTAGATATATTTCTATGCAACATTTTATATCCTGGTTCTAATCTACTAAATTAGGTGGGATAATGTATTCAGCTCTATCTTATTTGAAGTGTACAGCTTTATCGAATAACCCGAAGATAAGATTTCGAAACCTCGTGATGTTAAGGCAAATTCAATGTTACAAATAATTTGAATACTTTTTAAAATGGATGAAATAATTTTTAACAACCGGTTTATCCTTCACATTTTAGCTCATCAAAACATAATTTTAACAAGAAGTAAACTATCTTCTTTTTGTGTTTAATTCTCTAAATAAATTTGTCTAAGATGAGCACCCAAAGAGTCGCATTTGAAGTGGCATCAAAATTAATAAGCCGAATGAAGAACGGAAATGGTTTTCGATTTAAATTGCTCTTGATCATAAATTAGCATGTTTCTATTAAAATTTACAAAATCGTTGGATAGAAACACGATATTAAGAATGCAAATACTACTAACAATTCTCAAACAACAAGACATAAACAGTGGATTCATGATTTTGATGATTATCATTTTACATTCCAGTAGACAAACATTGAGCATACTACTGAATAAGGCACTGGAATTGCAAAACATTGCAACAGCTAGAATCACTATTGACATTCTTAATTTTCTAATAATTTTTAAGCGAACATATAACGGAGCTTAAAATCAACCATTTACCAGAGAGTATCTTATCAGTTTATTTATTACATTGAATACATAATGGAAATGTTTTTTTGTCTAAATGAAAAACTCGCAATTTAATTAAAGCATGTAGATGGAAAATATAAGTTTGCATTGTTGAGCTTTTTTATACAAAAATCTGCTACTGTTTGCTATAAAATTAGAGCGCTGATTTCCAAGCACTTACTCTCTTGGGGAAACAAATCCTTACCTACACACAACCTGACAGGCGGATATAGCAATCAAAATTTGACAAGGAAATTATGTTAATTTATGGATTACATGTATGTTTTATTTGGTGTTGATACTAAATTCAGATGGAATCAGTAAAATTAAATGAAACTCCCAAAAAAACAATGTCTTAAACGCTGTACATATGTTTTAAGTGGTCCGCATAAAATTCAAATAAGTGAACCTAATGAGTATTTAGTTATGTGAGCAATAAACGTCGATTTTGTTCATTTAAAAGAAGTAGTTTTGGTGTTATCTTTACCTCTTTTGGGTTTTACAGCCTTTAGAACATTACATTTTGAATCCTCCCTTTGTAGGTCCTATTAATTGTCGAAAATAATCTAAAAGAATCGGTTACTATCGATAAAAGCTCGAGGAACCCGTTAATTTTAATTGGAGAACATCGTGGCGCGCCACCTATCATCAACACACTTAATTACTTTAAAGAGTGTTCAAGTATCGTAAACCGCACGTAATTTAGATAAATAATTATAACAATTATTAAACGTACGTCATTGAAAAACAAGATCTTATGGCGCATAGTACTCCATTTAATAAGACAAGGGACAAAAAAAACGTAGCGGAGAAAATTCTTTATACGATTAATAATTAAGGATGAGTCGGTACAATTTACATTTCTATATGGCTTTTAATAGTTTCAATTTAAATTAATTACAAATAAAGAAGGTTGTACTGGGAAAACAACTATTAAGATATCTCCGGTACTTGTAAGCAGTGCCTCATCCGTTAGGTTTTTGCCTCATCATTTGCAAGTTTTTCCTATGACATTTACATTTCTTCATTTTTAGCGGGACTTTAAATAATGACATCAATTACACATCAAAATTGCATCGAATTATTTATATATGTCGCCGCGATTCGCCAATTAGTCGCGGCCAGCTTTCAACACAAAATTAAGATAATAACATCAACTGTCTCTACACTACTAGACAATCCGTAGAATTAAATAAAAAATGCAGGTTAATGGCTTTGGGAAAAAAATATGCACTTTTCTAGTTTCAAATCGAGATAAAATTAATTAATGATTTAACATGCAAAATAAATTGAACCAATTCATTATAAAACTGACCCAGTCATGTATTTTAGCTTTTAAACTCAGCAGGTGGTGATCCAAAATCAAAATTTAAAGTTGCGTCATTAAAAAAAAAAATATGTACCTATATTTATTCCTTCTCAAATTTAAGGATAGGTTACTTCAAATATTGGAAATTAAAAAAAGAAGAGAGTAAAAGGTTTTTATTTTTCTCGAGCAAACATGTAAATAAACAAAAAAACAACCTCAGGTACTTGTAATACAATATTCAAAAGTATACACAAGGTTTTAATACAATATTCAAAAGTACGCACAAGGTTTTAAAATTCAGAATTGACAAAAATCTAATAAAAAATTAGAAAAAAGGAAAAAAAACGGGTGTGCATCCCCTTGGCTGCACCCCTCAGCTCGGCCAATTTCCTGAAGACGTTGTCCTATGAAAACCTCAAATTCCGGTCGGAGACGAGCTGGTAAATGCAATCCGGACTTGTAATAACGCATTTAGCGACCACCCGTTGAGCGGAGAGCAAGGCCTAGACAGTAATCCCTCGGAACGATGGGTAATGAAAGTGGAGCATCATCTATGTGCTCTATACGCGCAGGATATTTCGAGGGTCCTCTCTTTATTGCCCCGACTATATGCCGGGGGCGCTATTGACTGAACCTGAAACACCGTCATCTGTTTACCATCGATTACTATTCGCCTACACGAAACGGCCTGTCATTGCCGTTTGTACCTCTTCCCTCGACTCGACACCGACTTCCGGAGGACGACGCGCGTATACCAAGACTGTTCTTGGCGTGTTTTGCACTTAATTTGCACTGATGGCATACTCACCGTCCCTCTGACCCCGTTTACGACGAAAATATGGACGCGACATGACAAAAATGGAAGCAAAGAAATCGAACGCGGACTTTAAATGGAAACAAACACAAAATGTCGAGACAAAAAAACGAAAAACCGCAAAAAAGTGGAAAATAGTACTTTTTTTAATTAATTAATTTTGAAATGATTTTGATTTAAAATTTTGAAATGCTGATGATACTTATATGCGTATGTGTGCTTGAAATACAGATTTTTATTATTATAACAATTGTATTTAGTTTTATCTACAACCAACAGCATGTAAGTAGATAACAGCTACTCGTACCCCATGTTGTATGGCTATATCAAATCATAATTTTGGACTTCCGGTCAATTATTTAATAAAAACAAGCAAACTTTTCAAAACAAAATTTTCGGGGATATCTTTAAGTTGTGAAATAGCCGTAGTGATCAGAATTAAGCATTCTGAACCATTATCTCCTAATCCCTTATTCTCTGCATTTAAACCTTACTTTGCTCATTAATGGAAATTGTTTTCTTGAATTTACTGGAGTCGTTATTTACCCAGGAGCCAGAATTCACATTTCGTTTTTTTATAATTAAACCTGGTTTTTTACAACAGTCAGTAGTTTACACTTAATCCGCGATAAGTATCTACAGAATCTTAATTATCTTATTTTATCTTTATGGACGTCTGACTTTATTTTTTTAAATACATTTTTGAAGAATGTCACGCGTTAAATATCATTTTCATTTTAAAATTTTTGATGCGTGAATAAATAATACAGAGGTATTTAAACTAATTAAAAATTGCGTTTTTAAACTAATTAAGTTACAAAAATAATCTTATCAAGGAAAACACGCTACCACAGGCCTGCGAAAATTAGTCTACCTGTAACACAAATAAATAAACTTGTAGCGATAAATTATTTACAGTGTTCTAGAATGGCCTAAACTATACTACGAAGCTAGTCAAATATTGATAAAAGCGAAAAAAAGAAGTTTTTCATTAATCATAAATTATTATTACAATAATCTGAATTATCGGTAAATCTACATTAAGATGATTATTCAAATAATGCAGAAATATCAGCGCACTGCTATAACCTTGCATTATTATGTACTATTTTGACAAGATCATGTCATTATTAATTAGAAAATGCATGCAAGCACATAAATAGTCTCTTTTCTATGCATTGAATAGTTATCCTGACACACGTGCGGAGTTAATGAAAGATAATAGTATATAATAACAAGAATTTTACGCTATTAAATTGAATAAATTGTATAAATACCTTATCTACCAACATTAAATCTAATACAAGAAAAAACTTTTTAATGTAATTTAACATAACAATGACTTATATACGCGAGTAATTGCAAATTTAGAGTTTTTCACCGTCGGAAAACTTATCACTTTCCTCCTACTCAAACCGTATTCACTTAAAAACAAACCTATCGGGCTTGTGATAGCCATTTGACTATGAAAATCTATTACACATTGAAATTAGTATGAATTGTTGTTTTACTACGCTTCATCAGATTTTATTTAACCACAAAATTTATATCGTGCGTGTGTTTTCGCGGTCATAACAACTCGAAAACGTCGATAAACTCTTCCTACTTTACTCACAAACTGAAAAATTTGGCAAGTAAAGACACACATTAATATTCGAAATAAACAGTCGGAGACACAATAAAAACTAAAATAAAAATTGATTTGGCAACGCAAAATTTAGAACAGAAGTAAAATACAAATAAATTAATTTGAAATTATCTGAGATGAAAACAGAATGTTCACACTTTTTGACGTCTCGTGCGTATTTGCGCTTGAAAATAGAAAAATGAATGGGGTTTTGAAAATTTCCAGGAAGAGAATTACTAGACATTTCGGATTATTTTTGTGTTTATTTTTTTTACATACATCACAACGGCAGATTTTTCAATTAAAACAGGCCAACAATTTGGTCTTTTATTCTCTGCATAATATCATTTTATGCTATAATACTTATTCTTAATTTTATAATCAAGCGAATGGGTATTTGTAGATATTTTAACAATAAATTGTCGGAGACATGTGAAATAAAAAAGTATTTAAATACGCGATTAAAAAATAAAGTGTGTATCTATTTTTACATACCTATTATTTTAATTTATTAGTTCTTTAATTAACAAAAAATCGAAACCATCTTTCCTATTGACAAATCGTTTTATATGGTGATGTTCTTCTACTAAAAAAAATAACATATATGTTTATAAAATAATTCATTACATTTTTAGTTTCTTTGTGGAATTAATAGAATATTTTTCTTTTAGTACAACGGGATTTATTAAAATGATCGTAGAAGTTAATGACCCAGAAGTGATTCGCGGTAGCAGTGCCATCAAAATTTCCTAAAAGTTTTTTTAACAAAAATTAACTAATTTTAAATGTTGGGTATTGGTAGTTATTGATTTTTTATTTTTTTCAATACATATTTTCAGCATAAGTTGTTTTAAGGTCAAAATGCTTATGTAAAATGAAAAATCGGTAATACTGCCTTTAAGGTACTTAAAAACAGAACTAAATGTATTTGTTTAAAAAAAAAATTAACAATGTTATAGGTAATGCTTTTATAGCAAAAAACTTCTGTGTTAAGACATTCTTTATAATGTGTGTCTGTGTAGTTTCATTAATACATAATATCTTGTAATGAAATAATGCTAAAATTAATATATTACGAAAAAAGAAGCGGTTAGCTGTTTTTATTAAACGGAAACGTTTTTTATTCACATTTAATAGATGTGTGTTTTTAAAAATTTTCCATCCCTCAACACATTATCAATGTTTTGTGTTATCCAAAACATTATAACCCTTTTGGAGTTGTCCGCTTCCCAGGTCGGTTTCCATTGGTTCTTATTCCATTGTTCATTCCGGATCGATGTTATAATTTGGAGTACCCGTCGCCCATCTTAACCGTTTTCATTTTTTGCAGGCAAATGGTGTCCGAGGCGAGAATGGTCGTCGCCTCCAGACGCTCGGGCGGCCAGCGACGCTGCGCGAAGAGGCGTCCTTTACTCCTCCGTCTTCCTCGGCAGTCCTGGTGAGTAGGTACCTCCACGGGCAGCAGCAGCTCTCGCACGTTTCCCCCTCCCGGCGCGCAGCCGGGCCTGCGGCGCTTGGAGGGGGCACCGTTGTCATGGCGACGGCCGCATTCCCGCCTCGCAGCCATGGCAACGGCAGGCGCGTGCGCTCAGCTTCGCTAGTGGCGCGTTGCGGCGAAATGGCGAAGTTACGGGAGGCGCGCAAACCGACCACGCACACATGCACACTGTCATGTTTACACAAATCTATTTTATTTTATTTTTTTTTAAGCGAAGATCTTCATCGTGATCTCAGGGCATTATAATTTCCGTTCGGTGATCGGGGAATAAGAGCGCACCTTACACAAAGAGATCGGTTTATATTTATACCTGATGCCAGTTTCAGAAGAAACATTCATTTATTTTTTATTCATTCGTGGTCCGTATAAGGTTTCACACGATCATCATCGTTTATTTCTGTAGATTTTTTTATACTTTACTAATGGTATTTGGACAATAATTATAAATTTACAGTTTATGGCGAAAAATACTGTGATAGGTATCAAAATTGTAATCAAACTGCCTCTGGGATCATTTTCTATTCCCAGAAGTGCGCATTAAACTATTATTTACATTATATGTACACTGACATAATTATCGACCAAACGTGTCAAAAGTGCCATTTTACAATTATGTGCTCAATAAGGCACCTACTTAAGTTATTTTAATTGGTGTAAAAGAAAAATAAATAAGAAAAACTTGGCATAAAATCCATCGAACTCGTTATTATTATTATGTTTCTATAATGGTGTTTATTAGAGGTGTTTTATGTTATCAAATTGACGTAAAATAAACGCAATGGTTGATACGTGAAGAAAAATGTAAAGTGTTTTCATTTAGGCAACATCAAAGTCAAACAAATTCAAGTTAAGTAATCAGATTTTGAAATAATGTTTGGTGATGATGGTCTTATATTTTGGAATTGTGTTTTGATTGTACGTGAGACTAATAAGAAAATATTTACATTTATTTTGTTTACAATTTGCAAAATGTGCATATGGGGCTTACCAACCTGACCAACCTGTTATAATATCTATATTTGCAAGCTTTACTAGACAGATGGTATTTGTTCAATAAATCAGTTTTATAACAATTTTTATACATTTTTTAAAGTCGATATAAAAACTAGAAAAAGTTCAAGCAGCTATTGGAATTAATGTTTCTATTGAAATATGTAGTTAGAATAAAATATTAATAAATTCTTTAAAAGTAGAAGTTCTGGAGCTAAACATTTTATCTTGGGGAAAGTTGGATTGACAAATTAAATAAAAAAATATTATAGAAAACCATATCGCATCAACTAATCAACATATAAAAAACTTATAATTATCTAGCTAACAGTGAAAAAATTTTTTTATATATTTTTCGACCTTGAGTGTAAATACTACGTACATCATCTATTAAATATAGGCATAAATATACCTACTTACATATACATTTTTAATTCGCATACAAGTTTGAAACTGATATTATACAGAATGGTTGTGAAATAATAGGAATGAGCTTAAAGAATAACAGGCTTTCTAGCAAATTTTGATATAGTTTCAACACACACTTGAGCAGTATGGAAGATTACAAAAATCAGCAAGTTTTGATTTCCAAAATAATGGGATACATAATGGGATTACATTCCTCGTGTATTTAATAGTTTCTGTAAAAAGGCGTAATCGTATGAAGCATAAATAATCGATTTGTGCAGCGAGCAAGTGGTTAATAGGCATGTAAAAACTTCTCACAACATGGTCATATATAAAGTGTTGCGAAAATAACACCTTTAGTTAAAGATTGTTACAAACAATTTTAATAGTGAAGAACATTAAGCCGGCGACAATTACATCTAGTGTAACGGTTGAACAGCAACGATCTTGACTATGAAAAATAGTCCTTCGTGTGTATACCTACGTATCCAAAGTATAATAAAAAGTCAAGAATCCATATTGCGCGTCTGTGGTTGTAACGTGAGAATGCTCCCGCCCATGAAGCATCGTATCAAAGCCGTCTTGCAATTTGCCGGTGTGACCCCTGCGGGTCACCTGGTGGTAAAGCCAAGCGAGTTCGTCCGTTTCGAGCGACGAGCAGCGTCCTATCCCTGATTGGACCATCCATCAAGTCGGTGCCGTAATTGGTTCCCATGAAGGCTCGACCGGACCGTCACGTGGAGCCGAGAGGTAATTGTTACCTTGGAAACGACGGTCCATCACTCAGGCAGCGCACCCCCAAAATCTCATTTCGAGAAAACAGCCCTGCGTCGCTAATTACCCCCCGAGAACCACCACATCGATCCCACGCACCGCACCAAACAAACAACAAACGATGCCACGTGCGTCGCGACGTCGACGTCGATACGCGAAAACGTCTGTCTCTGACAGCAACGAGATTAAGAGGCTCGCAACCTACCACAAGTATGCCGGGCCCCGGGCCAATTATGCACGGCCATGCAGCGATGGGGCCTTTTTAACTGGCTTCCTGGATGCGGCAGAGAATTCAAAAAACCACGCCGATGATGAGAGAGACACGGAGAAGCCATTATACCAAACAAGATCGATCCGAATTTTAAATTAGTACTGCTGTTCAAGTTCTTTGATTTCGTATTGTAATGTGAGACAAAAATTGGTCGAAATCAATTATGGAAAATGTTTTTTTCTTTTGTTTTTCAAGAGTGGCATTTTCACATTGTTGACCATTTCCTAACATCAAATTATCTATAACTGCAGAAGTTACCTAATATTCTAATAATTACTTACTATAATGTAGTGTAGATAGCAAATACATATTTAAAAATTATCGATTTAATAATGATTCAATAGAAATAAACCTTATTATCCTACTAAGTACTACAATGAAACAAAACGCGGCTGGAGTTCGTTATTCAAAGACAAGCAACTACACTTTCATCAGTCTGTTTTGCAAATTTTATTTTAAATCCAGAAAATTAAATATCCGGAAAACTGTAAAACTGTGAATTGAGTCAAAAATTTGGTGCTTGCTTCAAGGAACATACGTAATTGATAGGGATCTACTATCTATTTTACCGCAGATTTATCGGCCATTTGGAAAGCTTTGTCATATATACAGTGTGTCCCCAGATAAGTAAAACGACTCATGTAAAAGATAAAAAATGCTCGATCTAAATTTTTATTATTTTTCTTGGTTAATGACTAATTTCAGTAATTTCTAACTTAATTTTAGTTTTAAAAAATCTAGTATGTTTTGGTAATTTTGGTAAAAAAAACTGTTTTTCTGAATACTCTATAGAGAAAAGTACCTTTTGTAAATACGACAAAAAGTTATTAAGAAAAGTTGTTTAGAATCAATATCTAGGCCTGTGTACCAAATTTTAAAATCATCAGCTAACTATAATTTTTCATTTTTGACGTTTACTAAGTACAGGGTGCACATGTTATTTGTTCCCGCCTGAAGGAGCAAAAATAGGCAACATATTATACATTTCATAAACTACTTTGTGTAAAGTATTAACCATTTTAAATCGAATAAACATAGTCGATGGTTGACTATTGACATTGAAAACTTAAAAAAAAATTCAAAATTTAAATGTATAATAATGGAAACAGTAGCAAAAACATAACAAATTATTGTGCGTCTTCTCAGTTTAACTTTTTTTTAATGCTCAGTCTGCCGTAAATTGTTTACAATCTTCCGGTAATATGATTTGATGGAATTCTTTTTCCTGGGTATTTTTTTAACAGTTATTGTATTACGAATAAAAAAAATTGCATTTAGATCATTAGTACCAAATAATTTTTAGACGTATCTGTTAATAAAAAACAATCATCTTGAAAAAAATGAAGATAGTTAGCAGATGGTTTTGAAATTTGTTGTAAGAGCCTAGAAGTTAGTTCTAAACAACTAAGTATTCTTTTCCTTTCGTCGTATTTGCCACATAAAAGGTACTTTACTCGATACATAAAAATGTTTTTTTTTTAAATTCCTAATGCTTACTTGATTTTTTAAAACTAAAATTAATTAATTAAAAATTAATATTTAACCAAGCAGGTCTGAATCTCCAAAAATGAAAATTTAAATCGAGAATTTTGTATCTTTTGTATATTTTTTTTATATCTACAAGAGTCGCTTCATCTATTCGAGAACACACTGTATGTGTATGTATCGGAAAGATGGTGTGTTAGTAATTCTTTCCATTATTCGTACAAAAGCAGTATTTACTTTGAATAAAAGGATGAGGTGGACGAGGTGGGCATGCCTAAAACCGCTGATTACTGCAATTGGTCAAAGTGGGAATAAAAGCATTTGTTGCGGTTTGTAAAATTACGGTTCTTGATTTCTTTATAAGCAGTTGCGGTTATTGTGTAGTGTGTGTCGGGTGCGTCTTGAGAGGGCACGCAATAATGCCGAGGCGGTAAAGGCCCTCTGGCTTTCTTATCCGAGAAATTACGTTTTTTATAAGATATTGTAATTTATGTAAATATGATAATAGCGCACATTATATGTTTATAATGCAAGGCAGGCCGGCGCGATAGCCTTGGGTCCGTGCGGCGAATTTTCCACATTGTCAGTCACGTTCCGGTGAGAGAGAAAAGAATGTAGACGTCAGATGTGCCTGATTGGAATCCCACAAAGCCGACACGAGGTGAACTTGTAATACTTTTATAAGCGCGGTGTGCCGCGCCGACCAATGGTATGAGTGACGTGACCCATCATTATACGCCGATGGACGGCTGGGTTCGTTCGATGGGACCCTCCTCGCGGCCGCGAGCCATTTCCCACCATAATAACGCAACACTATTGTTCTCCCGGGTCCATATTGGAAATTCCTAGGGATTAGAGAGACCGTCTGTCACATCACCGTGGACGTCTGTTTGAAGGCACTGTCACTCAAAAGCTCTCCCGAAAGGGCAACGATCATAACATCAGCACATGTGAGAGACATAACAGCGTGTTCCGGGCGTCTTGTTTACCCGGTCGGCGCCGAGACGCGCCTTTCGACACCTGTCCTCCGCCGTCATGTATCTGTCGAAAGCGTCATCGTCGACGACCAGATTGCGACTTAATACCCGCTGCACATAAATTCGGCTAAATCGGTAAAACTCTCCGTGGCACTCACACGAGAGACTTCTTTAATGATGCATTTTATGTTTTTGCACGACGGACATTATTTTAATTCGTTCGGTTGGAACGTTTCCAAAGCATCTCGGGCACATGTTTACTCTCCATTTCGTGTTTTTTTCCTGGACGAGGCGACATGTGCGTGATAACGAACCTAAATTCTCAAACTCTCTCGTAAATCGTCCAGCCAACTAAAACTCGGGCCAAAGGCACTTAAAATCGGATCGAATCAACTAATTCACATACAAGAATTTCCTACAACTCCAGACAAGACTTAAAATACCACGGCTTTATGGGAATTTTTCAAACGCAATAAACCAAACCCAGTCACCACTAAATTGACAATCTCTGAGATAATCGATTTACGTGATGTTGCAAACAACGCTAAAAAGCTATTGTCATGTCATCTTGGTGGTCGAGAGACGAGCATTCAAAGCAGTTTGACAAAAGTTTCCCCTTTGGAAATTTTTTCCACTCTTCGTAATGAAAGAAAGGCGTTACCGCGAAATTGCATATGTGGGAGCCACAGGCTCCGACGAGAACAGTGATTTGAAGTTGCCATGTCAGTGACAGATAGCCAGTAATCCCGCAGACGATAGATTAATGTGTGTTAATGAATACTGGTGAGGGGTCGCCTTCTCACAACAAACAAACGTGGCTCGGCTGTCTATCTCGACTTTCAGCGTGTTTTAGCATTGCATATGAACAAGCCGACTAAAAATAAACAAATCCAGATGCGTGAGTGCTCTGAATATACAAAAGGGGCCCAAAACGCCTCTACACGCGATAATTAGCATTGTCGAGACGCGCTTTTCTCGCGACGTAAACAGCCCACGAAGTATCTATCAAGTTTCTGTTTGTCGAAGATAGAATTGAAAAAAAGTGATATGTAATGAGTATGCACCCCGCGAATCGCTGTATCTGCGATGATGGATTCTCTCGGGGTTGTTCTAAGTATGATAAATCCAGCTCTCTTCGCCTCTGTCTTCGTCATGGGGGCCTCGACCGGTACTCTATCGTGATCGAACATTCTTGGGTCTGTCGTTATCCGTCTTCGGATCGCCAAAAACCAGTTCGTGTGTCGGATGATCCGGCAGCAGCCGACACCGAAGACGATTAATCAAGCGTTATCGCACTGCCTTTGGACTGTCTCCCCGGGATTTTACCGGGCATTGTGCGTCCGTTCCGCGCAATTATCTTAACGAACTCACCACCGAAACGGACGCACACTGACAGATTGGAATATCACAAGATCCAACCAAAAACTCGATATCAATCACCGTCATGTAAATCATCCGTGCTACAGGTTGAGTCTCCTCCATGTAAACCAATGTTCCCAATTAATACAACCTTTTTAATTAGGCTTGAGCGTTTTTCGACTCGCAATCGGACCGTTTAAGAAGCCTTTCCAACTTTTATTGTGGTGAAACCGCTCGTGTTTGTTTCGGCTTTCGTCAAACAACACAACACAGGAGTCGTTTGTGAAAGTCGTAGGTCGGCCCTAATCTGATTTCTTCCCCTTTCAGTTTGCGTGTGAGTCATTAAACCCCTCACCCTCGCCCTGTCTGCATACGTGGTGTATACAGGGTTCTGCAATCTCTCACTGCATCGACTATCATTACGCCACCCGCAAAATTGCGTCGCGTAATTAGGCAGTCGTGCGCAAAACTCGACGTCGTTATTCACGCAGAATGATGGAGGATGGACTTTTTTGTTACAGGTGATGCCAGTAATGCCAGCATCGGGAGCGGGGAGGGAACAGGGGAGGAAGATGACGACACGAACGGGAAGAAGAATCAAAAAAAGAGAGGCATCTTCCCTAAGGTCGCCACCAATATACTCAGAGCGTGGCTTTTCCAACACCTAACGGTAAGTCTCTAAAGAATTACAAGGAAATTCAAAAGAAATACTCGCTATCGAAAATAATTGAAACATTTTTGACTCAGTTTGAAGCACTTGCTGAAAATGCAACCTGATCTTCATTTTTTTAATAACAATTGTGTTATAGGAACACTATTTAAATTTTTTTATTAAAACTACTTAACTTAAAGAATTACTTTTTTATAGGAAAAAATTTGTAATAAAAATTATATCTTGTATATAATAATGAATAGAACTGGGCTATCTAAAAACGTAATTCATTTCAAATGTTTGAAATAGAAAATCGGCCATGTCAGGTGACAATTTGACCTTTTACTTTTCCTAATAGACCAACAGCATTATGTAACGCTTACCTATTAACAAAAATCCAAATTCATTATTCATTAATTGTTAACATATACATATTTTACATTTTTAATATTTTGATACAACTAAGTCAATAAGATTTTCATCATTAGTTGTCCCGATCACATACATATACATATTTTACATTTTTAATTTTTCGATACAACTAAGTCAATAAGATTTTTATCATTAGTTGTCTTGATCTGTGCAACTTAATGCTGTGAATGTGTGGAATTTATTATTGTCTCGTATGAAAGATTTTCGTTTTGGGATACGTTTTGGTCGTATTCAATGGTCACGTCTTTCCTCTGGATTAAACAGCCCTTGGAGCGACCGCATCCTGTATCTCTTGTGTCTTTATCTCTTCGGCGTATGTATGCAAACGTCGTCGGTGGCCCCGCGGCGCTCATCCGTATTCCGCGCGTGGTTCGATGTCCGGCGTCCGAGAGCGGCATCTCCTCCGGCGTGTGATATAAGACGGGGCGAGTTGGTCCCCGAGGAAATCCCGGCAAGCGGCCGGCCCGTCCACCTGTCAACCAGAATTAAAGGATGGGAGTCCGCAATTGGAGCTGCGGCCCGGAAACCGTAGATAACAGTGAGTCGGCGGCTCCCGCGGGGGCCACTCTTGACCGCTCTCTCTCCTCAATATTTAATGGCCGACAGTGGACTAAAGACCGACGTCGAGGACGACGCCGCGACGACGCATGAATATTTGAGCGATGCATCATCCCAGCGCGGGTATCGCTCTCTGATCCCGGCTTACTTGCACGACTCATTAAACCCTGTGCGCTAATCCTGCTATCGGATATTGCGAGGGACAGACCCACTCGATCGATGCATTTCGGCCCCTTGACGCTGCCGACGCCGCAACCGACCTTGTTCTTTCACGATGCCGACTTTTTATTACCGAGAAAATATTAATTAAAAAGCGCGTCGCCCCGTCGTCGTCGGCCCCGTAATTACTTTCACGTGACTCGTTTAGGTAACTCCGCGTCGGGCTTCCATTCTAACGTTTCCTTAAGACGTAAATCGCTTCCAAATCTCATCGTTTGCATTCCCTATTGAACTAAAAATGCATCTATCCCAAACACCTTCATTAACTTTTTTATTCCTTCTGAAACATTTCTGCGATTATGGGGCCATTCCGCAACTAGGGAAATGATATCATAATTTTAAACTACTTTGGAAAGTCGCTTACGATAACCATATCACTGACTGTGCATATAGTTTCTTGGCTCACAAATTGATAAATTAGCGCACATAGGCTACAAACAGCTTTTGCCTAAATATTGATATCGACCTCTAAGAAATGAAAAAAAAAAAAAACAAATTTCAGCTTACTATATTTTTACTTACTATATTTTAACTATATTTTTAATAGGACCTTAAATAATTTAAAATATAAGGCTAATAACAAAGTTGACAAACTAAAAATAGTTATAATACGTAATACACGTTAAAAACTATTTACTTCGGTCACTGCTATTCATCAAAATGATATGCCAATTATTTTAAAATAAATGTTTTTAAATATGATATTTGTTAACATACTCGATTAGTAGGTATAACGGAACGTGACAAGCATTCCAAGCATAAGAATGTATTTTTTGGAAATATAAAAAAACGATTCTATTTTCATTTAGAGATTTGAGCTTTTTTTGATGACAGTATAATTAATTGTGTTGATTATTGTCTGCGATGTGTAAGTGATCTTTTTCACATGTCGATGTCGAAATTTGGCCTTGCGATTGGCGCTCGCCCCGGAAAAAAGCTTGTCTTTTTCAGGGAAAGCTTTCATTTCCGATCCGACTGCATCTCGGCTATATTTCCGGTGGCGTTATCCTAGTTTATCCGCAGGGGAGCCTCACCGTCGACATGTGTCCTGCTTACCGGAGCCGATTCAAAATCCGAGCGGATTTGCTCAAGCATTAAATCGGACCCGTTCCATCCGCAATAATTAAAGCGTCCCATCTCTGTTCGCATTTAAAATTGTCCACAATTACAATAGGAGGATGGTTGCGTCGTCTCAATCTGCGATAACGTCACCCAATGACAGAGTGGATCTGTTATCTTCGGTTAGCACGCAAACGGCGCTAACTCGCCTCATGTAGCTAATTTCGCGTTTCGGATCATGACTATTCATCTGCAGGAACGTAAAAAGTAGATACACCACGCGTCTGTTTGTGTTGTCGCTTGGCATCATTTATAACGCGGCCGCTCCGGCATTTTCATGTTTCTCTCATTCCGGCGAGTATTCTTTGTTCCCCGTTTTGTTCGCAACGTTGTATTGTTGCAATTACGCTTCCTTCCCGACCGAGGCGAGTGCGTGAAGACGGATGGCGTTGGGTTATTTATGGTTTTATCTTTGAATTCGGATCGTCTCTGTTCGAATGCGATTGCAGCCGTAAATCCGCCAACGAAGTGATGTGTGTGCACCCCGGGGGTCCGCCAAGGTGATCACCCTCTCCTCTATCCGATCTTCGCGCAGCACGCAAATAACCAACCGATCCTCGGCCGTTTCGGATTCCCAACATAATCGTAAAAATCACTATGCATCGCGGCTTTTTGCGGCCAAGGCGACGCAGGCATAAGGGTTATGCAGCCCTGGAGAACCACCAGATGGGGTTATCGCTCTCGGAGGAGACTTTCCGAGGTGTGATGGGGAACGAATGGATCGAGCGCGCTGTTTTTCACGAAGTTACGACCGCAGATTCGCCCTCTATCGGGACATCATATCCGCGATCTAAATAATTAACCCATCAACCTGATGCAATTTTTTTATCGCGGGTGAACACCGTTATAGAACGTCCCTTCTTCAATCTTCTTTTGCTGAATGGGATTTGGGATATCCTTTGATTATCGTTTAAACGCGTTCGTGTTTTGAATGGAAATTTTCTCTCAGTTTTTACTCTGCATTCGGGATTATTGGAACGATGATGACGATGCCGGAGGCAGTTGCTGCCGGCCCGCCTCCAGTGAAACGCCCGGTCACGAAAGTTACGGATGATCACGTGTCGTTACGCCCCCGACTCACAATTTGACATGTTCCTATTGCAAATTTGACATGGACGTTATTATCGCCCCTACTTGAGATAAACTTGTATTTTTCACGAATCCAATTGCGAGGTTTGCTCATGTCGCAAGAATTTTAATGACTGTTTTTGTTTCAGCATCCTTATCCCTCGGAAGACCAAAAAAAGCAGTTGGCGCAAGATACGGGTTTAACGATACTACAAGTCAACAACTGGTGAGTGTTTTGATGGTAGCTTTTTGATTTTTGTATTGGAAAAGTGTCTCTCGTCGGAAAGAAGTGCTTCCGGAATGGGAACGGATTGATTAATCGTAGTAATTACCGATCAGCTTTCGGCGCTAATTAGATTTCGTCCCCCGGCAGCGCTGCAAATGAGATTACGGCTGGAAATGGCGCTCCACGCCACATCAGAGTGGAGGCGGGCGCACGCGTTAATTGTCATCGATTTTTATAATGCTATTATGTCGGTACACAATTTATCACGTTAGTCGTCCTAGTCAACGGCGACTGTTGGATCCGATATTCGCGTCGTATGGATCCATTAAGGGCCGTCCCGCGGCGTCTCGCCGGTCATTTCGGCCCGTTTACGAGCCTGAAGAGGGCGATTACTGTCCGACGGCCCGGAAATGGCCGCCGAAATACGTGCTCCACTTGGCCGTGACGCCGGCCCGTTACGCTCACTTGACGCTCCAAGAAGTCGCTCTTTGGACACCTCGGGGAGCCTCCGGGCGCCATCGACGTCATCATCATTTTTCACGCCGAGTGCCATTACCGATGCCGTCTCGGGGGTTCACCTGGGTTAATGCGACCCGGTGATAAATCGCTTTCGAGCCAATTTATAGGGGAGACGCAACGAATTCTGACGCCCTCTTCAACCAACCAAATCAACTACTCCACAACACTTGAAACTTTTATCCAAATCACTCTAAGCAACGATTTTAATTTTTGACCATATATTTGACATTAACTCACTTGTAGATACTGTGTTTCATAAGTTAAAACGCAACGCCAAAAAATGACGAAATAGTCCTGACTCGATATATCTATATCTGAGTTTCCTTTCGGTTTCCTCGTTCATTATTATCATTTTTCACATTTCGCTTTTGTCTTGGGAGTTCCCGTGGGTTAATGCATTTCGGTGATAAATCGTGTTTTGGCGTTATCAACTGGCACTCGGTAGCTGAAGAAGTCATCGGTGAGTCCACCGCCCCTCTTGCGTCTTGTTGCTTGCCGGCAATTTACGAGTGAGTTTCATTGTCGTCGGATGCTGCCGCCGGCGAATGACTCTCCGAGGAGTAATATCAGGCCACCTAATAGCTTACCAAATAGCCTCCGAAACACCTTTTTAATGAACTATTGTAGCAGGAAATGAAAATAGGGACCGTCGGAACAATAACGACCGTTCTACACCCGCAGCCGCCTCGTTCTCTGATGCCCTCTTGCATACGTGGTGCTCAATTTTATCTCGACTGTGATTGCGTCAACCCTTCTACGGGGACGTTGCCTCAAGGGTCACATCCGACCCGGCGTCACGACGACTATTAAG
Source organism: Tribolium madens (assembly GCF_015345945.1). Classification (NCBI taxonomy): domain Eukaryota; kingdom Metazoa; phylum Arthropoda; class Insecta; order Coleoptera; family Tenebrionidae; genus Tribolium; species Tribolium madens. Next base: position 5,678,959 of record NW_025401063.1, read on the forward strand.
GAGCTGATATAGTAATTACTTAAACGACGCTTTTCCGCCGCAATTACTCACACAAATTTTGAAAAGTACGAAACGTCGATCGAGTTACTCGGAGATAAAGAGGCAATAGCTGGCATGGCAAAAAGGCGAAGAATCCGACCGACACCAGGCCCGGTATTTAAGAAACGTGCGATTTGTATCGGACAGACTCGACGTCATTGTTCCACTGTCCGATGGCATTTCGGACAGGTAATTAATGGCACCTCTAACGGTGCGCGATGCTGTGGGAACATTCCTCGTCCTCATCCCTCTCCTCGTTATCGTCCAAGTCCGAGTCAAGCTTTACCAACGTTGCCGCCGCGGCACCATGTAATGTGTAATGTCATCTGGATTGCGCCTTTGTTATTCGAATAAAGCAGATAGCTTTCCGAATGTAGAGAGGTGTGTTGTAGTCTACGGTCGTCGGCGGTTCGTTCGCATACAATCCAAATTGCATCAGGGCTGGTGTTAATGGCTCTGCCAGGATAATGGATGGAATTGCATTAAAATGTGATCTGCATAGCTCGCTTACATTCCGAGCTCGCTCAAATGTAATTACTGAATCTTTCGGTGGCTTCCGGGCTGATGTGCATTTCGTGATGAATAAAGGGTGGGCGGGAGTTCGCCTGAAACCGACGCCGACATAGCCACCCCTCGCGATCGGTTAATGGATCAGGTGGCGGAGGACGCGCCTTTTTCGTGTAAGGACAATTAGAAGAGATCGGGGAGGAATGTCGGCTGACGCGGTTGAACAGAAAACTGCTTGTTTAAGGCGTGATTCCAATGCAATCGATACGACAGACAAAATTTACCTCATATAACATTTTCCATTCATAATACCACCAGAAATTGCCCGATCAATAAATCGAATAATCCAATATTTCTGTTTTTTATTACAATATAGGTTTCCACGTCTAAAACAAAAATAAGTTGTTTTGTTGTTGAGTTTGATTTCTAAATCGAAATACATTCCAAATAGTAATTTTCCCTTTATAAATGGCTGATGATGTATATAATGTAGGTACACTTTAGTTGTACATAATTCATGTGGGCTACCTGTAAATTACATCGCCTTAACGACGCTTTTAATGTCAATTTAATAGAACGTTTGGAAGGAAAGTGTGTTAAACATACTTATGAATTCTATCCGCGATTGTGCGGCATTATAGGAACATAAAGAAATACTTAATCAATGTTGAAAATTTTTCTTTGGTAAAGTTGGTCGGCGCCACAGGTGAATAGAGGCCATAATATCATCGTCGATTAAAGACTCAGCGTGGTTCGATAAGGCCGTATCTGCGCTTTTCCCACCCTCGAACATCCGTTCCTTCTGTGAAATAATACCGCGGAGCCTTTCAATCCTATCAGCCCGTCATTACAGGGAAGCAAACAATGCAATACACTCTCTGGTTCGATCCAGCAGCGGTTTTTAATGTAAGGGTGGTAATTGTAGGGTGAAAATTTAAAGCGAGGGAAACTTTTCATTTGGTCGCAGGAAAAAGAGCTTTTCGGTGAGTTTTTTCGCGCTTCTCGTCCTCCTCGGGGAGAACAGGCGACACGGCAGGTTGAGCGTTATTTATGTGCGCTTTTCCACTTGGAGCCGGCTGTCGTGGAAAGGCGGCTGCCGTATAAAGCACGTATCATGTTAGATGGAAAGAGCGAAGCTGTAATCCCCGAACTCGTGATGTATTGACGCTCGACCCTGCCGTAGACTCCCATGCACTGCACCATTCGCCACTTTTTCAATTTGCAGGTATAGGAACGCACAGAAGAAGACGATCGCCAATCCACATTTTTATTCAATCCCAAACAGAAACACGTTCCTTATCTATTCTTATACGCGAAATAAAAAAATTTCTGCAGCTTTCATATCATTTACATGAAATTCTGTCTTCTAAGAGATTCATTTTGAAAGCAAAGTAACGGTACGTTGCTTCTTTAGCCGCGTCTTTTCGAGTCCGGAAATGGAAAGACTAAAGCGAATGAAAAAGTGCATATAGGAAATGCTTTGTAGTAAATTTTCTTGGTTCGAATGGCTGTTGTCAATATAGTTGTCGGTTGGTGCAGATGTGTCGCAGTGTGGCGGGGGGCGGCGGCGCTGCGCTGGCATCAAAACGGGCCCTCGTAGCTCGGAAAATTCACGGGTCATTTCTTCCCAGTTTCCGGATAGTGCGTGAGGGCTGCTACAGAATTTCGAATCCATCATCGTCACGAGCAAGAGGATAGCGCGACGGCGGCGCAATGGGGCGGCAAGAAGACCCCCCAGTAATGACGGTCGGGTCATTTTGCCCCCTTCCCGTCCTCAAACATATCGTCAGGTGCACGTCGACTGATAACCGCCACCTACCCCTCGACTCGTGCCTGCGTTAATTCGAATCGCAGAGATTACGCACGTTCGCTTCATTGGAAATCCTCATGCGAGCCGGCTGTATGGAAATGTTGGTCAAATATATCATTCTGGCTTGACAGTGCAATTCTCTTATCTGCGCGCTGCCGGCAACGGGATCCCGGGGGCTGCTCGCTGAAAAACAGGATCCTGCCAGCCGAGTCGGGGTTGGCTCGTCCGCCCGCCTTGAACTCCGGCCAAATTACAAACAAAACACCAGCGAAGCGGCGCCCTCCCGGCCTCCACGAATATTAAAAATACAAGATTACCATTCCGTGGAAAATTTCAACAGACCCCCGCGACAAACTCACAAAAAACAACCTTCTTTGTTCCCTTTGAAACTAACTTTACAGTGGGTCAAAAACGACGGAGGCACAAACAAAAACGCCACAAATAAACAAAGTCACCTTTACGAGTACATAAAACATCAACTTAAAATGGTCCGATTGCCTCAAAAATTTTTCGTTGCTTCAATGTTTTCTGAATCCGTTATTTTCTGGAGATTATGTAGGTATCGATTCGGGCCTCGTCTCTCGTTGTTTTCGTCAACCCTTTGGTGTAAGGTTTCACGAAATGCGACGGTGCGGGGCCATAATCCTCCTAATGATCGGCCGGCTGACTCGGCATCGAGCGCTCTTTCACCCTCTGACACTTGTCCGCTGCCTCGCACAAACATTATTCCGTCTACAATTATCGTTTCCGCGTTAAAGGGCCGATGAGAAATCGGCTGAACGCCACCCCTTGCTTACAAATGATAGATTACAAGGAAGGGTTCGACATGAAAACAATTATATTACTAGAGACGACGTGTGTGTGTGTGTGTGTATTATTAAGAGCTGTTTGTTGACGGGAATCAGATGTCGCACTATACAGTAGGAGTATTGGCGGCAACAGCACGCGCTTTACCACTGCTGGCGCAGAGTTATGAATGCCCCCAATTACATCTTAAAAGCTGTGCTCCATTAATTTTCACAGCTGCTGCCTCTTAATTGGGATCCACACGCTCGATAATAAACGCGAGACCATCGCGCAACCATTCTCCACGTAGTATTTCGCACCAGCCGGGGATGATTACCCGACGCATGCAAATAATCACGGCGCAAATTCATCAAGGTAATCACTTTCTCGCTACCACTTAATAATCCAAACCTCAGCCAACACTCATTTAGAAAATCTGCTACTGAATCAACATCCATCATCTCTATCAAGAATTATTTCGTCTTATGATTTTTGACTTTTTTGTATTGAATTAATAATAATTTAAGTAGGTAGTGGTAAGGATCAAAAATGAAACTATTTTTATTTCATAATAGTTTATTGTAAAATATCGTTTATAAAGAAAAGAACATCAACCATAAAGGAGTTAATAAAGCCTTCTTGGGAGCACTTCTTGTGTTTTGATAATGTCGGTTAATTCTGGGTCGGCGTTGGCTAATTGTCATCGGTCTAATATGTTTGTCGATTCCACACGCACCTCTGCCCGCCAATTTCCGGAAAATCTGAAGAAATTGGCCGGGGCAGGGCAAAATGTGCGTTATTGCCTGTTTGAGTGCGATTTCTATGCGTGTCTTGCCCGAGCTTAAATAAAGAGGGGTCGATCTTTGGCACTGGACGTCGCGATGATTTGTTCCAATACGTGATATTCGAAATTGGTCCTGCGAGGGGTCAGAAATGCCGCTGGTAATTATGTCGTTAGCAAATGGCACCATCTGCGACACAGGTCAACCCGACGTGGACTCCATCATCGCTCTAGCGTCAGCTTGCCGTTTATGTGCCGGGAGATATTAAACCGGGAATTTATTGCGGCACCCGGGTCCATAAAGACGCACGGCCTGAGATCTGCAATTACTGTTTTCTTTATTCCCTCCAGTCACATGTGTGGCAGGAACCCTTCTGTAATCCTCTCGCATAACTCGGCATGCCGTGATTAATGCAAGAAGCGAGCAAATTGCGCGGAACCTCCTGTCGCTGCACTGTTGAAATTTGCAGGAGCCCCGGCATGATCTTATGATTTAATCTGGGAGGTCGCGGGGAACCCGCAGCAATACCTTGATGAGAATGTAGGGGCAGCAGGTCGAGGGCAGTATCGCGTACGGGCCGTATTTCGATTATCCGCCAACTCCGGGCAGATCCGGGAGCCGCGTCACACATAAACAAAATTACAAGGAATTTTGTAGGATCAGTTTCCCCTATCCATTAGGATCGGAGCGGCCTCTTCCCACGACGACTATTACAGTTGCATCGTTCGCTGTATTATTCATAAAAGGAGAGGAAGTACGCCACATCGATTTCTGTTCGGTCCTATCTTTACGCAATTTAGTCGGTATGCGTGCGTACGTTGTATACATTTGCGCCGGAAGCGCCACCAATCGGTCGCTAGAAAACCCAATCATTTCCGGTGTCGGAACGCATTAGCGCCAGCGCGATTTTGATGGACGCTGACAGGCCAGACCGACGCCAACACCGCCACCCTGCGTCGCTTCATCCACGTTGCAACGCAACTAATGCTCCTTCTTTGTTTCAGGTTCATTAATGCCAGGCGGAGAATAGTTCAACCTATGATCGACCAGTCGAATAGAGCAGGTAAGTGAAAAAAGACCAGTCGAAAAACTTTCCCTGCACCGTGTTCTCCAGAAAAATTAACTTGAAGAACAAAAATTAGCCATTTTTATGCAAATTTCGCTTTTGGCGTATATGTAATTCCGTAATTAATGAGGACTGGTTGAGAGAAAAAAAAAACATTGAATCGCGTTAAAAACTCTGACCATTCGTGCAGGATGGATGCACCGAGAGTCGGATGCCTCGTTATCAGTCTTCCCCGCCGTCCCTTATCTCATTTTTAATGAATCGTGATTTCCATTAAAGCCTAACGTTGTTGTGTTCATTTTTACGAAGATATGGACCGATCCCATGCCGAGCAATCGTTTCGATATGAATTGTAAGTGGAAAGTCTTGTATGATCGGTTATCGTTGCGCCGTGCCTCTATTTTTTTCATTTCGGCGTTTTGCAAAAGCCGTATTATTAATGGCTTGTGCGCTATCGATTCTCCGAGGCTCTCTTTCTGTTCCTGTTCGAGACGGGCAAAGAGAAATTGCGAGGAGAACCGTTGACCCTCGCGGACCGATCCATCACGGCGGTGACATTTTTCGAGAGAAAGGACGCGGTGCAGGGATATCGAACTGCAGATGCAGTACAGGGGCAGCGTGTTACACCACTAATAGTGTTTTCTCCGCACGCAGGGCCTAGTGGAGCGTACAGTCCAGACGGTACCATGGGCTACATGATGGACGGCCAACAGATGATGCATCGGCCGCCAGGAGATCCAGCCTTCCACAACCAGTACGCGCACTATCCCGCAGAGTACTACGGACACCACCTGTGAGGTAAGTACTCTTACAAACTGGTACCAACATCTCCAAAAAATGAGTACCGATTTTCTGACTGATTGTTTGTTTTCAGATACCCCCTCGCTAGTGACAACGACAATGGACATATAAATATGCGACTCTTAAATGTGATTATTCTCTGTACAAAGTGTAAATGTAGTGCCCCAGTGTTTAGTTAACGGGAAGGACTTGTACAAAAGTATTAGACTACTCGTGTGCTGACTGCTGTACATAGATAGTGGTAGGTGCGGGCCGACCCCGGAGCGGTGCCCGGACCGCGGTGTATACTGAAGGGACAGCCGCAACCGTGTAAAGTGATGTGGTCTCGTAGCTTAGGTTCCTCGATGTGTTACCTTACAATACCCTCGTCCTAGTCCCCATCCAGTCCAGAAACGATCAGCCCAATCCTCCTCCTCCTCTTCTTCACTCTGTCCGCCGTCACGTTTCTTAAAAAAAAATCTTCAAAAAGTACGACGCGTACAAAAAAATAATCCAAGGTTGTGCTGTTGTAAATTACTAGTTGTTATATCTGTTGTGATTTTTTTGCTATTTGAGGAAAAAACCCGAACTCTCCTTGTCCCGATGATGATATACGATACGATATACGTAACTACTGAACCTAGAGAACAAATCGTCGTGGAGGTGGCCAAGCGGACCCCTTCGCCCTACGACTAGAATAATAATATCAATACACAAGTATACAGAATGTCGCAAAGTCACTCAGGTGGTCCATGGCTGATACCTAAATTATCAAACCACTGTTATAGTTAATTCAATACACCATCTGCATCTAAATCGCAGTTTTTTGTTATTGTACCACTCTGATGATTTTGTTTAGTTATTTACCAGGAACAAACGGAGGACTGGCCGGCTTATTCCGGAATGTCCGCACAAGCCTTGCCTGGTTATTGTTATTGTTGTTTTGTAAAAAAGAAACGGCATTTCAGAAGAACCCGTCAGTCGTCCCATATTAAAGTTTAGCGACAAGGCGGAATTTCATTTCGATGATTCTAAATTAAACCGTCAGGCCTTGTCCTGGACTAGTTTTGTGTCCGTGCAAGTCCGTCGAAGCCGCCGCCCCCAATACACGACGTATACGACTTTAGTGATGTTATAGGTTATTATTATATGAAATTATGGCGTACACAATGGCGGAGACGAGGCGGAGTTGCACGGCTCACACTTACCCATTGTTTGAAACTTGTGTGTATTCTTCGTTACCTTTGTTAGGGTCAGGGCGGGGGGCTACAAGTATACTGATTTTTACACTCCGATTTATAGTTTTTGATCTGATGTACTCTCGAGTGCGTTGTACATATTTAATGCCCGCGCCGACACGATACGATTCCCTCTGCCCCAGGCCCAATCGTTTTTTGTACATACAATTACCTCCGATGAGAATGTTGGCTGTTCGTTTTAAGTGATTTCCATCATGAATCATTATTCGCCTTATCCAATGTATACGAAAAAACTAAAATCAATACAGATCAATGAGAGAATATCGTACCTCTGTGTTATGTATGAGAGGAAACTTTATTGTGTTCTGCTTTTTAATGAAAGTATATATTAATATTATAAACGATTATGGGACGAGATACCTCTAAACTAATTTGGTAACGCCGTGTCCTCTGTATAGTGTTTTTTTGAAACGTGAGCATTAAATGCTACATCTTGTGTACTTATATAAAATGTGTTTTTAATACTACCGAACCACTATCCCTCCCTGTTCAGTTTTAATAATAGTACAAATTCTAGTTTTACTGTAGTGCTATATGTGACAGCCCTCCTCTTTCCGCCCCTCCGTCACACGATCTCCGCCGATGTACAGCAGTGCGTAGCACAAAAAGGGAAACAATCCCTAAAATCCACGGCCACAAAGCCGCCAGATCCGACACCTATTGTTTTCCTTTTTTGTTATGCACATTCATTTCAAAATTTTTCTTTTTTAAATCTTAATTTTAGTTTCCTCCAATTTGTCACGATCGCATTATTTTCGTATTATACTACAAGATGGGACGTTTAACTTTTCTGTACTGTGATTGAATTATTGTTAATTAAGTGCAATTTATGTTCATGTAAATAAACAATTATTTCAAATTTCAATACTAATAAACAAAAGTAACTAATAATCCACTAATGAATCTCCTAAAATCCTGTCTTAAATCAAAAGTAATACTAACCCATTAAAAGAACAATTAATAATGAGTAAATTTACTTTTATTCTTTAAGACTAAACGAGTGAATAGTGTAAGATCGAAAGGAGGTAAGTACATTACAATCTTCTTTTAGGACGAGATAATCCTTTCGAGGATAATTCCAGTTGAAATATCGTTTTGGTGTACGGAAAGAGCATCCGAACATTAACGTGCAATCCTGATTCCGGACTTGAACGGCCATTGGTCATCCTAGATTGGTCGCGGGGTCCGGTTGACAGCTCCTATATAGGCCTGCGCCCGGAAATTGTGTCCAGTGCTGGCGGCTGCCTTCCGGTTCCGTTCCATTCCTTATACCGCGGCCGCCTTGATTCATTACCCTTATCACGAACCTGGACCAAATGACTTTCTCCTCTCAACCCCCCACATTTTCTGGAAAAAATCGATCGTGAGAACCGTGCCCGCATCATTGCGGACGACTTGTAACGACAATTCCGACATTAATTAAATAAGGACCCAATGTAGCCGGACACGGTGAATGAATAACAAATGCTAGGTGGCGTGCCGTGTCAATCAAATGTCCGTACTACGTGACCGATGAGAGTTTCCGGCCAAAACACCGCCATTTTCTACAATGCTTATTACCACGATTACGGACCAAAGGGCTTCCGCAACGTCAGCGTTATACCCAAGAAACCGTCCACGAGATTCACGAATCATAACTCGAGTTTCATGCGCACAAATTGCGCAAGCGACACTAATTATCCATCCCCTCTAATGACAAAGTCGAACGGATGCTGATTCGAACAGGGTTGACAGGGCAGAATCTGGCTGTTTGAGACCGAAAATGCTGAATCTCATTCATTATTTTACAAACTTTAGTCAAATGACAAGTTGAAATTTTTAAATAAACAAATATTATTTATCCAAAAACCGGGCACTAATTAAATTAAAGCTGCACTTTACAATTTTTTATTAGAGTTTTTACTTTTTCATTCTTTCTTAAGTAGTCAGTTTGAAAACCCGAAAAAAGCAACAGAAATTATTATTCTGTAGGTAGGTATAGATTACCACCCAATTACTTAGAAAGAAGTTCTTGTTTTATAAGGTTTCAGAAATTCCTTTCAAGTCCTCCTAATGAATATTTCCTTGTAAGTAGTTATTTAAGACGAATATGTGATTAGTAAATTGAAATATATTTATTATAGTCACTGAAATAGGTTTACAATTGCACAGCTTATGTAAAGAAAGCCCATTTGTAAAGTCATTGGGTGGGGAAGAGTTGCTGGTGAGCATTTTCCCGATAGATTCCGTCAGCGATGCAGCGTAGATAGGCGGATTATTGTGGTGTGAAGGCAACTAACAATAACTTAAAAGTTATTTGGAGCACCTCATAACCGTAAAGAGAGGGGTGTCTGCGATGATTTGGGGGTTTGTTCGCGTTCCATGTGATAAGCACTTAGTTTTCATCTCGTCCAACGACACGACGCTCGTTTCGTCGGCAGTTTGCATCTCCGACACCGCACATACCTCATTATTCTTTCATGCTATTGCAAATTATCCATCAGGAAGAACACGGAGAGGGAAACTCGCTCTTAAAAAATTCCGAAAGTTGCTCGGCCGGAAACTTAATTATATTGGATGTTTCGACTCGGCTGCCGAGGAGATTTACAATCGAATCCGCTAATCGATCGCTGGGAAAAGGCCTAATTAAAAACTCCGGGATGATTCCGGCGAATTCACGTACTACAGGTGTGCTCCTAATACAGCGAAGTGTTTCGAGGGCCTCCTGGGAGCGGGGAAATGGATTGGAAAACTTCCATCCATTGATTTGTATTCGCTCTGCGTCCGCCTGCCACTGTACTCACATATTCACCGACCGGTTGGTTACCTTATACGACTACACTTCGAATGGCTCCATTTCAGACCAAAATCGACTTTTCCGACCATTACGAGCCGCACCCTTGAAAATGGATCGCAATTAAAGAAAATGACCACCCACCTACGACCATTTGTAAGCGTATGAAGTCTCAACGAGAGATGACACTCCACATCTCCAATCTCATAAAACGCTGACTTCGACACCAACTCATTTCATGACTCAAAATACATATGTATCTATAGAGCCAAGGTGTTAAATTACCTTGTGTTAAATTACCTTAAGGATCAGAACACTATCATATATAGGTGGGCCAGAACTGACGCTCTCAGAGAAAAATGGTAATTACCAGGAACATGGAAAAAATGTTACAAAAATTCTATCTATAAAAATTTTTAAATTATGAGAGTTTAAATTTTGCACTTTAACTCTATTTGTTTCTGTTGGAAAAATAATTTTCCAAGTTTTTTTTGCTGCAGGCTATTAGAAGAGAAAACAAGGAAGCTGTATCCTAAATTGTAAGTGTGTTTAATGTTATTTGAGGCTTTTATTGGCAAAATTTTTGTACCTTTACTAAATAATTATAAAAAAACATATACAAGATGATCAATATCATTAAATAGATATAAAAAAATGTCAAATGTGAAAAAATAAATGGCAAATTTTTTTGACAGACAAAATTTTTTGAACATTTTTTTCCATGTTCTTGGTATCTCATTACTTGAAATTTTTCTCTGGGACGCGAGTCTGACACACCCTGTATGTATAACATATTTAGAAAATTAAAAAAAAAAACAAACTTTGTTTTATGACTTTCTAAAATGTAGGTAGGTACTTGTAAAAAAAGAGTATCGATCAAACATCAGTAACTTTACATTAAAAAAAAAATAAAAAACGCAGTTTCTTTTATGTTTCTTTTTCAATTTAAAATAATACGTGGGTGCAATAGTAATCCATAAATCATATTAAAATATATTTTTTAGGTATTTTCTTTTCTTTTTTAAATTGAAGTAACCGAAATCAACTCTTTAATTTTTTTGCATTTCTCTTTTTTTTTTAAATTAAATTTTGGTTGAAGTCGATATCGATCGTGTTGTTGTTTATGATGGAGTGATTATCGTTAGTAGAAATCTGTTTCTTTTGCTGTGGCGGTTGGGGCGATTAGTTTCGCGACGCAACCCTTCGCCTCGTCATCCTTTTCGCTTGCATCCATCTCCGGGAAGCGCATCCATATTCATATAATTGTAATCGCATCATGCATGTGTCATTTGAGCAGTGTAACTACATTTCCTGGGCATTGTCGTCGGGTTATCGAATCCCACCCCTCTCAACTTAATACAACATTTTCTCATTGCCACCCCTATCCAAACTTTCCTTGCACCGAATCGCAATTGCATTATGTGAAATCGTTGGTCAAGTTCGAAATCGTGGTGCAGGGGGGTCGACTACCCCCTGGCTTTAATTAAAGGGAAACGAGTGCCCCTTTAATGCGGCGCATATCTCGTGTGCGCGATTAAGGGCCTGTCAAAAACAGAGAAATTCATTTTTTCGCATTCGTTCTTTAATTCCTTTTTTATCAGCTAAGCGGCATTCATCCGGCCAGGCCGTCGCTCCTCCTCGCCACCCTCCACAGCTTTTTTCTACGGCTGGAATGCAGATTTTTTGATTAAATGTTTTCGCACCGCGGCCTGTCTGCGATGACAACGATCTAACCAGTTAGAAAACGAATGGATTTCCATTATTTTCGAACCATGGCTGGAGTCGGGGCTTTTTTCAATACCCTCACCGATGCTCTTTCACGATGACGGAATTTGCCAGCAAAAACTGTTTGGACTGCCGATAACGACCTCCAAGTCATGAGCCACACTCAATTTAATTAACATCGAAAAACCCCTCAAAAAAACAAAAAAAAGCTATTAAAATTACACTTGTAATATGGAATTACCTCTATGTAAATACTGTTAAGACAATAAAACTTGAAAGCTTAGTATATTTTTCAGATTTCTTTAAAAAGTCCGAAGGATTCTATGGTTGTTAGTTTTTTTTTAAATAAGTTTACCGCATCAGTCATAACTCATAAGACTATCAGCGTGTAGGTACATTAATCAATACTAATTTACTACTAGTTTACACGATTTTTGTATATTAGCTGGAAGTTATAATTTCTTAGCACTGAGTTCAAAAAAAATATCCAAAAAAGTCCACCACGTCACGTTTCAGAAATATGTAATTATTAAAAATACAAAAACCGCCGAACAACAAATTAAAAATGAGTTATTTTACTTTCTTTTTTATATTGTTTTGGATCAATTTTCTTTATAACAGTGCAACAGTAATCTCCTAAAATATTTTTATTCCAAAAACCTTTGTACCAATTTTTGAAAAGCTATCAGATCTTGATGAAAACGCTCGCCCTGTTCGTCACTCATGCTGCCTAAGTTTTTAGAAAAGAAGTCCAAGTGCGAATTAGTGAAATGTATTTCAAGGCCCATTATACCTATCTAGTGATAATTTTGAAATAATTCAGCAACAATTTAAATTTTAGATACAGTGTTTTTTTGGTTTTCCTCTTTTGTCTAATGTATTTTACTATTTATCAAAACTATTTCCCACCTACGTCGCTTTGACATTAATATATCAAATGAAATAGTTTTGAGTAATAGTGAAATACATTTGAGAAAAGAGGAAAACCAAAAGAAAAACACTGTATCTAAAATTTAAATTGTTGCTGAAACACTATAAAGTTTTATTCGAAGGTATTTGTGCAGAAGCAGGAAAATTATCGTTTGCAACAAAAAACTGTGACGTGATAAAAAAAATAACTAATAATTTCTCTTTCATAAAATAAACATCTTTACTGTTATTAATTTATTTAACATTTTTTTAACCAAACTCATTTTCTTGTTGAGTTGATTTTTTTTATTTACCAATTTCTTTTCGATTCTTAGTGAAAGTTGTTGAAAATAAACGTGTACTATTATTTCTTTGAGTACTGTATGAGTAATGTATTTTTATTAAATTTGATAATTTGCTTATTTTACCTTTAATGATGTTACCAAAAACAAAAATAAAACGATAAAATATTTTTTTATTGCCAAAGAGGAGAATTGCAATCTCGATGTTTCCCCCTTACGGTAAGTATACACTAATGAACTTCAATTAAACAACAATGTAACATCACAATTAACAATTATTGGAATCACACTCCTAGAAATACCTACATGAATTTTCAATTTCAGTTTAAATTGTAAAAGTGTGCACAAATTAGATTCTACAACAGTGTTTTCTATTTTTTTTTATAACAACGAAATTATGTTTTTGACTTGTAAATTTTTTGCGAATTATAACTAGGTATCTAAAAAAATACAAATATAAGTAAAGTACAAGAAAAGCCAAGACAAGCTAAAAATCTGTATAAATAACAACATTTTGAGTTGGGAATCTGTGAGTTGCTCAGTTCTTCTAAGCTGTTCTCGAATAGTCTCTCCTGCAGCAACTATCCTCTGGCCTTGTAATAGATCTGTCAAAGAAAGACAGAGCTTGAGCAAGAACTGAATCGGCTTCGAACTCGAGCGAATAAAAAGTTCTCTGGCGAAGCCTCTTGGGGTGGGTAGACAAATGGGTGTCGCTGCATATGTAAAACGAGGAGCCCAGTCACCCTTTGTCTGTCATTTGTCACTGTCCGAGCGTCGGGGGCGGCACACGTCGTCATGGTAACACGCACACGACCGAAATGTCCCCGTGCATCATAACTGAAAGACACACGCGTTACAAAAATCCCCGACTTTGGAAAAATGCACTTTTGCTCTGTTGCGATACAGTTATCAGGTGGATTATTCTTGGAGGCTGGGGGCGGCGGCGCGCCGCTTTCCAGAAAGAGAGCTTTCTGGCCGGGCTTGTGCATCAGTCAAAGCACGGTCCATTACGCAGGGCTAAGCGATAGCGGCTAATGGCTGAAAACCGGAGATGAATGGCCGGCTGAAAAGCTAGCCCCGCTCACTGAAAACCATCGACCTAAAACTCCCCAATGACGATATGTTAATTTGATGGGAAAATGGTATTAACTGCTCGGAAATACAAAAACCGGCGACTCTAGAAAGATTCGCACTAGCGATTAAATCTAAGGCTAATGCCTTGAAATAGAACGGTACAAGTGTCACCGATTCCGAAAAATATTGCCCAAGAGTCGTAAATCTGCCAATAGCAATATTTCTCCCCGAACGAAATTCGCACAGAAAATTAACCCATAATCAACTTTAAATCCAATAACGGCTTTTAAAAAAGTTCAAAGTAGAGTAAATGAGGGACAACATAGTTTTTCACCAGGAAAATAATTTCGAAAATCTAAATTTAAAATGTTCACGTGTCCCTGACTATTCAACATAATCACGTTTTATACTACGTTAAATTAGCATTTAACGTCATTGCATATATGTACAGGAGAATATATCACATTTTATTCATTTTATCAAATTTTGTTTTATTGCTCTTCCCATTTTTAACCTAACAACCCGATTTCTTACACTTAATTACTCCACTTTGAGCCATAAATTAAAATAATGATTAACTGTGTATTCTATATTTAATGTATTATTAAAATTAATGAATTATCCATTGTTAATAACGCATTTGCATTTTGCTAACACTTTTTTTCCAAAAATTTGCTTCATATAGCACAGTCGATGACAATTATTAGCTATTGTGTTCAGACTTAAGTAATCTCCTGATTATTGAAATTACTTTACTGAAACTGATGAAATATATTGTTAGGTTGCATTCTGAACAAGTATAAATAATCATAATTTTTGTCTTTCTGGTTTAAAAAAATTATAATTAATCATTTTTAATAATTATAAGTAACTTTCAAAAAAAATACTTCTAAGTTATAATATGGTTATGAATACCTATCTACAAATAGTTAAATACATCACACACAGAATTTAACTTTGTAAAAAATTCATCGGAATTGAATATAGTTTGAAAAGTGAGGTTGTAATAGGTTTTTTGCATCATAAAGTAAATAATTAACTAAAAAAGTATACATCTATAATGAGAGAAGATGTATTTCACCAAACATGACATTAAAGTCTAATTACGCGACTCCAAGTCCAATATTAAACAAGGAATTCAAAAACGATCATTTTCTGCTTAGCCATAAATTTCGATTTGATTTCAATCTAAGAATCTAGTCAAGTAAGTACCTTCTTCTCATTCATAATTATTATTTCTAATAAAATTACTTTTAAAAACCATACAAGGATATATTTTTTTTTTAATTAAACTGTAGGTAAAACAACATCCCATTATATTACAGTGGAACCTCGTTAAGTCAAAGTACATACCTATTGCCAAAAAAAATATTCGAGTTATCGAAGTTTCGAAATATAGGTAGAATATTGCTTTTTTATAAATTGCTTTAATTAAAAAAAATTGTAAATTAACTTCTTATAGGATAAAATTTATAAACAAACAAATTCTTAAAGTCCAACAAAAATTTAAAATTGCATATTGCATATGTAGATATAGATTTTATTCTTCGAGGTGACGAAAAAGTCTGTTACTGAGGACTGTCTGATACATTTTTTCTTTTTTTCGAAAAAGCTGTCACAAGTCTTAAATTTTGTGGAAACAAGCGGAAAACACTTAAATACTGCAAAAATTGATCCAACGTACATTATGTAAAATTGCAGTAATTTAAAAAAAACGACTTATGGAGGTTTACAGTTGACGTCGACTTAAAGAGGTTCGAGATATCGATTACATTAATTTCTATTAGTAAATATTAGGGACCAGCCAATCACTTCGACTTATCGAAATTTCAAGATATAGAGGTTCGATTAGCGAGGTTCTACTGTAGTTTAATTTCTACTTATTAACAGTTTCAAAATCGGATGTTATTATGTATCTACACTTTTGTTTGACCGTTCTACCTACAAATACAAAATAATTTAAAAGTGTCATCACTTGGGTGGTGATAAAAGACATCATCTAAGTTAAAAGTTCCCATGACAAAATAATTGTTTGAGCATTTTTCACAAAAATAACTTCAAAGATTAGATTTTGTATAAAGTTTTTAACAGTTCCGATTATGTAACCTTGAATTTAGTTAGCGGAAACGGGAGATCTTGTAAGACTGAACAGATACCTGTTGAAAAAATCACCAATTTGTGTCTTATGCTGTAAAAAAACATTTAACAAATTAGCAAATTTAACAATAAATAATCTAGTAACATCGGAAACAAAAAAACTAAGATGCCTACATGATAATATGAAGATTAAGAGTTTTATTTTGTTCAAAAAAAAAAAAAAAAAAAAAACGTTGAAACAAATCTGAATTCATTATTATGCTTAGTTGAAAGTCTTCTATCACCATTCGATAGTTGGTTCGACATTTTTGAATCACCTTGTATGAAATACGAAAACCGAAAAATTGAATCAACTTTTAAATTAATCCAGAATAGTTCTTATATTAAATGAGTGTAATATAACAAAAATGAATCTGAAATAAGGTGGTGAAACTAAAATAATGTAGAAATCTTTATGTTGACAAAATTAAACTCAATTAGAACATCTTTAATTTTTGAATGGAAATAAAGTTTGCAGCAGTAAAGTCATGTAGCAATAAAAGCGAAAGGAGTCGGTGTTTAATTTGAAGATAGGGGCGGAAGATTCTGTCTGCGATCGGAAGCAATTGTTCGGGAGCGTCTTCCTAGCAGAAGTAGATCTGTTGATAACGAGCTCCTTCATAACATTTGATTCGAGTTTATGGTATCGCTAGCATAACTGTGATCACCTCGTTTACTTTACGATCTGTATCTGTTGGGTGTTCAGTGCGGCCACTACATTTGCGCTAGATGAGTACGTCCACGATACTTTTATAGTACAATAACATTCGCCAAAGTGGGCCGTTAAATTGTTTTATAGCCGGGAAAGCCGACCGGCAACAGATGGAGCCGTCACACGTGCCGCCATCTAGCAGACGGTAGCCGTACCAAATCGCTGGGTAAAAACTCTTAAGAATTGATCGTAAAATATTTTACAATTCAGCTTTAATGCATCGCTAATGTAAGTCTTTACGACCGAACAAAACAAGTCAAAAAAATAAATTAGATTTATTTTTAAGCCGCGACTGATTGGTTCATAGGAGAACGATGTTTCTTGCGCTGCTAATAAATCCGAGCGTTTCGCTAATGAATTGCGCTATCTCTTCAGATTGTTCTGATGTGGGTCTTTTTTATCAAGGCTTTCATAAAGATTCCATCGTTATATGCGAATGTCCGCATGCTTTTTGCTAGCTCGGCTTCTTGTTAAGGAAGCCTGTAAAATTATAATAGAGATCTTACAGTTTTTGCTCTTGCTCGAGATGCATCCAATACGCGCTGAGTTATGTTACGTGTGTAAATTTATCGGCGGTGTGCCTTTTTATATCGACACGATATTTATGCAACCGTGGCGTACTAAAACAGAATACCAAACGGCAGAAGCTCATCTTTCCACTTCGACGCTCGATTTTTTACAATACTAAACTTCATCCATTATTGATAACAATCGAAATTTAGGACTGAATCTATCAATTCAAAAAGATTGACATTCAAACACACCAACCTCAGACTCGTCAACAGACAAAAGGAATTGACAAAAAAACTAACCAAACACAAAACACCAAATCATCCACAGCAAATCTCTATCGTACAACAATCAAGCAACTCAAAAAATTAAATAAAATAATTAAAAAAAACCTTATTTACTAATTACAATAATATGATACCGAAATATTGATTTTTGTTATCTATGATCGATGACTTCTTTTTGACTTCGAATTTTGAACGCAAGTATGCGAGACATTGGTCAGTCTAGTCGCGTCTAGTCGCAATTCTTGATAATGTCTTGAGTCTTGTGTATCAATTAATAAAGTATGTAACATAATTATGAAATGCTTCTAACGCTCTTTTTGCGGCAGTTTACAGTCCATTCCCAGTAGTTGCGCATATCTTATAGCCTACACGTAATTGCATCTAATTTTATAGACTCAAACTCATCAATAAGGCATAAAATGATGTTTTAGTTTATTTACTCTCCAACATTTCCATTTTTAATTATAGCATGTATGCTACCTCAAAATCACAAAAATTTACATTTACGAAAATCGCATCCTCCATATTTACCGCACGATACGTTCCCCTTAATAACAGACTTCTCGAGAATGATTTAATGCGCACCGAAACGTTGTGGTTAGTTATTTCACGATAATCGGATCTGGGGCTCTACCTGCCCACCATTTAACGGGTTGTGGGTCGACTAATGACGATTGGCCCAACATCGGAGCGAATAGCATAACTCGCTGAGGATATTTCGTGATCGGAAATAATTATATTCGCGGCTAAAATGGATAGCGTAGCGAATACTTGAACAGGCCTCCCCCTGTCCCCTCATCGAGGTAATAATGTCTACCATCAGCACATACTCAACCCGACGTTTTTTCCACTGTAATTTAAAGTTTACCGTAATAACACTTTTTAACTCTTGAACGTTTTTCGTTCCCATCAATTTGTATTAACTTGATTTAATATTCCATACGATAACTATCACGATGTAATTTAAAGCGAGCTAGTCTGCAATTTGACTGTTTATCCTGTGACTGAACATCTACGTTACACATCTGTGTCATTAAAATTCAATGATTCTAGATAGAGATAAACAACCTATTATTATTGAATGGGATTGGAATCAAAACACTGGCAAAAATAATTATTATTTTATTGTCAAAGATCTTTTAAAAAAGTCAAATATATTTGTACATTCTTCTTTACATAAACTTAAAGCATCCTTGTATTGTTCAACACTAAAAGAACCACTAGTATGTGATGCAATTATATTTTTTTCAACACTTTCGAAAACAAACATAAACATTGCTTTAACCTCATCTTCATTTAGAGGTGGAGTAAATAGTAAATTTTCTTCTTTGTCTATGAAACACGTCACTGCAGCAAACATACATTTCATGTCGATCCCTGAGTCAAGCAATGTCAAACATGCGGCATTTAAGGCACACGAAATCAACTAAAAACTCTCATTTAAATAAATTCCCAAAGTAAAAATATTGCTACCTGTCCGTTATTTTGCATTTCTTGTATAACAACAACAACAGAAGTTCGAGGATACAGAGTTGATGCAATTGCAGCCTCACATACATTTCTAATGATTGATTCATTTAACCTATCTTTTACACCTAAAATAACTCGATTTAAGTCGCTGAAAACACAGACGTAATAAATTAAATTAACCTGGCAATCCAGACTTTGGCCTAAAATGAGCCTCGACACAAGCTTTTTCGACTAATGCCTTGTTTGCCTTGCTCTCAACAGGGCCATACACACCTGCTATGACAGTTGTCTCATCTAAAAATTTTACCAAATTTATTTTATAGCAAAAATTCGGATACTGTACCTTGTGAAAATAACACAGAGCCATCAGGCCTGCTCAAAACTCCTAATTTACAATTGGATTTTAATTTACTCATGTTACAAAAAAAGTGAGGTTAATTTGAAAAATGTCTAGTGAGTCAGCTTAGCCAATACACAACACCCAAAGTTACTAACTTTTTAAAATTATTCTTGTTACTTTAAAAATAAACATTTACAGTTAAACCACATGATTAAGGTTTAATTAAACAACAAATAGCATAAAAATAATGTATTTTATCAAATAAACTCACTGTTAACATAAAAAATAGATTAAAGATGCTCAAATATAAGAAATTAGCAAGTAGTTAAATTCACTCAGTTACGGTTTTTTCAGGGCTTGGACTACCAATTAAATGAAATGACAACCACCAAGAAAGCACTGGCTGTACTGCTGCCACAAACAACAAAAAGTATAACCTCCGCTTATTGCCTGTAGGTGGGACAACATCCCCATAGTAACTTGTGGGTTGAGTATTACTTTCAACAAGTACTTGTGCTTTCAATGTTCTTACCAAGAAAAATGCTAATGCAAAATTCACGTATACCAAACAACAATAGTAAGCCGTTTTTGCTCCTATTAAGCTTAGTAAAATACTAATAATAATCCCCACAAATTTATAACCACTGAAAGCTAACAAGTCGAGTGTTCGAAGTGTTGTTTTGATATTGGCAATGTAAAGAGTGCAACTGTACAAAGCCAATTCAACAACAAACCAAGCTAAAGCTGATGAAGCTAAAATCCCAATTTGCTCAGGAGTAAATTTTTGTTGCATGCCTAAAACCATCCCCGCCACTAAAACGTAAGTTACATAAGCCATTGTTGGAATATATAAATCTGGAGCATTTATCTCAAATCTAGGTTGGACTGGACCATCTTGTTCATACTTAACAGACCAATCCTGAAAAAAATTGTTACACAAGGCAATTAACTTAATCCAAAACCACCTTGTGTGTAAAAGGGAAGAACAGTAACATCAACTTTGACAACACATACTTTGTGTCAACCGCAAAGTAGTATTTCAAGCTATTTACGGGAACGTACTTTTCTACTTCTTGTTTTATCATTGACTTTCCTGTATTTGCCAACTGTAAAAAAATATTACGAAAAGATGAGACAATAAGTGACACCAACCTGTTGCCCATACTGCAAAGCCATGTCTTGGACAATTGGCTGCCCAAAAACACCCCCAAATTGCGGATTGGGTGGGGGCTGTGCATTTGGGTAAGGTGGAGCGGGATTAAAACCATACATTTGAGGGTTACTTGGCGGCACTCCATAATTTTGACTTGAATTAAATGACTGGTTAGCAAAATCTGCAAGTCACGGTTAAGTAAAAGCACTAAAAGACATACAAACTACTTTGTTGATACGGGTTTGGGGCAGGGCTTTCAGGCCCCAAATTTGGGTACAAATTGCTCTGCATTCCTTGTGTGGGATCGTAAGGTGTGTACCCCATTGCATTTACGTCACTGACTCTTTTAACTTTCCGGATATGGGCTGAAATAATACAAGTTTGGTAAAGTAAGGTTATGTCATGAACACCGATTCAAAGAGCAGTAAATTAATTACCTGGCCGGTTTCCTGTATTCGCGTTGTAATTCATATTAATAATTTAGTTAAATGCTACTATAAAAATCCTTAAATAAGTTGATTTTGGATGAATAAACACAGAGAGACACGTCACTTAGACATCTGTCATTCTAATTTTTTCACATGACCAAAAGTTCCTCTCAACTTGTTTATACACCCAACTACCGGTTACAGTCTAGGATATTGGCATAAAAAGGATCAATTGTTATAATACATTTATGAAACAGTTCGTTGCAGCATAATTTGTTTTGAGATTTACAATTTCCTTCTGAAAATGACAGTTAGTGTTTTCAGCTATTGACCGCTAGAGGTAGATTTAGCGCTGCTCTATCTTTCGTCTCATTTTGATTATATTGCGTCTCTCTCGTTGAGTCATTCGGTTGCATCGCAACTGTCACTTTGCGGTCTTTGTACTCGTTTGACAGTTCGTGATGCAGTTGACATAAACCGTGCAAAAAATACGTCGAGTGATGATCGTGGGCAATGTTGGAGCGGCCGAGACTGTCTCGGCTCTAAGAATCGATCATCGGGGCTCCTGATTTAGTCGACTACGCCCCCGCAAGAATGAGTGAAAAACCGAATAAAAATGTGAGCGGGGCGGGTGCCTCCGCGCCCAACAAAATGAGGCTTTATGCGACTTGGGTTGACAGGACTCCCTCAAATTGTATTCCGAGGTCAGTAAGGCGCAAATTACCGGTGTCCTTTTTTATAATGCTAATTCCAGGCTTTGTTCATTGACGTTGACAAGGCTGGTTGTTTTAAAGCCTTTAGGATCAGATCTAGCCTCTATTTCTATTGCCGTTAAAATGCAATCGAGCAAACGCACATTACGCTCCAATGAGCTGATTTTGCCACCGAACGGTCTATTGGACACGCCGTTGGAATTAACTTTTTGTCTCCAATATCCGCATTTTTTGAAACGGGAAGGAAATAAGCTGCATATTTTGCTCCAGAGGCGAAAACGGTACAAAAATCGCACAATGCTAGGCTTCAAAACACTGGCAGAAGGGATTATCAGAATGGACCAAGTAAGTCATTACGCACTGCAAAAAAATAGAGAAAAAACTGTTTGGAGATGCTCTGCTTTCGTGTAAATATTTTTCGATTTTCCAGTAAATAAGTTCTGTGATTCATCCTCTACCATGGCTTTTTTATGGTAAACATGTGTGGTCAATTGGTAATTAAACTGTAAAAGTACAAATTAAAAAAGAATGCATAAACAGCTTTGGTGCGCATATTTAAAACCAATGTCACGAAATTACAATAAGGAAGATAACGCAGCGATTTACATTAAAATAAATTATGCAAATCAGTGTATCGAAAGTGAATATTTCAATATTTCAATTTACGCTTTGAAAAATACCACGAATACACGTTGCTATTGTATTCATTATTGCCTCGATTACCTACTTAATCTTACGCAACGGTGAAGTAATGAAGTCAATTAATTTTATTTTCCGTTCAATTAAGCCTTCAAGACTCTTACTAGATTGTAATCTATGAAGAATATTATCTTTAAATAAATTGTTACAATTTTTGTGGAAAAATAAACAAACGTAGGAAATATCAGAGCTTGAAAATTGTCGGTAATAACGTAATTTAATAATGAGAAAATTGGAAAAGGAAACGTTTCAGGGAAAATAAAAAACCTCATTAATAAACGATGCGTAACGATCAGTAATTAACTAAAAAACGTTTGTATTTTCACTTACGTCTAAACATATCCAAGACAGGAAATTTGATTAAAAATGAAATTATAAATTATGCAATTGTTTTTCAACATATTAATTATTATTATTCTGTTTATTTGAAATGTAATTGAAAGACATTATTTTATAAAAGTCATTGCTTTATAATTCCCCAGAAAAACGTCTAATTAACTAATAATTAAGTGCTAGCAGGTCATTGCTTTGCTCTATTTCTAATGATGTTTTTTTATTGAACAAACAATAGTGAGAACAGAACAATGTTTATTTTATTTATAGTTACAAGTCCATGATCTGTTTAGATTACGACTTACGATAAGCCGATACGTGAATAAACAATATTAGATATCAAAAATAGAATGTGGAAATGGATTAAATAGAATTTCGTAATTAGTTTTGAAGTTTTTTTATTTTCCCCCTTATCCAGGTTTTTATTAAAATAATTTTACAAATTTTATTTCAAGTACCATCAACATCCTCCTGTAACAAAAATCTTTGGTAGTGCGAAATAAAAGACATCAAAATAAATCTGTTTTTGCAAAAACCACATAAAAATTAACATTCATTATAATCAGTGAATAAAAAACATTATTTTACAGTTATAAGGGAATGTTTAAGGGAATTGCGATACGAATTGGCCGGTATACTGGACGTTTTTATACTTACGTCCAGAAAAAACGTTGAAATATTTCAGGGGGTGGTTCCTTACGTCAAAATAAATATTAATTTATTAAATAAATAATAATTTAATATTAGTGCTTAAAAATGCATATTTTCTTGCATCAGTCAGATTAACATAATTAATCGGTCAGTTTGATGAAGCAATTCAAAAATTTGGGAATACATTAAGCTGTAAAAGAAACACATTATTCTTCCCATCAATATTTGTGAATACTCGGTAGATTTACTAAGACAACAAAAAAAGTTACTTTTTTCTCTTTTCTTTAAATCATTGTTGAGAGACATTTTTTTTTAAATCGTGACAACATCTTGGAGGAAATTTATTTCAGTTTTTTAAACTATCCTTACATTCTCTGAACGGTCATTGGTTGCTGAGATTTCTATGATCAAAGAAAAAAAATCCTTTTTCATTAAAAGTCAAATATCTCAGCGACAAATTGACGTAAAGAGAACATAAAGAAAGCATATTAAAGCTAAATGAACAAGCTATCCCGCCCCTGCATTGATTTAGCTAATAAAAAATTCCTCAAGTCCGTGGACCAACAAAAAGGATAAAAAAATCACAAATTTTTTTCTCGCGCCATTTCTAGGATTGCGTAATAACCGTAACTCAGAAGATTTTTTGACAAAAGAACTCAAGACTAAAAACTTGAAGCTTCAAAATGGATTTTTTTACGATCATTTTTCATTGAGGTTACAATCTTTCAAAATTCACCAGAGAATTTAAGAAATTTTTTTGTTCACGCAATTTTTTGGAATAGGTACTACCTATGAAAAAAGTTTATGTAGAATGTTTAGTCGTTTTGAAGTGTTTGAGATAATAAGAAATCTTTTTTCAAAGAGTTTTTCACTGAAAAGCTTGAAAAATGAAAATGGAAAAACGAAATAGAATAACATAAACGATGAATTTAACCCATTTTCTCGAAGGGAAAAATAGAATAATAGAAAGTTTAAGGCATCTTTGACATTAAAAGTGATTTTAAAGAGTGCAGTGTTACTACAACAAAAGATCAGAATAAATACGAAGTTCCAAATATTATTAAGAATTATTTATTATTATTATTATTTTTACTTTAAGCAAGAGTACATTATTTTGAATGGAGTTAGAGCCCCTTGAAGATGGCGGACAAAAAGCCTTTTTTTTCCATTATATCAGTGACCGATGGACTAAATTTATAAAAGTTAACATTTGGTAATTTTTTCGCGCTAAATCTATTCATGATATCCAAAATTGTGTACCCTAATTAGGGGGTCAATTTATTTAAGGCGTAGAATTCAGAATTCAAATTCAGATTTATTGGCAATTTTTTTTCAAAAATGATAAAATTTTTGTTTTTTTATATAAGGTCGAGTTATTAAGCATTTCCATACAAAGAATTTCTTCTTATTTTGACCTGTGATAACTGATAACATTGTTCGGGAAAAGTTCCTTTTTAACAAAAAAGTGGATGTTAGGTTCTGCAAAGGCAAATGGACATGGAGCTGGAGCTGCACCCCGAAGGAGGCGGCAAAGACAAAGAGAAGGGTCCCGTGGCGCGCTTAAACGTCTTACAACTGAGCTCGACTCCGGTCGACCAGGAGCACAAAACGGACCGCGAGCACGATTTCAGCGACGACGACGACGAAATCAGTTCTGGCGAAGAGGAAGTCGCCGATTTATCCGACAGTGAACCGATCCGAACAAAACTCCCTCACACTCGTCACAATCTCAAGCAACGTTTCGTCTCACTTTTGCGCCGCTTCAAGGTTCCGGACAGCGAAGGGGGCCGTGGCGCCGATTTGTCCAACCCCAGCGACATCCAAGCTCTCTTTCAAGAACTCGAATCGCTGAGCTGCGACGAAGACTCGGCCGGGGAACAAGACACCATGTCCATATCGAGCACGCCGAAGCCGAGTCTACGACCGTTTTTCAGCAGTAGCAAGAGTTTGTTGGATTCGAATCCGATGCAGTATAGCGAAACCGAGAAATTTATTGACGACAAAGCGTCCGGAAGTGACGGCAACGCGGATATTTTCACGGATCAGGAAGCGCAATCGGATCCGCAAACGGGGTCGCCGCCGAGAGAGCAAACGGCGACGTTGCGAGCGAAGTTATCGGGAGATAACGATTTCGCGAATTTGATGCAGGAGTTGAATGAGAGGAAGTCGAAGTTGTTTAGGTCGTCGGCGTCTTCCGGGAAAAAGAAAAACTCGTTGAGTATCAGTTCCGACGTTCCGGTGCCCGAAACTATTACGGTAAGTCAAGCAGAGTTTGAGATAGTTGTGTGAAGTGGGGTTACAGGCGCGGAAAATTTTCCTCGAGCAAGTTACAAGAGTACTTCCTCTGGAAGAAAATGTTCTCCCGGAAGCTGTGGTATTAATTACAGGCCCTGACAGTATTACTGGACCATTATCAGCACGTCTCACGCATCATCGGATTTTCCTACCATTATCATCAGTCGAAGTTAAAGCGGTATTGACTGCGGTTTTCAACAAAATTCATAAATAGTGAGTGAGTTACTAAAGAAATTTATTTAATTAAATGTGATTTTCAGTTGCAATAGCTGTGCCAAACCGGGCAGCTGTGTTAAATTAGTCCTGATTGGTGGAGACACTCTTCTTGGTTGGGTCATCAGACCTTATGTCGAACTTTTATCAAGTCGACCACCGGAATGGTTAAATTACACAAGAATTTATATAATTCCAGTCGGTTCTTGTGGAATTACAAAACAACTCAGTAACTTAGACCAAGGTTACGCTTCTTTGTTCCCTTCAGATCAGGAACTGAAAATCGATGAATTATCTGGGAGAATACAACGGTACTTATCAGTACCATCATCCGCCCCAGTTGGGCAACTACCTCTCAGCGAAGCGATGCTCACTTGTCAGGATGACTCCAGTCAACTCTTTATCCCTTTTGTTAACGTAAAAACTCCGAAATTTGTGTGAATTTTGAATTAATTTTCTTGTACTCAGGAGGTGCGCGTGGGTCCCGCCGAATCAGCATTATCAGTATCTGTGGATCTTGAAGATTTGATGTGTTCCAGTCCCCCTGCCCCCTCTCTAACCCCCCCATCATCACCCAATGTGCAAACGCGTGATTCGCCTTGGGAACCTCTCGAATTGCAATTAGATTATTGGCAAATCTCTAAAAGTACTGAACCTCAAGCCGCAAAGACTGACAAAACCAAACAAGACGGTAAAACTTCACTCAAAGGACTGTTCCGAGGTCTTCAAGCCTCGCCGGGACTCAACGTCACCATGCACTTGGCTACGAAAGAGAAAAAACAAAAAAGTATTTTTTTCTAATTTATTGTGCTAGTTTGTGATTGTTGGTTTGTAGTAATGAGACTGGGTAAGAAGAAGGAGAAAGAAAAGGATACTGAGCCTCGCAGTCAGACTGTGGAGGGTATTTCGAGGTTGATTTGTTCTGCGAAAGCGTCTCACAATACGCCGATGAAAGGTTGTGGTTTGGTTTTTTAGCGATTGGGTTTTAATTGATTTGTTCCAGTTTATGTGGACGGCGTGGAGTTCAACGGAGTTAAATTCTTCCAGTTGAGTTCAACTTGGCAAACGCACGTGAAACATTTGTCGGTGGCTTTGGTAGGAGTGCCATTGGCGAGTGCCGAAGTGAATTCGATGTAACATAAGATGACCTTCCCGTTTTTTAAATCCGCCGCTTTGCTTCCGTGTCTCGTTCCCGCGATGCATTCATCGCTTCTAGTCAAGGTCAAATCCATCGTAATCCAACCGTTGACAATACATCCAAATAAGGCTCAAAACTCTTGTTTGAAAAAAAAGAGAGGAAACTCACGTTAAGAATACTCCGTATATGTGATATAGTTTATAGTCGTCGTTATTAATATCGATAAATGCTTGAGATTTTTTCAGAAAAAATCAATACTTTTTTACATGCTAAGATTTAATCATTTTTTTAAGCACAGCAAGATTTTTTTGTGGCCAAACCACTTTTATATGATACAACGTATTCAGGTTTTACACATCATTAAAAGCGTTAAATTGCCGCCCACATTTAAACTTAGGGGAAATGGTGTGCAAAACCATCATATCAGCATTTTGCATAAATACCAAAGCGAGAATTTGTGTTATTTGACGGAAAGTTGTTAATATTAATGTGTAGGTTTCTAGCAGTCATTTTATTTGGTAAAGTGATTGTTGAGAATAGTTCCATGTCAAATCAAATCTTGTTGGGAATGTTGAAAGGATCTCACGTTGATTGTTGAACTGTGATGTGTGAACATAAGAAATTGATATAAATGAAAAACGCCGTGCGACTGTGATTTTAACGCAGCTCATTCCAACTTGTTAGTTCAGATGGATGTTCTCTCATTTTATCTCATTTGGAATGTGCAACAAGTTTTAGAACATCCGTCTTTAGGACATCAGTGTTTGATTGTAAATGATAGATTAGATTATCTGTTGTATAAATGCAATAATGTCTGGAATTAGTATTGTTTATATATAACTACATACATATAAATAAACATGAATATGTACTTTTATTATCATTTCCTTCATTTTTATACACATTTTTTAGTCAGGAGGTTGCTGCTCTGGCGATTCTTTTTGTTTTCGTACCGTTTCTGCGAGATACCTGAACCTCATCATACACTCTTCCTGAAAAAATTTCATGACAAACAAAAAAAAAAAAACAATAAAGAAAAAGTACCTTAGTCTTATTAGGGACACAGTCGGCAATTTTATCCCACCTTTCTGCACACCCCTTTGGGAACTTAGCCAAGGCTTCTTCCAGCGCCTTTTGCTGACTTTGACTCCATTTCTTGACATCATCACCACCATCGACTTCTTTCTTCGTCTTTTGCTTCACTTTCACTTGAATTGGTTCCTCCTCCTGCTCATTCGGTAGTTTATAACAATTTTCTTTCATCTTATTTGCCATGTAGGTAACTTCAGGAACTGATCTTCCCATTACTTCCGCTATAGTCTCCCATCTTCCAGAAGTACCACCTGGATATTTTTTCACTAGTTTAACTAATTCTGTCAAATCATCATCAGTCCATAATCCACCAGAACTAACAGGAGGCGGAGAGGAAACGTTTGATTCATTGGCAGAATTGTGGAATGTTGTTTCAAAGTTAGGCTTGTCGGGCAATTTGAAACCCTTATTGCGCTTACGCACTGTTTTAATCCTGACTGGAACCTCCTCGGGTTCTTCCGGAGGAGGCGGTTTTCTAACTTCTTCAATTTGTTGAACTACTACAGTTTTAATAAAACCCAAGGTTTTAGGTAAGGAAACAATAATGTGCCAAAGTAGACGAGGTATTTGTACCGGCAATGTGTCAGTTATTGAAGGTTTTTCTAAAATCACAGTTGGTTCTTGAGTTTTGTCGGCTTTTTTCCCGCGTTTAGCCTTTTTGTTTTGCTCCTGCAACAAATTATTAGAGATGATTACAACTCCTGATTTCGCTCACAATTGTGTACTTTCTCTCAAGGTAAGAAGCCCAGTTAACTAAATACTGCCCAATGGTAACAATAACAAATAAAATAATGCACACTTCCACCATGCCCATCTTGCGGACATATCGGTAGTAGTAGACAGCAGACCTCCAGTTAGGAAGTCCATTAATAAGGACTTCGTCATAGTATTGTCGTTTAGTACTACTTCTGAGTACTTCGTAAACTGCAACCAAGTTCCGGAATTGGACTGAAGTATCAACGTGGGGGTTTTTGTCGGGATGTAACTTGAGGGAAAGTGCCCTAAAAGCGGACTTAATTTCCTGGTTTGTGGCACTCTGAAAGTGTGAAAAATAATGAGATTTCAATAACCAATGAGTTTAAATTTGCTCACCTGAGACACATTTAGAAGAGAATAGAAATTTTCCTTAACCTCATCAACAACATCAAACACTTCCAACTGCTCAGAATCCCAGGCGGCCACTAATTTTAAATAAAAAATAAATAATATTGCACGTATTAAAATCATCTCTACGATTTTTATGATTGTAAATTCACATTTTATTGAAAGATTTGACAGCTAAAAATGAGGTTAGGCTGCGTGTCAACTCAACTGTCACTACGACCGCACTATTCAAAAATGATATTATTGTGAAAGTGAAACTACTAAATTCTGTTTTTTTCTTTATTGGAACACTTTTTCTAGCACTTTCCCAATAAATAAAGCGTTAAATTAACAAAACAAATCGTCACACTTGAAAAGTAAATGCTATAAAATATTTTCTTTTAAAATGATAGATTTACATTTAAGCCCCAAATCTCCCTGAATACCCCCTTGCGGCAACTTAAAGTCGATGTTTGGTTGTTTCTGATATGTCCCAACTTCATTTAACTGTGCATTGCTTTCAGATAAGTCGGACAATTTCCAAATGGCCACATTTATAGCCTTCCCGTGCCTTGCTATCACATAAAAATCACTTTCAGTCTCCACCGCCCCGCAAATTATAGCCCAATGTGCCCTACTGCCGTTTAATAACCCCGGAGAGTTATCTTTGTCTGTGTCATAAGGCACTAATAAATGGGCACCATTGAGCAAAAATTCTTTGATTTCTTTTGTATTTAATAAACCTGAGTATACTTGAACACTGGTCGATTTTAAACTTAACCGAGCCAAAGTGGCCATATTTTGAACACTAAACATTTCCCCATTATTGGTAAACCCCTCATTCTTAGCGGTTTCTAGCAGTGATTGAACTGAGGCAGTGCTGGGATTCCCCGAATAAATTGCAAGGGCAACCAGACCACACTGGGGTCCATCTTGAAGAAACGCGGCTAGGGGTTTATACGAGTATCTGTGAGGAGCACTCAATTCTGTTAGGGTGAACAAGGTGCAAATCTTGTGCACTTCAGGGTAACATTCAGCCCAAGAAAAATTCATTTTGTAAGTAAGTATAAAATCTACAAATAGGAGATAGTACTGTAAGTTAAACCTTTGAATATTTTGTAGTGTTAAATACCCACGATTACATCACATTATAAAAAACACATTATAGAGAAATAAAAAGTGAGGTTATCTAATGGAATCTACGAATAACTCGACTAAAATTAAAAAATGTGCGGGAAAAGACAACCTCCAAAGATTGAATTATTTGTACCAGGTGTTGTTATAAATGTAAAAAAAAGAGCCAGCTTTAAAAACAATTTTTTTAGGCGTGTAATGCAATTACTACAGAGAATGAAACAAATCATTTAGCGTCTGTAATGTATAGCAATCTTTTGGTCGCAATATCGAAAAAAGCTGTTCAAAGAATGTAATTTCACTCAATGTATTTTTTTCTCTTTTGATAGTTATTTTCAGGGACATTGAAGTAAAAAGAACGATTTGTAAAGGCTGTCGCTGTATGTTGTTGGCGGGGATTACATGCAAAGTGAGGATAAAGAAAAAACATTCGATTTGGACGTGCACCAAATGCAATACAGCGAAAGTATTCCCTGCGCAAAATCCCGATTATGTGCCTTGGAATTTGCAAGATGACAGTGTTGTGGAGACTTTACAATACAAGTGAAGATTATAAATATTAATTTTTATTAATAAAATTACAGAAAAAAATCGTAAAACCTAGATCATTAAATTAGAATTTTCACTTAATAAAATAGCAAGTAGCTAAATAAATACTTGTTCATTTGCTAAACTGTCAGCAAACGGACTAACTATTTCTTTGGTTGCGAAATAAAAAATCAGACCAAAAGTAATGGAGATAGGAAGCGCTGGCAATGCTTTTTTAAAGATGGCCAACAAAAGTAACGTGAGGCAAAGTCCCTGGAAACAACGATTAGAAAAAAATCATTTTATGGAAAAATCCATACAATAAGAATGGCGACAAAACAGGCCAAAGTGGTATTCCAGTCCCCGTAAGAAGACGCTTTCCCAACCAAAACGCTGTAAAAAATGAAGTCACCCAAACCCAACTTGACACCCCCTGGAAAAACAATTAAAAAATAGAAGTCGGTTTTTTTCCAACCCACGTTCTTCCTCCTCCTGATGGATTTGCGTCCGTGGGGTTCCTCGCGGAACGTCATGCACTTCCAACCGTCTTTGAGCAACTCTACTGGAATGATTATCAACCCAGTCTTGTGTAAAACCATCTTCTTCAGTTGAATCAACTGACGATCGTGCGGCAGCCCTCCGAGGAGGATTTTCCTCGTTTGAAGGTGTGGCCATGCTGGTGTAAGCATACATGTATGTTGCTACAAAATTAATGTCAGTAAACGAAAAAATATTTTTTGTAATTTACAAGAATAGATCAAAGCTGGGAAAATTTGTTCATTTCGTTCCTGAGCTGTTTCTACTAGAATTCTTAAAGGTCCTTTCGGCATTAACACAGCAACTAGATCTGTAAAATATCAAATTAGTTAAGCTTAACTTTTAGTTGATTTTTAAAATACCCCAGACTGAAATTACAGCTAAAACAGCCCAAGTTGTCCATTCTGGAAGATATTTTATGAAAACTAAAGCCATAAGTGCCGCAACAAAGATCAGATACGCTTGCTGAAGAATTAGGGGGCCTTGCCAGTGAATACAAACCATACCCATTACACCAAAATTCCACATTAGTAATACTATTGTGGGGTAATCCATTGGTATATTGTAAGCTCTTAGAATTTCCCTGAAACGATTTTAAATTAATTAAAATAATTAAGGACTTCATCTGCTTACTCCAAGTAAAGATACGAAAAGACGGTTAGCAACATTAAAGATGACAGAATCAACCATCCATGAATTGTCTTGTAACACCTATATTTATATAATACAATCAACAAGACAGTCATTACTACAATAACGGCCATCAGAATCAACGAATTCGCCGCTGCATTCCAGACCTTCGTGCTGGTGTCAGAACTTTCTTCATGGAAAGGAGTATAAACCCTGCAATCCCACATTAACCACCTCACCCCCTTTAAAAACAATTTCCTTACAAATACATATCTTTGACGGAATAGAAATTCACAGCACTTATTGTCGCAACTACCACCACCATACACAGGGATACGGGAGCAAACAATTTAATAACATGTTTGGCCCCGTATTTCAACTCTTCTTCCTCATCCCTGAGTTCTGCAACTTGGTAATTTACAGGTGGGGGCCTGCTACCGCCACCAGTGACAACTTGGGCTTCAGGAACATCGTCGTCTTCGGGTAACCTGCGGGACCTGCGTTTTCGAGAACCCTCAGGACCTACCCTGGAATCACCCGTTAGCGAATTGCCACTTCCGTTCGTCTCCACATGTCCGTCCATCAGCCTGGTTTTCTCGGACACTGACTCGAATTCGCTTTCACTCTCAGACATACAATTTTCAGTGAAAAATTGACGGGGAAAACTCAACAAAAAAAATAAATGTATCTACACAAAGTTTTGACAGGTGTCAGTTGTCAAAAATGAGTCAGTGGTCCAGCAAGTCATATGCGCGCGGAATCTTATGGGCATAAAGCCTTACATTATTTGAATCGATGAAATAGCGCCATTTTGCAAACTTTCTTACATTTAATTTTATTGCTAATAATACTAATAATCTATAAAATATGTAACCCAAAAATAAAAAGGCCACGACCACCGATATTTAAAAAAATCAATCATCAACACTGTCAGACAATTAAAAAAATGTCAGAAGTATCATTATCAAAAACTCCGGTTGAGGAATTAGCCGGAGGAGATCAACCGGAAGAACCAGAAGTCTACAAACCCTACAAAGTTTTTATCAATCATGTGGATTCTTATCACTCTAAGTATATCTCGGCTGTAATACCTCAAAAAACTTTCACTTCCTTCATATCAACCCCAACTTTCAGTACGTTACAGACCAAATTTACGGATTATCCAAACTGATGATGAAAGGGGGTGCCGGTGAAGAAGCCCCGGGAGAAGAAGCAGCAGCTGTAAAACCCCCCTTACAAGACCTCCCCAAAGACAAATATGAATTCATCGGCACACTTTCATCGGTTTATAGAGAACCTTCCGAAGACATCCTCTACACACTCAGCGAAGATGATGAAGATTTTCGCGAAAAGATCCTAAAGTGTGGTTTTATAATTTACGATATTACGAAATATCCGAAAGAAATTGAAAAAGCCCTCAAAACATTGTCGATACTTACAGAACAGTTGGATAAAATTAGTAAAATCGGACCGAAAACGTATGAGCAGTTTAATGAAACTAAGATTTTTATTCTTATTTCAACTATTATGACATGGGGGTTGACAAAACCATTAGATCCTGTACTTTTCGTGTTTTTTGTTGTGGTTTCGCACTAAGATTGCGTATTTCAGGATGATCCGGACTTGCCACTTTCGGAAGTAGACTATCGGAAAAGGAGACCACATCCTAATTATAAAGAACATTACACTTGCGAAAAAGAAGTTATAAAAATTGGACAACAAGTAAATAGTACTGCGATGTCACAACTTTTATTGCTTTTATTTTAGTATAAAGATAAATTAAAAACGTACATCGTATGCGCCGGCCTAACTTATGGCGAAGAGGAGGATATTTTAGACTTTTTCTTCAAAATGGCGTGGTACAATGAAGTGTTGCCAATTTTTGATAACGGCAACAATAGAATTCCTTTTATCCACGTCCGTGATTTAGCAAAGTAGTTTTGAATAAAATTTTATGAGTCTTAAATGCATATGAATTTTCTAGAGCCCTTCATGGGCTAATGGAAAACGCACCTCCTAAACCGCAGTATATTTTAGCAGTCGAGCAAACACCAACAACTCTAAAAAAGTTTGTGAAAACTCTAAGCAAAGCTCTAGGTGATGGAAAAGTAACAAATGTTATGTCCGAGGAAGCTTTCCTCTACAAAAATATGACTGTAAATATTTGTAATATGCCGCAATATTCCAAAAGTACAATTTTTAGCAAACTATTTTTGAACGATGTACTGTCAATCTCAACATGGAACCAGTTTTTCTCGTTGAAAATCTCCAATTGGAGTGGCAAAGCGAATTAACTATTGCCGAAAATATGCTTCAAGTCGTTCGCGAATTTACAGCAAAACGAAATCTAAGACCTGTAAAAATAATAATACATGGGCCCCCAGGTTCCGGCAAAACCCAGTTGGCGAAAAAAATGTGCGAATACTACAACTCGAAGTATGTTTCGATTCCGACAATGTTGGAGGACTACATAAAATTTTGGGTATTGCATAATATATTTACACCTTTTCATTGCGATGTTTCTTGTTTAGAAAGAAAGTCTCGTAAGGCCTGAAAAACCCAAACTAGAGGAAACCGAGTACCTTGGCGAAGAGGAATTAGAAGAAGAAGTGGAAGACGAAGAAGACCCCCAACAAATCTTGGAACAAATACGAGAAATGGAAATGTTTATGGAAGCTGGTGTTGAGAAAATGCCTGATGATTACATTACCGGTTTATTGAGGTCGTATTTGGCGAAAAACTTTTGCCAAAATCGGGGTTACGTCCTTGATGATTATCCTCGCTTACCCGCTCAAGTAATGTTTCAACAGAAATTAGAATTTTTTTGTGCAATGTGTATCTTAGGCTAAGGAACTTTTCGGTCAAAGTGAAAACATGGGCGGCGAAGAGGAAGAAATGGAAGCTCCAGATTTCGCCGAAAAAATATTACCAAATCTTGTTGTCGGTTTGGTAGCAACAGATGAATTTATAACTGAAAGAATGATGAAGATGCAGGAGGAAGAAATCAAAGTAGAGCAAATTAAATTAGTTAAAAAAAAGTTATCAGTTTTTCTAGGACACTCCGTATGCTGAAGAAATTATCTTGGAAAGATTGAGAGAATTTAGAGAGAATAATACTGATGAAAATACCGTTTTAAATTATTTCGATGAGCTGGAAATTGACATTTTACTTTTGGAAGCTAAAGATGATGATAACGAGGAAGCATTTACTTTTATAGCTAATCAAATGGGCCCACCGTCCACTTTCGGTTTAACACCTGAGGAAGAAGAAGAATTGAGAACAATACAAGAACAGGAGAGGCAACTAGCTTTAGAGAAAGAGGAGTTGAGCAAACAACTCGAATTGGAAAAAGCTGAAGAAGAACGTAAAAATAAAATGGAAGCTTGGTCAGAGACATTGGAAAAGTTGCAAATGGAAGAAGAGAAGATTTTAGTGGCCCAGAGTGAACCTTTGAGACATTATTTGATGAAATACGTGTTTCCAGTTCTCACTAAAGGTTTGATAGAACTCGCAACGTTGAAACCGGATGATCCGGTTGATTTTCTCGCTGAATACCTCTTCAAAGAGAATCCTGAAGGTAAAATGTTTGATCCTTCATATAATGTTGAGTGCGAGGATCTTTACACCGAGTTTCGGGGATACATTGACAAAATCATTGATGAAAATGAGGCGTTTGATTGAATGGCTTTTTTGAATAATACATTTTATTTTGTATTTTGAAATCATCTACTCTATACATTATTAGAATACATGTTTATGCAATAATATAAATAATTTATTACTATCATCGACTGAACGCCAAATGACTAAGAAGCTTGTCTATTTTCCTAAGACAATAAATTAAAAATGCATCATGTCACTTCACCAAGATGCTTTGAGCATTTCGATGACGTAACGTCATTATCATTTCTTATTAAGTAAATATCACTCGTCCATTCTTAACACTATCAAAGAACTAGCACTAAAACTTAAATACTGTACATAATGAAAAACAAAAACTTTTAAATAATGGAAGATGTCAAGACAAAAATATTCACACCCGTGTGGGAACAATTTGGATATGACTAATCACAGAGATTGCATTTTAACTAGAAAAAAAGGCTACATGCCTTTCAGGCTTCCATTCCCTGTTCCCCTAACAATTTGTATAAACTGTTCCAAACATCAACAAAAACAATTCGTTCTGAACTCACCCTTCAACAAATCAATTTGAAATTTTTGATAATTTCGAAAATATGATACCGATAGGGCAAGTTCCTTGTGATTCTAGTGCATATACCAACAATATATACAGTTACAGCGACAACCTTATGTACAATGTGGACTCAACAACTTCAATCTTCCAAAAAAAAAACTCACATCACATATAGTAAGTATTTGAATACTTGGTACAAGTTAGGTACTAGGGCTAAGTATAAGCGCCGGAAATTAGCACCACACCTTGAGAAAATCCAACAGCCGAGGAGACGGCTTTGTAAGTAACATCTGATTTTTTCCTGCATGAAAAGAGCTGAACGTGGGATTTAATCCAGGAAGAGTGCAAATTTTGTGCTTCATCCTAACTACAGACAGTTTTACAAAGAGCTAATACGTGTATGTTAAGCGTTCACAAGTGTACGAAATGAGCATAATTAGGAACGTAACTGCATCATTAACGCTAAATTAATTTAGAAAAATTTTGCCAATAAACGGTTAGCTCTACTGGATGCAGCAAAAACCGGCCATGACCTTTTTAAATATTAACTATTACATTATAATGTTATAGTAATACTCGTAAACTATTAACACTAAGCCATAACATTGAGAATTGATAGAAGAGTATAAAAGGCGACTTGTGTCCCACTCCCCTTAGGACTTGAGGAGTTTGTTGGCACGCTGGTTTGCCACTGCAATGCGCGTTTCGTTGCTCTCACCCTAACCAACAAACATATAACCAGTGTGCCCCATCACAAAAAACTACAGCCCAACCTGATCCGACCCCACGACACTTTACACACTAAAACAACAGCAAATATGCTTCAAAATAAACAAAAACGTTTAATTTCGTTTTTTATAGTATAGATTCTCCAATTGTAGAAAAATAATAGGAACGGATCAGGCTTGCAATCAAAGTCTGTAAAAATATTAGTGTTATTGTGTTGTGTGTCTACTTGAGAAGATCGTGGGCACGTTGATTGGCCACCTCTATCCTCGTTGCATTGGACTCGCCCTGATTCGGACCATCGGTTTAGTAGGTATGTACGAGTAGATGTAGTGTCGTGAAGTAAACGGCAATGTAAACAAACAACACCAAGATTATTAAAATTCACAAGCAAATTCGTTAGAAAATTATTCAATAAATGCTAGCGCAAATCGGCAGAAGCTTTTTGAAAAAAAAATAAAACGAAAATATTTAGAAACCAATCAAAGAGTGCATTTAAATGGTTCCAGTGCTCGCAAATAAACATCCCATTGGTTCAAAAAGCTCGACACGTCAGGTGAGGTAGCTCAAACTTCAAACTATCACAAAAAATGTAGAAATTTTCTTTAGTAAGACAAGATAATTATTATTCTCATTTAAGAAACCTCCCCTCCAAGTTCGTAACTAACATACTTACCATCCGTTAGTATTTAATTAAATTAAGATAAAATCCAGTGCTAGCACAATATCGAACAAAAAACTTCCAAAAACCCGCCATAATTACCTTGAGATTGATACGATCGACCTGTCTGTTTTGATTCTCCAACTCCGAGCCCATATCGATGGCCATGTTGCGCAAATTTCCGATCATGGTATTAACCTGTCCCATGTTTTCTTCCATTTCTTCTTCGCGTGCGTCGTTTGTGATGCGACCGATGTAGCCTCCTTGCGGTCCTAGACCGTTACGATCATCCATCATCCTCTGCGGTTGATTATTCACGACTTTTCCATCGTCGTTACCCTTCCATGTGCCTTCGTCCTCTTTGAACGACGACCCTCTGCGAAAAATAACATAAATTTCGTGTCGCCTAAAAATCTAGATCGCCTAAACGGACTCACTTCTGACACGGTAAAACGCAAAGTCCGCAACATTTTTCCATCCCTGTGAGGTTCTTTTCGGCTTCTCGCATATCCGCGTTGATTTGGTCCATGCCATCTTCGATACGGTCCAGTTGCTCTGCGCAATATCGACTTGAATAAGCATTCGGACGAGTCCGAGACGAGATTTTTTAGCACATTAACTCGCTATAGTTTGAAATGTGTATGCGTTTCATGTGTGTGTATCATAGTTGGAACAAATCGCATGCACATGCCACTATTCTACTCGGGAATCCCCGAAATCCAGTTTAGGGATTCGGTTAATGCACTACATTTCTAGATGTTTTTAGTAAGCAGACTAGTATTCAGTAAAATTCATGCTACTCGAGATGTTTATAAGAACGACCTGAGCTGGGAAATATAATAAGAGAACTGACAGTGTGAAATATACACGTTTAACGGTTATGTGAGTTAGTGTTAACTTACTTCGACAGTGTTAATCCTTCATGTATGTAGTTGTCTTTGAATCATGTATTATATTATCCATTACAACGTAATTTTTACTGATGATAAGTTCACGCTGAATTGCTTTCGTTTCAAATCATTAAATAACAATACATTTGTTATAAATTATGTAAATTTAAGAGACGAAAACATTTCAACTGCTGACTGTACTTCGCATTGATTTGTTTTGGACACGTTTCAGTTTCAGGAGGATATGGGAAAGTTGTGCAGGACGATTTGGGTACACATTTCCTTACTTATCCATCCCTCGAATAGTTTTATTTTACGCCCGGCTGCCTGCTGTCGTTCGATTTTTAAGCGACTCACTGTCATAAATATTTTAGACTGCCACTCATATTTCTCATAGTAAACCAAAAAAGCAGTAGAATAATAAATCAATTAAATATTTCTCTGCGATGAACGTTTTTGTTTTGTAAATGTCTGGTTTTTCCACTAGTTTATTGAAAGCAACTATAAATCCCAAATTTTCGTAACAAAGTTTGATAAATGTATAATCTATCCAATAAGTAGCTTCTGGAGAAGTTCGGAAGTAGTTCCACCGAAAATGTATGCTTGACTTGAGCAAGTTACTAACTCCTTCGACCATAAATCAAACACAAACTGCTATTGAAATTGCACAGTTTAATCAATGGCCCCCAATTATTAAGGGCCGTTTTTTCTAACCCTCTCGCCCTGCACAACTAAAACTGTGTTATCATAAATTTGTATCGTCAGGTAAAGATTGGGAGGGCATAAAATTCAACTAAAAATGTCGTCGTGTGGTTCGGATCTAAGGAGTGAGAATTTGTTCAGTTAATTGTGGGTGAATTGGAATATAAAGAGAGACACAGCGAGACTAGATAGTATGCTTACCGCCCTGTTCATCCAGCATGACCAGGGTTTTCATCCCGACCTCGTGGCTCTACAAACATCAAGACAATCAGCTTGGATAACCTGCGTCCGTTCTCACCATGTTCTCCCCGTTAAAGTAAGTGTTTCAGTTAGGCGAACACAAGTTAATGTGTTCGCCCGACTGCCGGTTGTTAGTCCCTCCGACACCTATAGATAAGTTAATCCACCCAAAAGAGGATCTACGAGACATATTAGACCTGTTAGCCCACCACAGGTGTAAATAAAATGAAAACAAACTCAACACGGTCTTTGCGAGAAAGAGCGCATTGCGATTAGATCCCCAATGAAAGCAATGGTTAATTAACACCTGGGACATTTCGACTGCTTACCGCCTTGATGGTTGAGCATATCCATAGTCTTGGCGCCGGCATCGGTACTCTACAACATCACAGTGCCTAGTAGCATACTTACACGACAATACACAGCACACCACTATAATACAATAACCACAATACTCAGATAAATATCAAAAAAGATGTGGAATGAAGCAGAATAACACACAAAGTAGTGAAAGCAGAAAGACAAGCTAAAGCGACAATAGCATGCAAAACGTGTTAAAATGCAAAATGTATCAGTCTGTATCCATGTTAAATACACCACATTTAAAATGATGATAGATGGCGTCACAGCATGTGACTTAAGTCACAATCGTGCTTTGAATATGATGAGGTACACAAAAAAGTTGAGTCACAATGACGGATCTTGGGTTAAATGATGATTTGGGTTAAGTATGATAGAGTGAGTGGAGAGAGACTCACCTCCCTGGTCATCAAGAGCGACCAAGGTTCGGATTCCAGCCTCCTTGCTCTACAGCAGCACAAAACAAGTGTACACTGTTTGTTAGTATATATGTTAAGTGGTACACGCCCGCTACAGATAAGCACTCAGTATATTACTTGTTCAGTTCGAAGAGATAGAGAAGAGATTTATAGACAGGAATTTAGAGCGAGTGGAACGGGTAGCCCGGCAAGCTGGAGGAGAATGTAACGATAAGCTATGTTTATAGGCACCCGAATCGCGACACATGAGGATTTTAACAGGATCACCTACTCATCATTAAACAAGAAAACATAAAATGTACAAGCAAAACTTCAACAATTCATTTCTGTCAAATTACACAACTATGCTTTTCACCGATTTCAAACTTTTAGTCATTTTCATGTTCCAAAAAACTGTATACAGAATATTCGATAAAATGATCCAATGTTATCACAAAAAATTAAAAAATATACAGTGAGCGGCAAAACTATGGAATAATCGTATTAAAACTGAAAATATTGTTTTGGCAAACATGCTCAAACAGGTAATTTTTTTTAATACACAATTTTAAACTTGATTTAAACTTTTACACTTTTTGGTTTTTGAGTCGACATTTTTTTTTAAATGTAAACCTCCATTTTTTTAGTCAATTCGCTAGAACTTTTAATTGTCGAAATGACAACACCAAAATATCAAATATTACATAGTTTTCGAAAAAAAAATCATCCAAAAAGTGAAATATATCAACAAAAATCATACATACTATGTTAAATCAAGTTAAGAATTTTCTAGTTTTTAAAAAGAAAATTGACCTGTTGGAGTTTTTGTCACAACAAAATATTTTTAATTTTAATAAATAAGATTATTCCATAATTTTGCCGCTCGTTGTATATTGTAATTTCGTTTTTTGTTTTTTTTTTAACAAACCAAAAACAAATTCAATCTCGTTAATAACTATGAACAAAACACCAAGGCATTACTACGATAAAAAAATTCTTTTTTGCAATGCAATATGTTTTTATTGAAAAATCTAATTTTTTTCTTACTGGAAAATAGATCACAAATAGATATATCATAAATAATAAATAGTTTCATAAAAATAATTTTGATTAAATTGTTAAAAACCGATTCAATTAAAGAATAAGGCTTTAAGATAATTGCTAGTACTAGTAATGTATCATTTTTTTGCAAGAAAACCGGCTCATAACTTCACATAATTGTTTTTCCCACTGAATAAAAATATTTGAAGTGTTCAAAATATTACATAATAATGTGAAAAGTAAATTTCATAATTACATGAAAAATTAATGTTTTGTTTTCCGTGAAACTAATTAAAACAGCCAAATCCATAAAACTTAATTGCTAAAATATGAGCAGACCTGACAACTTTACTGACAGAGAAAATAAAACACTAATAAGTAGTTACGAAAAGATAACTATCGCTTAACTAAGTTAAAAAATCTGAATCGTTCACTCTACAAATATGAATTTCGACGAAACTAAAAAGCCAGCAATAAGAACAGAAACAAAGTGTAGAAGCCCTCTTTAGTTTAGTTGGTATTAATAGTTTGAAGTACTTTATGATCATTTCATTTTTGGAGCCGGTGTTTGAGGTGGCGGTGGTCGGGAATCAAATATTCAACTGTAGTCTGCGAGTGTGTGTGTGCAAAAGTGCGTGTGGGTATTTCTCATATCTGTACACGTAACACAGCACAAACACAGGCACACTTGCAGGGCTACCGCTACCACAACATCGAGTCCATGTAAGCACACCGCAACCGTCCCCAAAACCCCGCCGCCTTCTTCAGCAGAGCTCGTCCCACGGTAGTCCTGCTCTGCACCGGTAGAGTCGATTCAGAGGACAGAAAGAGACAGTGCAAGACATGCAGCACAGAGATACATCAAAACAATTACCAAACAATTGACTCTTATCGTATTAATTAAACTATGCCATCATTGTATGGTAATTGCAACACTTAGAGCAAAGAAGGGATGAGTTATTACGAAAGTCAACTAAAAATAAGATCCTGACACCCCACTTTGGTCATTTATCACGAAATTACAAGAGATTAATCACCTAGAGAGAATTATTAAAATTATCGGTATGGATTCTGGGTGGGTACAGCAAGGGGGGATATTTACCTCTTCACATAGTGCCAACATGCGCCGGGTGCTCTCCAGAGACTGAAAAAGGTTGAATACGTTAATCGAGTGGTGCATAATTACTGGCAGATATTACCTCATCGGTGACTTGCCCAGCCCGGAGCTGGAGCTCCTGCAGCTCGGTTCGGGGGGCCCCATTTTCGGCGACTGGTGCAGGTGCCGGCATTTTTCTACAATCAAGAATGACAGTACTGACAAAAGCACACGACGCACAATCTTTTTTGCTTGGGACTGTACTCTACATTGTTTGACCCGAGAAAATCAATAATCCCGTAAAGGGAACCAAGACGGGCGCGTTCTCTAATTCAAGCCGAATGAGACAATTTTTTAAAATAACCAAAATTGTGATATTTACATCTCGTGACATCATACTTTTCTCAAAAATGAATCATGATATTCGCTTGAAACAAAACACGGCGAACGGAAATACCTGATGGTTGTGATAGAAACGTAGAATTACTTACGCAAATTTGGGGAATAAAATGCACTAAGGAATTTCTAAAAGATTCTTGAGTCAAATTTTAGAATTAGCAACAAACACCACTGTAATTTTTATTTCACATAACACTTTGACAGGAAAACTGTCAAAGGGTTAACGCATTTGGATGACAACAGCCCACTGAGCAAAATGTTGAGCGGGGCAGGGGAGATGCGGAGGAATTTTGAACGCTTCTGCGCATGATCCGATAAAACAACGCATGGAGGGAAATTTAAATTTGCCCGAAATTGCGTCAACAAAAGTACAAAAAAAACAACAAATCGGTAAAGTATAACGTTTATTTTCTGAGCAACAATGTGCTGCTTAAATAAATATGAATTAAGAACAAGTCGCACCTTATCTAATTTGAACTCCCAAAGTTGACGCTGCAACTTTGGCGATTTCGCTGTGAATTAAGTTAACTTCAGATTGGACGAGAGTTTTTTCCATATGTCTGTAAATAATGCGGTAGCAATGACTCGTTTTTCCATGTTTTGGATGTGTGAATTCGTCTACTAGAACAATTTGTTCTATTGTATCACCTCCAATGTTTCTGGCCAAGTCGTAGAAATCATTACTTGAAAATTCCTTATCTTGCGGAAGCCAAAAACTGAGATCGCTGATACATTGCGGAAATTGACTAATTTGTTTATAAGTGACGTTTTCATCATATTTTACTTTAAATTGGTTCAAAAATCCTGTATCACTGGACCAGAAAAGACGGATATCGGGGATTTTGTACAAACACATTGCAACTCTTTCAAGTCCAATGCCAAACGCCCATCCAATCCTATCCACAATTCCCGAGTTGGTTAAAATCGGTTGCCTCATTATCCCACACCCCAACAACTCCAACCAGTTGTTCTCGTGACATACTTCCAGTTCCCATGATGGTTGAGTGAAAGGAAAATATGTGTCAATCCATCTGTATTCAATTTTCTCCCCAAATAACTCCTTGGCTAGCCCTGTAAGAGTGGTTTTCAATTCGTGTTCCATCAATTTAACTGCTTCTAAAGTGTGGCATGCTTGTTTCTGCTGAGTTCCAGTATTTTGGGTGTTATTGCCTAGCTCAAAAATTTCCAAACTTTGCTCTTTGGGAAACAACTCATCTCGGGTTTTCAAACGGACTGCATCAATCTGATGAAAAATCGGATAGTGTGTCCTATCTATCTCATCTCGCCTGTAAACGTCTCCAATCATTAGAAAATTATTCAAACCGGCTCGCATAAGTTCTGACTGATGAGCCGTCATGTGTGCCCTTAATAAATAGTCCCGGTTCAAGTAATAACAGTCACTTTTAGACCGTGAGGGATGACTTTTGGGGGTCAGCAAACTATCAAAGTTTTGGTCCACTGATACTACAGGGGGCAGGGCATCATACACTGAGAAAATTGGATTTCCGCGGCCGTTGACAAACTTTTTGTAGAAGTAATTTACAATTCTTTGACGCACGTGGCTGAGGGGGTGATGCTCTTTCGTGTGGAGGTTTCGGCCCAAGTGGGATGCTATTTTATCAGTAACATTCGTAAAGTCGTCTTTACTGTATGTATTTTCCAATAATGTTAAACTATATTGTATTTCAGGTTTTACCGACGATGTAAGACACCTGATGATTTGGTAGTTGCTAATATTCAAAGTTTTCAACATTTTTCAAGGATCTGTCATCACATTCCTAACCTTACATAACCTACAAATGTTAAAAATGACAAAAAAATTAAAAACGTCAGTGGTTAAATCGTGTGCGCCTATTTTGACAAGCGCAATTTCTTGTAATTTGGCGCCATTTATAAATATAAAATCTATAAAAAAAATGAATACTTAGCCGAGTTTTATAAAAAATTCATCGCTTTTAATAATAACAACAATTCTTGCGACAGTCGTTAGCTTATCAAAAAATAATAACTTAAAATATCTTCAAGACATTACCATATTATTAGATTATTACATTTTTTTTTAAATAAATAAGTACTTAGGTATTAAAAATAAAATAATTAGAAATATTATTTTTATCAAATTGGTTTTTATTCACATTAAAAAAAAATTACATTAAAACATCAATGTGCATTTTAAAAAATAGCTTCAATATTTTCGAAGCAAATTATTGCTATCGTATACTA
Organism: Tribolium madens; assembly: GCF_015345945.1. NCBI lineage: Eukaryota > Metazoa > Arthropoda > Insecta > Coleoptera > Tenebrionidae > Tribolium > Tribolium madens. The sequence goes on from NW_025401063.1 coordinate 5,723,785, forward strand.
AAAATCTAAACATATAAAAAGTAAGAGCTTTGTAAGTAAGGTTCTGTTGTTAGGATAGATACTTCTCTCCTAATTGCATTCATATAAACGACAAGAAAAAATACAAAAAAAGGATTTTTTTTTATTATAAATAGAACAAGCTTAGGGCAACTCTTGGCCACTGACTTGGCGTTTAAGAAACTTTAAAAGTGCTTTATTAATAATAAAATCAAATTTAAATAAAGTTAAATGAAGACGTACTATGCAGGTACATACCTAAGTTTTTCCGAGTGAAATCTTATTTTTTGCTTATTTGTTTTTCTGTGGGATCCTTGGTTTCCTTAGATATAGTCTTCTCTGATTCCTCAATTTTGATTTTATATGATTTTCCTAATATTTTTCGATTTGTTCTGATTTCTCCATGATTTCCTAAATGTTGTACACCAAATTCTCTGCTTTGATTTCCATGATTTTCTTGATTCCATCATAATTTCTTCTTATTTCCTTAAGATTTCCTCTAACTTATCAATAAATGAACAAAAAAACCTAATTGCCCACATGTATTTTTTATATTTATAATTTCTATTGATTGCCTATAATTTCTTTTGATCTCCCCTGATTTCTTTTATTTCCACCCATTTCTCCCGATTTCCTTATTATTTACTCCGATTTCCTATGTGATTGTTTCTAAAAACAACAATTTCGATAAATATTTCAAAACAATCGAAAAAGCCATTTTCAAAAGTACAGGTGCGTTTTTCTCAGTCTCTCTAATAAAAATTAAAACGTATTTTAAATTTAATAAATAAATCAAAATGTTGGAATCATAATAATCGTTGAAATCGATATTTTTTTCCCGTTCTAGTTGGGACAAAATAGACATTTTCTGTACTAGATAATTAATAAAAAATAAGAAGGATAATAAGAGGATGCGGATTTAGATAGTTATTATTTTTGCTATATGGTACGAAGAGTGGCGAAAGAGTTATTGATATGGCGTGATAGCTATCGGAGTTTCCCACTGTACGCAGAGATATCATAGTGGGTGAAGGTCGTCGACTTTCCGTCTATTCCCGGTACGTCGCGGCGCATCGGATCCATTGTGAATGTAAAACGGGGAGTTGTGGGAGTCGATGGGATCGGGATAGTCGGCTGTCACTCTTCACAGCAAGTGCGTTCGTGTATTTCGCCGAAAAACCGCTACATATCCATCTATGGTGTTGCAAATCGTCTTTTAGTGCAGGTGCGATGTTTAAGGGCACAGTGCGGATAAAAGTAATCCAGGCCGAAGGGTTGCGCCCTACCGACTGCTCGAAACGCCACAACATGATGTTCGGCAAGTCTGACGACCAGATGGACCCCTACGTCACCATCGACGTGGACGACACCCACCTGGCCCAGACCACCACCAAGTCGAAGACGCTCGACCCCGTCTGGAACGAGTCCTTCGAGGACGACGTCGTCGACGCCAAGACGCTCACGTTGACCGTTTTCCACGACGCCGCCATACCACCCAATGTCTTTGTCGCCAACTGTAGTATACCACTCGAGGATTTACTACAGGACCACGAGAAAGATTTTTGGGTAAGCAAGGCGTCGCGACGCTCCATAACAAAATTGCGCAAAACCGACGTTGGTGAAATAGCTGACTGTTTACATGAAAGCCAATATTGATTTACTGCACCCTAAAACTCGCAAACAAGTGAAGGAATCGGGTGATGGGCTATTTTTGGGACTTTTTGAGGTTAACGCTTAGAACAGGCTGTGAGGGGCGGCAGTGGTGCATTAACAAAAGTTTGCAAAACGATTCCCCAATGAAGGAAAAGATTTTTTTTTGGAATTTAATCAAAAAGCTTTATCAAAATGCAGGACCATCTGCTTCACCGTTTTGAGTAAAATAACACCAAATAAAAATACAAACTTTAAACTCTAATTAAATATCGAAAAATTAAGTTTAGATAAACTTAGATAAAAATGGATAGTAATTAGGCAGGGCCGGACTGGTCACGAGTCAGAATAAAAGGATTCTTCCCTTAGACGTCAAATCTACTTAATGACCTAAAACCTCAAAAGTTCTAAAATTTCACTAAGTAGTACTTTATACTGATGTTTATAAATGTACAAAAAAACTAAATGGAAAAAATAAGAAAATTTCTATTGTTTACATAATTAATATCATGTTTATTAAATAAAAAAATAAACTCTTAAAATCTGGGAACTGATACATGAGATTATTAAAAAAATAAAAAAACTTTTTTGATATTGATTTTTAAATTATTTTTCAGGTTAATTTGGAGCCTACCGGTCGACTTCGTCTTCAGGTGGACTTAGAACGTCGCGGTAATTTTTTTCAATTCAATTTTTTATTTTATGGAAAAAACATAATTTTTAGGGGATGTTAATACGAGACGGCAGTTCAAAGAGCGCCAAGGCTTCAACCGAAGACGAGGTGCTATGCGTCGAAGGGTGCACCAAGTCAACGGACACAAATTCATGGCTACGTATCTTCGCCAACCCACATTTTGTTCCCATTGTAGAGATTTTATTTGGTGAGAAATAATAATCAAAACTTCACAATGTAACAATAAATATTTTTAGGGGTTTGATGGGTAAACAAGCCTATCAGTGCCAAGGTACGGAATGTACGATAATGTTGTCTCTAAATGTGCATTTGTAGATATATGAGCACTGTCTTTATTAATGTGAAGCTTGTAGGTATAAAATTCTTTTGGTTGGAATGAGTGGAAAAGATTTTGCTTTTATTTTGAGTTGCAGCATCCGAACGGCATGGCAATTTATATAGCTTTGTTTAGGTATTTGTAAGTTTTTATTATCATTACTAGTAGTGCGAGACTATTAATAGAGAAATTTTATCAAAATTTGTTACAGTATGTGCTTGCGTCGTTCACAAAAGGTGCCACTCTTTGGTTCTTACAAAATGTCCAGGGATCAAAAACGAGGTATTTTCTGAAATCTATTGACCAAAAGTGTAATTTCGCATTTTCAGAGTACTCAGCCAAATACGGGATTTAGTGTGAATATACCCCACCGTTTCGTGGTCCACAACTACAAAAGATTCACATTTTGTGATCATTGCGGGTCTTTACTCTATGGACTTTTCCGACAAGGACTTCAATGTGAAGCTTGTTCTTTGAATGTTCACAAGCGGTGCCAGAAAAATGTAGCGAACAATTGCGGAATAAATGTTAAACAGATGGCGGAAGTTTTGTCATCTATTGGTACGTTTTTCACAAATTTAATAAAAGCCTAATTGTCTGATTCAGGTGTTTCCCCCGACAAACAATTCCAAACCCATGTTAAATACGTCCCAGCGTCAACAAATCAAGAAGCTTCATCGGAAAATGCCGAAACCAACAAAACCTCCAACACTACAAAAGAAAGCAATGAAGAACCACCTGCATGTGAAGAAATAAAAGAACAAAGAAGTCCAAATAAAATTAGTTTAGATGATTTCAATTTCATCAAGGTTTTGGGAAAGGGAAGTTTCGGGAAGGTTATGTTAGCTGAGAGGAAAGACACGGAAGAAATCTTCGCGATAAAAATCCTCAAGAAAGATGTCATTATCCAAGATGATGACGTCGAGTGTACCATGACTGAAAAAAGGATTTTGGCGTTAGCTGCCAAGCATCCGTTTCTGACTGCGCTTCATTCATGTTTCCAGACTAAAAATCGCCTTTTCTTCGTTATGGAATACGTAAATGGGGGAGACTTGATGTTTCAAATCCAAAGGGCGCGAAAATTCGACGAGCCAAGAGCGAGGTTTTACGCAGCTGAGGTCACGTTAGCGCTCCAGTTTTTGCACAAGCACGGGGTTATTTACCGAGACTTGAAACTAGACAATATTTTGCTGGACGCTGAGGGGCACTGCAAATTGGCCGATTTTGGGATGTGCAAAGAGGGGATCTTTGAGGGTATTACGACTACTACGTTCTGTGGCACTCCGGATTACATCGCTCCGGAGATTTTGCAAGAGCTGGAGTACGGGGCGAGTGTGGATTGGTGGGCTTTGGGGGTTTTGATGTACGAGATGATGGCAGGGCAGCCGCCGTTTGAGGCTGATAATGAGGAGGATATGTACGAGTCGATTTTGCACGACGATGTTCTTTATCCGGTTTGGTTGAGTAAGGAGGGTGTTAATGTCTTAAAAGGGTTTATGACGAAGAACCCGAATAAGAGGTTGGGGTGTGTGGCCTCACAGGGCGGCGAGGCGGCGATCAAAGTGCATCCTTTTTTCAAGGAGATTGACTGGACTGCGTTGGAGCAGAAGAAAGTAAAACCGCCTTTTAAACCAAGAATTGTAAGTTTAGTTGTAAGAGAATTAAAATAAGTTGTAAACTTGTTTTCTTTGCAGAAAAGCAAAAAGGATGCGTTGAATTTTGACGCAGAGTTTACGAAAGAAGAACCAGTTTTGAGTCCGGTTAGCACCGAAGTGACGAATTCAATAAACCAAGAGGAGTTCAAAGGATTCTCGTTTATTAATCCAAATTACAATCCTAATCGTTTTACTGTTTCAAGCGACTAAGTTATTGACTAGAGATGATTTCAGTTAAATTTCAACCATATGAATAAGTTTCAATCTGACTCAGTTATTAGATAGAAGATTTCTGTGATCTTACTGGATAATTAAACCAGAAATTAAATGTATATTTACGAAAGGCCTAAGCTCTGTAAATATTTTATTTTGGTGAATTGAGAAGTTTTATTAGATCGAGTCAATTTATTGTTGTGGTAGCCTTAAAATTGTACAAGACTCATGTTTTCACATTTTGTGTTTGCAACCAGGAGATCGTAAAGAGCTTATCAAGAGAGATTTTTAAGGAAAATTGTTGATAATATGATAGTTTATGTGGATTTTGTTTAAAGTGTAGCACAAATGATGTAAAGAATGCCACACAATAACCACGAACATGGAGAGCAATCATTACGCAAAGTGTGCCTGTTGATGTTGTATGAGTTAAATAAATTTATCTGCCATATTGAGCTGTTTAGAACAAAATCGAATACATTTCAAAGAAATGTTTGTTGTTGGAAGGACAAAAATGTTTTATGTTTATGTCTGTAATAGGTAGTAATATTATTAGTACAGTCAGCTAATATAGTGATGGATGTTTAGCGAATTTCCCAGTATAAAATAGATACAGATTTTTCAACCTATTCGTCTTTCTTTTTTTTAGTATTATTCACGATTTTATCAAATAACTTTGCGTCCGGTATTGTGCCAAATTTATTTTGCCTACCTCATCTATTTTTATGACAAATACCATATGTTACCGTTTCTGTTGTGGTTCTCTTAGTACAATGTGTAATACCAACTAATAGTATTGTACTATTTCTCCAAAACAGTGTACTATAGCATATACCTAGTAGATATGTTAATGCAGGTTAATGGAGCACCTTTTGTTTTTTGTTATTTTTGAGGTTTTTTAGATTTTAATTATACATATATAAAGCAAGGGTGTCGAAATAAAGCTATACTTCTTATAGGCTTTTATTTTTTTCTTAGAATTCTGCATGAATTAGTAAGAGCTAGAACCGGTATTATCATATCTACTTAAAATAAATAAATATTATTTAGTGTATCAACAGATTTTTTATTATAACATTTTTTTTTCTTTCAGTAGTTTATCTCAGTATCTTCCTGCTCTACGATTTTAATAAAAAAGTATCAGTCCCCTTATTTTATACGAATACATACAATAATGTGCCCTACATGTCTTGATATTTCAAGCGTTTTTGCGACTTAATCGATCGGTTAATCGATCATTTTTATGATTTACTACCCAACTCATCTACAAAAACTCAAGATATTCGTAATTTTTCAAATTCGACCCAACAACGTTTTACACACTTAGGACCTAAATGTTAAAAAAAACTGTTTAAATGGTCATTTGAACATGTCTCAGATTCTATTTAAACATAKTTTTTCTGATAGATTTTGATGCGCTGATTACGAATTTGTCAATCATTGTGCGCTATCCCCACTAGTTTCGCCTTAATCCGCGTTTAAACATATTTTTTTGCGAGATATCGACTTGAATTTAGTGCCATCCAATACATTTTTTTACTTTGATTACGATGGTATTAAGTTTTTTGCTCTAAGTCTAAGTAACTATGAGTCCTAGGTCAAAACGGTTTATACAGAGGCGTATTCTCGGTTAATTTTATTTTATTCTTAACTTTATTACTCAACATCCCAAAAAATATGCGTCGTAGAGTATTTTAACTTGTTGCATCGTGTTCAGTGCGTAATTTTATGTCTAGAAAACCATATTTCAATTTTAAGGTGAGTAAGACTAAGGTAAGACTTAAGGTAAGTTGAGTATTTTTACGATTTTACTACCGCTCACCTTCAAAAACTCGAAAAATTCGTAATTTTTTTAAACTTGACCCAATAACGTTTTATGCACTTTTTTGAGTCTTTATCACTTCTAGAAATATTAAAAAAACGTTAAATAGGTCAATTTTAAAGTAGAATTTTTGGTCGATTTTTGGCACCTGGAGCAATACCTCCGGACTTATTGGTGATAACCTCTCATGTTCGGTACCGTTGAGAGGAAAATTTAATTTTCTATCATATACAAGATCAGTGCTCTACGATAAATAATTATCGAGAAAATTTCTGATAAATTAAATAATATCAAAAATATAAATTCGACTATAACTTCAAAACTATTACGAATTTTGCAGTTTTCTTGACGCCAATCGATTCTACGGAACATTTTACATAAGTCTAGGTCGAAATATTATATGATATATGATATAATAATTGAGATACAGTTTTTTAGCAATTTACAAAATAAAAAAAAGTAAAAATTTGTTTAGCCATGCGCCCCCCCCTCTCCTTAAAAACTAGTGTTTTTGAACATGTCTCAGATTCTTATATCCTATAGATTTTGACGCGCAACTCACGAATTAGCTAAGCATTTTGCGCTATTTCTTTTAGTTTCGCCGTAATCGGCGTTTAAATATTCTTTTTTTTGCGAGATATTGACTTATTGGCTTTAGGATCAATCGATAGATTTTTTTGATGGTGTTGAGCTTTTTGCTCTAAGTCTAATAATTTGGCTGTAATCGTCGTTCAAAAAGTAAAAATTGTCAAAATCGTGAAATTTTAAACGCGTTTTTGGACAAAACTATAAGACTTATAGAGCAAAAAGTAGTAAGTAAAAAAGTAGTCTGGCATTTTTTAAATATCTTCGAATTTATTGCATCTGGTTAATGTGAATAATGGTAATATATAATAAAGAATGTTAGTTCTTACTCTTTCTGGACATAGATGTTTTTTGACAATCAACAAAAATACTTAGTTATTCCGTTCTGAGTAAATGCAGAAAATTGAAAATGGTATGTATGTACCATCTGAATACATACATACGTTTTATTGAGCGCTCCTTGTATTCGGAATCGTTGACGGTAAATGGTAGTCGGTGGCGTCATCTGTGCTCGGGTTGATGGGTTCTGTTCTGCGATGGTCTGGTTATGTTCTGGGCGGTCGCGGTCGTGGAGGCGCTGAGGATTGTGGGAGAGGTGTCTAGAGATCGGGATTCGGGAGCGGCGTCGTCGTCGCTCGTCGTCCATGGCTGCTGTCAAGAAGTGGTGGTGTTTGTTTCGCTCTGTGTGCGTATGCAGATGCAGGTGTTGATGTGGTCTGTACTCGAGTGAAGTAAGACGGTGAATTCGGTGGTGGCGTTGTGTGTTCCCAATGTTCACGGGGACCGTCCGCATCAAAATATGCGAGGCTCAGGGCTTACGGCCGACGGACTGCTCGAAGCGCCACAACATGACGTTCGGCAAGGTGGCCGACGACCAGCTGATGGACCCCTACGTGACCGTCGACGTCGACGACACTCACGTCGCCCAGACCACCACCAAACCGAAGACGCTCGACCCCGTCTGGAACGAGTACTTCGAGCAGAGCGTCGACAAGGCCAAGACGCTCACCTTGACTGTCTTTCACGACGCTGCCATCCCGCCCGACGTCTTCGTCGCCAATTGTAGCATTCCCTTCGAGGATCTGCTCAATCGCGAGAAAGACGAGGCCGACTTTTGGGTGAGCGCTCCAACATAAACACGACACCTCGTGCACTCCATACCCAAAATAAATCGATTTCATTTTTATTTTATTTATTCAGTCTTTAAACACAAGCCCACAAAAAAAACCTTGGGGAAATACCCATTCATCAACCGTACAATATCTCTCATTGTGCTCCTAACACTTGCAGGAAATTTCATTTCACGTAAATGGTACAATCATTTCGAATTAGATGTTTAAAGTATTTTTGTACTTATTTTTGTGTAAATAAACAAAAAAACACTATACAGGTGAATATGGAACAAGCTTTTTTTTTAAATCATTTGCCTCCAGGTGATAATAATTAATATAAATTAAAGTAATATAAAAAATTTGTATTTTGAGAACGAAATTGTGTTTTCTTTTTGAGTTTTGTTAAAATTGCAATTTATGTAAAAAAAAATTGAAAAAATAAAGTAGATAGTTGTAATCCTTAGATCATAATCTTGATAAGAAATACTATTTTTTATTCGACGAGTTTGAGTGTAAATCGGACGGATTATCTCACCGAGTGGGTTATTAAACCAAACCAGTGGTTTATCATCCACGAGGTGGAATAAAGCGTCCGATTTACACTCAAACGAGTTGAATACAACATTTTATTCTTCGAACTATACTCAATAAGGCTTAAACTTGCTTTAAATCTGTTAAAAATAATCTGACGTTTCGTATTGAGAAATGCCAATCAGTTGTCAAAACTTCCTTACACGGGAAAAAATCGTAAATTTTGACAGTGTCGAAGAATAAAATGGTTTTATAGTGGGTTGTCATTAAAAAGAATAAAATTTTTGTAGAACTCAAAAACAAAAGAAAATTTCGAAAAATTTTATTCTTGATAAAACATCACATTTTTATAGAAATTTATCATTCATCAATAGTTTTTTCTTTTCAAAAAATAATTAATTAAAGCAAAAAACGTTTGGTTCCATACTCTTTTTATTCACGAGGGCACTTCAAAAAGACATCTACCTACGGAAGAGGATTCACATCAGACTTTAAACTAAACATAATGTTTTTTTACTGTTCATTTCCAATTTTTCTTCAGATTTACCGACAAAAAAATATTTTATCTTCATTTATTTTATTTCTATAGTCGTACCAGATGAATAAAAAGTACGGAACCAAGCGTTTTTTGTTTAAACTATTTGTTTTTGGAAAAAACAAGAATGATTAAGTACTTAATCATACCATAAATGTGATGTTTTATCAAGAATAAAAATTTTCGATTTTTTTTTGTTTTTGTTTAGCAAAATGATTTTATTATACCTGCATCATAATCCTAAATTAAAACACGCTGCAGCGTGCGTAATTTGGCCTTAGCACGCTGAAATTTTAAAGTTGTCTAGGTAACAAGAAATAGTGAAATGTCTGGACCAATTACAACGTGAAAAAATGTGCTTAACAACGTAAACAAGTAACCGTCTTTACAATGTCAATGCTCATAAAAGATCTTAAATGGACAGGTATAATAAAAAATAGCGTATAACACTCGTTTATAAGCGTCTTTAAAACACTTACGACGTTAAAAGCACTCCGCAGACGCGTCGTGCTCTTAAACTCGCCGTGCGTGTTTTAAAGGCTTGCTTATAAACTAGTGTTATAATATACTATTAAATGACAACCCACTATAAAACTGTTTTTTTACAAAGGCTGTGATGTTAGGATTAAAACTATCTACGTATTTTCAAAAACAATACAAAATTTTATCCTTAAAACACGATCATATTTTTTTATAGAACTTTAATTTTTATCCATTATTATTTTCTGAAGGCAAATGATTAAAAAAAAATCGCTTGGTTCCATACTTTTTGTTCACCCTTTTATAATTGTATAAAACAAGAAGTTTTAATCTGTTTATTTTTCTCACTTATACTCGTAGTTGTACTAAGAAATACGAAATACTATCTATTCTATTAGTTTTTTTTCTTGAATAACAGATTCAATTCATAGAAGATACCCTCAAAACCTGATTACTTTAACATAACAATCTCTGAAATAAATAATTTGTCAGAAAAAATACCTCTTTTCTATTAAGAAACAATCTGTATTCAGATGTTAAATTAAGATGTAATGATAAGACTTTATTTTTAAGATATTGTCATATTTTGCATTTATTGAAAAGATCAGCTGATTATTTTTAATGCGATACCTAAAACTTTTCTTGAAAATTTTCAAACGAATGTTGAGATAATAATATATGATGCAACAAACGGTATGATATGTTTATATTAAAGGTGGTTAGATAAGGTAAATGTGGGGATCTAAAATGTGCTGAACAGGGATTATCGTTTAAATTGATAACAGTAATGTAATTTAGTCAAATCGTTGCTCAAATAAAAAAATAAAATTGTGTGTAAAGTGGATTTAAAGAAAATTAATACTACGAGTACGAATGAAATTTTAGTACGAACTCGAGTAGCTAAAACATATTTTCTATCAGCTGTCAACAATATGTGGAATTCGTTTTTTTCTTACACAAATATGTATAAAATATACTATCAAGGTCGGCATAGATCATCATCTCTTTTTTCATTAATTACTTTTGGTAGGTAATTTTCCATTGAAGTTTTAAATTGTTTAAATTCTATTACGAATAGTAAAATTTTAATACAGATTTTTTCAAAAATTCGCAATTATAATTGAAATGCAGCTTCAAAGCATGACGAAACATGTCTGAAAAGTGCGACGAAGAAAAAGAGTTTTCCATATGATCTACTATAAATAATCCAGGGTCGCTTACTAGCAATAAAATAGTTTGATTTCAACAGGGTAACGCTATAAATTACAAGGCTGCTGGTCAACCAAATCAAAATGGCATTCCACACTTTTAATATTTAAAAATCAACCACCAAATGAAAATCATTTCTATTTCGGAAGCAGACTAATGGTAATGATAAATAAATAAATATTTCTGAAGACACTTAATCGTAATTACGAGGGTTCATTGATTTGACTCATTAACTTTCGTTAATTAGGAAAGATAGCCGCTCATAAAAGTAATTGTATTTGTATATTTGATCTGGACTTGTTGATGTTTTTACTCATATAAATTTTATAGCGTACGTGTTTATTTTTAAAAGTATGTAACTTACACAGTGCTTTTTAAAAAGAATTTGAAAATCATGCGACACTTTGAAAGTTTGTTTCTTGTGACTATTAGGTGTGAATGTCGGAGAAACAAAAACAGGATGTATGGTCATAGTTATCGGGTTTTATGGTCATGTGGAAAATCAAACATGGTGTAGCATGCCAAAGAATAATTTTATTTTCCTCGATTGGTTTCTGTTTTCTCTTTAAAACATTTTTATTGCTTGCAGGGGTTGCAATATCATCAAACTTCAATTGGTTGAGAAATTGGAATATTTTTGGTTTCGTCACGAAAATACTAAATAAAGTTGTCTTGGGTCGTGTATATTTAAAGCCGTATTTTAAACATCAAGATCAAGATTAATTTTAATATTTTTTTTATTATCTTGCAATTATTAGTTTTTGTGTTTTTTATTACTGAAAACTAAAATTGCGATAACAGCTTGTTTTTATTATCGTTGTTACTATTCAGGGTGTACAACATATTCAATTAACATATAAATAGTATGCTGTTATTCAATTAAGATGTTCTGTGTACAGTTCAGTGTAAAGAACTAGTAGTTTAAAAACGTCCTTAAGTACCTACTTGGTATTGACTCTGAAAAATGGAAAAACTAGTAGGTTGTATGCAAGCAATTTCTTAAAGAAACATTGATTAAATTTACTATTAGACCATAAAATTCAATTATCCAATTATTTCGAATGGTTATTTTAAACGTAAAATCTTAAAAATAAATCAAAATCGATAGAAAGTTAATTTATTAGCTTCGGTAAATATCAGAATATTTCGTTTTTGGAAGGCCATAGTTTTAAAAATAGGTCTCTTGACTGACTTAAGTTGACACTGAAAAGTATTTTGGAAAGGTGTGATAAATATTTGTGTGAGTCATCCGAAAACGTTTCCTGGTTGGTTTTTGAAAATTTAAATTTAGTTGGTTCTTTCTTTTAATTTATAACATTCAAAAAAAGCCGTGACAGGAAGAGATTTTTTCTAAAGTATTCAAACAAAATTGCAAATTTTAGAAATTTTTCAAGTGACTCATGTAGTAAATAACTTGCACCTTGAGAATGTTCCTTGAAATCGGTGACGAAACGTCGGCATTTTGCCAGATGCAATGTATGTATCTTCAATTTATTAACTGTATGTTATTTCCAGGTAAATTTAGAACCTAAAGGCCGTCTTCACGTTAGAATAGACTTGAAGTTGACAACGAAAGGTGAGTGTTTATTGCTTTTATTGTTTGAGGGTTGGTTCAAATTTGACTTGTTTAGATTATCATGGAGCTAAACCTCGCGAGTTCAAAGAACGCCAAGGCTTCAACCGAAGACGGGGCGCCATGCGACGGAGGGTCCACCAAGTCAATGGTCACAAATTCATGGCGACTTTCCTCCGTCAGCCCACCTTCTGCTCGCACTGTCGCGATTTTATTTGGTAAGTAGAAGTAGTGTTAAGCACGATCGACTTTGTAATAACAAGTTGTGTTTGTTTCCGGGGCCATTAACTTCACAATGGTGGTTTTGTTTTCAGGGGTTTGGGCAAGCAAGGCTATCAGTGTCAAGGTACGAAGTCGTCGCATGTATAAAATTATGTACATAGTCCAGCTTTGCTTTTTTGTTACGTCCAGAAACGCCCTCTGGCTGCCCGGGTGAGAGGTTGCGGTGGGTGCCAGAGAGCGGCGATTTTTAACTTTTTGTTTTTGATAGGTGTGGTTGCTTCGATTTTTATTTTGATAGCATGTGACCGAGTGGAGTTGGTGGATTAATCGATTAAATCTTTTATGATTTGCAATATCAACGGCATGGCTCTGTCTTTATATAGCTTTTTAAAATTTGTTGTAAGTTTATTGCATTTTTCCTTCTCTTTAGTTAATATCTTTAACTGTTTCCTTCTCATGCAATCACGTTAAGTTGCTTCCCATATCAACTGGAAAGTCAATTTCATCTTTCAGTTATTTGGTGTTAGTTAAAATAATCGGTTTTTATGGTAATTAGGTTTTAAAATCAAATTTATTACAGTTTGCACCTGCGTTGTTCATAAAAGATGCCATCTTCTAGTTGTTACAAAGTGTCCAGGAATGAAAGATGAGGTAAATATTTCGAATACCTGAATCAGAACAAGCAATAGAAATATTTTTTTTTGCGAGCTATGTATTGGAAATATTAGAAAATATTGACCAACAAAGCAATAACAATTAAAACTATAATTTGAGCAAACACGAATGTGGCCTTGTTGAATATAAAATACGTTGTTTGTTTTTTCAGTCTAGTCAACAAAGTACAAGATTTAATGTGAATGTGCCGCACCGTTTCGTAGTCCACAATTACAAAAGATTCACATTTTGTGACCATTGTGGTTCGTTATTGTACGGTTTAATCCGTCAAGGACTCCAGTGTGAAGTTTGTTCCTTAAACGTGCACAAACGTTGTCAAAAAAATGTAGCAAATAACTGTGGGATTAACACGAAGCAGATGGCAGAAATTCTTTCAGCGATCGGTATACAAACTAGTTTCCTGTTTTTTCGTTATTATTTCAATTACTGTTGCTTTGAGCAGGTGTTTCCCCGGACAAACAAACGCCTAGGAGGAGTAAATACGTATCAGGATCAGGAGCGAATGGCGCGAATTATGAAGGCCAGTCGGAGAATCAAGCCCCGGAAGACGAAATGGAAAACACTGATGAACGGTTGACTAAAATGATGGAGGAGAAAATGGCTAACAATGGTAGGTTTTTATCAAACGGAAACAATGAGAAAATGCTTTGTTGTTTTAGGGGGAGATGGCGCTGAGCGTAAAGGCAAATCGAAGATAGGTTTAGAAGACTTCAACTTTATCAAAGTCTTAGGCAAAGGGAGTTTTGGAAAAGTGATGCTGGCCGAGAAGAAAGAGACCGATGAAGTATACGCTGTGAAAGTATTAAAAAAAGATGTGATTATTCAAGACGACGATGTCGATTGCACAATGACAGAGAAACGTATTTTGGCCTTAGCCGCCAAACATCCCTTCCTAACAGCACTCCATTCGTGCTTTCAAACAAAAGATCGCTTATTTTTTGTTATGGAATACGTAAATGGCGGCGATTTGATGTTCCAAATCCAAAGAGCGCGAAAATTTGACGAGCCACGAGCCAGATTTTACGCTGCTGAGGTTACTTTAGCTTTACAATTTTTGCACAAGCATGGGGTTGTTTATAGAGATCTCAAGTTAGATAATATTTTATTAGACGCTGAAGGCCACTGTAAATTGGCCGATTTCGGAATGTGTAAAGAAGGGATTTTGGATGGGATTACCACTACGACCTTTTGTGGCACTCCTGACTACATCGCACCGGAGATCCTTCAGGTACTTATAATTTTTCTTCAAAAAAAAAAAAAAAACAAACTAATTATGATTTCTGTCCAGGAACTGGAATATGGCGCTAGTGTTGACTGGTGGGCTTTGGGCGTCTTAATGTATGAGATGATGGCTGGACAACCCCCTTTCGAGTCCGACAATGAAGACGATTTGTTTGAATCAATTTTGCACGATGATGTGTTATATCCGGTCTGGTTGAGCAAAGACGCTGTTAGTATATTGAAGGGCTTCATGACAAAAAATCCCAGTCGGAGGTTGGGGTGTGTGACAGCCCACGGGGGCGAGGCTGCAATCAGGGTGCATCCCTTTTTTAGAGACATCGACTGGAATGCGTTGGAACAGAGAAAAGTGAAGCCACCCTTTAAACCTAAAATTGTGAGTTTTACACTTGTGCGAATGTGGATTAATTGTTGTTTTACAGAAGAGTAAGAAGGATGCCTTGAACTTTGACGCCGAGTTCACGAAGGAAGAGCCAGTTTTGACACCGGTGAGCAATGAAGTGCTGCATTCTATCAACCAAGAAGAATTCACGGGTTTCTCATTTATCAACAGAGAATTCAATCCTTCACGCTTCGTCGCTGAATAACTTTGCCACATCCATTTATCCTTTCTTGTTGTCCCCTTAGTTGAAATAATCGCGACTCGGGTTAACCGAAAGCTTGAAAGCTTTAATTTTTGTAAAAATTAGAAAGAAATGCGCTAGTACTCATTAAATAATGTTATTAATGCAATGTTTATTTTATGGAACAAAGTTTATTTGATTTATTGCAGTTAACAGAGTTTATTTAAATTTGATCTGATGTAAGTTTTAAGTTTCTAATTGCTAAGAGAAACAAATGTATCAGTATGGGCCCCATCTCATTGCAGCTGAATTATCAGAATTTTGCGTATCGTTTAGGGGTAGTTCGAATATTGTGAAGTGGGGTTACTTGGAGTTTCTGTGATTTTACGCTGAGACGCCAGATTTACTGTCTTAACTCTAGTCACTGAATGGCCTATGCTCTGTAAATATCAAAAGAGTAAAACACGCAAGTCGGTCGAGGTTGGCCACTATAATGTTAAGTATTTGTAATTTTAATTAAATTGACGCACTTTCTGCAGAAGCCTTATTGCAGTTTGTTCTCCCCCGGCCGTACTTGCTTTTCACGAGGACTCATTCATACAGTATCGTCATTATTTTTAAATTATCTTTTGTATTGTGATATTGTGGGAATTTGCAATAGATTTAGGCCGTTGTGCCTAATTTTGTTTATATTTAAAAAAAAAGTTCAACAGAGGTTGCGAACCTATAAATACGTTTCTCGCTTGGACGGCGACCCGCACTAGACAGAAATATATATCACTTTTCAACGTAACACACAAACACACGTATGATATACGTGTTAGGGAAATGTGCATTATTTTAAGAGAGCTTAAGTAGGTTGTTTACGATTTACCAAAGAATTTTATTTATTACTTTTTAACGAGATACATGTGTAAATGTTGATACTATATAGTTTATGTAGGAGAATAATTTATTTTGTTGGCTGCGTGAGCGGATTTTCGCATTGTCTCAGGACTGATCTTTGCAAGATTTGAGTGTGTGCGAGCCCCAACATGTTAGTTGAGATTTTATCACAAATGACACAAAGTGTTGTTTTGAGTTTCATCTGCCATATAACTAAGCTATCTAGAGAACGTTCAGCTACATTTCGAGGAAATGTACATATTGTTAAAAGTAAAAGAAAAAGTATATAACGTTTTAGATATTTATTAATGTGGAGCTTAGAGTAGTAGGTAAATAAATAAAATTAACCCATGCTAATTTTAGTGTATGTCTAGATAATATCTATATCACAGGTCTGTGTTAGCACCGAGCTGTTCAAGAAGTACCTACTTGAGGTAGGCAGTGTAGATTATTTAGTTCTCTAGTAGAGCCTCAGTCTCACTCGTTCGTTCGGTTTTTGCCGTGAAGGCGCGTGCTTGCATACGGTGTTGTGCCAAACCATGTCCACCCTAACCCGCAGCCTTTCCGCACCTCCACCAATGTCAAAACCCCACTCTCGCATTGTTATTGTTTATATCATATTTGTACTAGCAATGTGTTGTAAATGGTGTACCTATTTCTCTGACGGTGTACTAAAAATTATAAATAAACATTATTTAATGTAGTGAACTTTATTTACAAAAAATACTCCGTTACACAAAACTTTTGCGCGAATAGCCATCAGAGGCCGCTCATATAATAAAAAAATCTTTCTGATTTTAAGCCAGCCAGAATTTTTCTTTTCAATAGAACGTTAAATAATTATTAAAGTGACATTTTTGTATTTTAAATCTGTGATTACTCCATCGGGAAGTACGTATTATTGTACTCAACTTATATTTTATTACTCTTATTACCAAGCATGTTGAAAAGCTTCACTTCGTTTACAATCTCAACGGCCAGAGTAATTTAAACAGACTTTAGATAATTTTCGTTTATGCACTCATATTTCTCCAAATAATGTAAGGTGTAAGCAGTTATTGATCGCCTGGGAGGTAACAAACTTACTACTAATAAGGCCCCCTCAGCAGATCATTTTTTAAGCATTTTACCCTGTTTTTAAGGTATATTTAAAAAACAGATATTTCAAAGATTCTGTCCTGTGAAATTGATGTAAAACTGTATTTATTAATAAATTAGGATTATATGCGATTTTGCTTTGTTTTTTAGGGATTTTACCCAAGATATACTTATATTTTAAAAGTAGAAGGCCCCTTCAGCACACACTTTACACCCCCATAACTTCGAAATTTTTATAGATAAAATTTTTTTACATTTTTCCCATGTTCCTGGTATCTTACCTTATATGGCATTTTTCTCTGGGGCGCGAGCTCTGGCGCACCCTATATACCTTAAAAACAGGGTAAAATGCTTAAAAAATGATCTGTGCTGAGGGGGCCTTATTAGTTGTAAGTTTGTTACCTCCCAGGCGATCAATAACTGCTTACACCTTACCTTAGTAGTAAACTTTGATTGAGTTTAAAAATAAGTGTGAGAATTTCAACACACTACAAAAGCTTCTTCGCCGACACTTCGTAAAAAATCACATCACGCTATAGTTAATAACTTACCCTGCTACGTAACTTGTTCTTACATCCCGCCTTTTTATCATACTAAGGTGAGTTAATAATATTATTTTTATCTAACATTGTTGTCATATAGGTTTTTTTTTTAATTTGAGACAACTAAAATATGCCTTACTGATATTATTGCTGTTAAGTGACCACTTTTATGACTAAATGGTACAAGTAAAAGTTTTACCTTTTAGCCATAGAGTAAAAAATTATATTTTTGCGCTTGTGTTTTTACTTTTACAATGGTCAATGACATTTGCCAATGTTGTCTCTTTCGCTGCTTCTGCAATATCTGGAGAGGTACATTGTAGATCATCAGCATTCGAGATTTTGCACTACTAACTGCACTAGTTAAATTATAAGCGTTGTTGTGATTTCATTGCAAAGCGTCCTGATCATTTTGTTCATTTACTTGCTAATTATAATGTTGCTCTTTACTCTCTCTCTTTACTTGAGTTTATGTGCCTCATGTAATACACATAATATACTATGTCATTTATGGACGTCGATATGAATTATTGGTTCAGAAAAAAGATTTTTTTTAATCCAAGCAAATCGATAAAAATCGCTGTATTTTTTGTCCTTATCTTACAAGGCTTTGTTGAAGTGGTATGTGATTTACTGATTTATCAACTGTTGAAGACTTTGCAATTTAATTAGTTGTAAAACTTAATTTTGGAGAAATTTATTAATCAATAGAAGTCAGGGCATAATATGGTTTTTCCAGAGATAGACCACAGGCTTCTAAAGCAAAAATAAACAAAAATAACTTGTTTTTTTGTTTTTCTTGTTTTTAAATTTACTATATTGAAATGGTTTTGGATGGAATTATTATATTATGAATTGCTCTCACTGAAAATCTGACATATTTTTTTAATTTCGCAAGTTATATGTGAAAAGAATTACTTAATTCTATCATGAAAAAAGAATTTATAACTAATAATAAAAAAATTAATATCGAATAACACTAAATTAATCATTACTTGTTTTTAACATAACGTGATTATTTTTTATTATTACTGAATTTTTGTGCGCTTATCGCCGCCACACTTCATGCAATTTAACAAAAGTCACCTTAAATCTTCATTGCACAACAATTTGCAAAAAATACCAATTTGTTAATTGAATTAAGTAATTTCATTTGTGTGTCAGGTATACAATTCCAAAACCTTGGAAACTTTTTAGAATTCATCTATTGACTCCAATTTATTGATTAAACAAAGGTAGTGCTATAGAAACTCTGTTTCTTTTTTGGAATGATAAAAGTCACAAAAGTGACACACAATGGCTTCGCATCAAATTAGCAATAAAAAATTGTATGAAGAGTTAAAATCGGCAATCGATGAAGACAAAATGTATTGGTTGAAAAACGATGCGAAATTGCGAGCTGTGAATTCATCAAAATCTTATGACGAATTCAGGTATCGCCCTTTATTCCTTTTGAAATATTTGCTAAAAGTTTATTTTTGCTTAGAGATATTGTAGCAGCCGCTCATTTGCAGCCTGTTACCAAAAAGGATAAGGAACGCAATCAACGCAGTTGGAAAACTTTGACTGATAGTGATTAAAACAAATAATTTTCGAAAAATTCTATTAAACAGAAGTAATTAGAACAATGTTTTAATCTAAATTATATCAATAATAACTATCCCAAAACCACGATAAAAATATTAGAAACATTTTCTTCCTATAGTAGAAATGTAAAAATATAGCAAACTTATTGGGTTGCAAAATTTCCAAGAAAACCCTATTTCCTTGGCTGTTGGATGTGGTTCATTGGCTTGCTGGGAACATTATTTGGAGGCTTTTCCTTGTGAAAACTTTGTACTGCTTCAGCAGGGAAGTCAGCATGTCCTTTGGGAACAGCCCCAGAAATGGTGGTTGTCTTAGGGGGGCTTCCGGAAATTGTGATTCCAGTGGTGTCCTCAGTGAGACCTCCAGAATCCTTTCTGGTTTTGTGTTGCGTGATTCTCATCCCTCCAGCTTTGACTGTCGCAATATGCTGGAGTTATCACAAGGGGGTGTTTTTGTCAGACTCACCTGCAGGGGGATGGCCGGCTTTTAATTCACATTCGCTCTTGCTAGGGCTTGACATCTTGGAGCAATATGTTGCAATGTAAACAAAAACACGTAGTCAAACGCGTCGACCTTCAACTGCGACGTATTATTTTTACTCACTCTGCTTTTATCAATGTTTTTATGCTAATTTTAATATTTGTGGTGAGAAACCTTCAAAAACAAATTGACCTGCATAACAGAGGGCGCTACTTAACCAAATTGACAGACAGATTTTAAGTGCTTAAAAAAACAAGTTATTATGCAAGAATTTTATTTGTACCTACGGTGTTATATTTAGATAAATCTAGTTTGATAAGAATGAATAAAAAAGTGGATTTGGTGGGTTCGAAATGTAAACTAATTTGGGTAATTTTGGGCTTGGTCATGATATTACAGATTTCTGTAACGACACATTGATTTATAGGTTATAAAAACGTGGAGTTGAAGTGTCAAATATAACATATTTATGAAAAAAGAAACTAAACTATTTTAAGACTAAAATAGTGTGACGGTAAGAAGATGGTTTTACTAGAAAACGACTCGGTAATACATCTGTGCTTCTGTACCTCCAAGTGTTTATTAACCTAAAATTTCTTTCAGTTCCTCACAGAACTCACCAAATTGTTTCAGAAAGCCAGACAGAGTGGCTCTGTCACAATGATTTTCAAGCGATGTAAGTGCCAAGGGTTGTGAAATGAATTGTTTTATGCATTTTTTCCTTAGATGATGGCCGGGACCGTCCAGAACCAAGGGAAGGTAAACCTCCTCTACCTACACCTCAAGAACACCTTTGTTTAGTAAGAGCAAAGTCTAGGTCAAAAAAAATTTCAACAGTGATTCACCAAAAGGACATAAATAAATTTCAAGTAGCTTATAGCAGTTTATTAAAAGGAAATTTGGATGGACTGAAAAAATTAAAGAAGTCAAAAACAAAAACGAAAGCTGAGTGATTAGGAGATTTTTGTGTTTATTTTTTATTTCTGGGGTCGGAATCGCGTGTACAGACGGATAGGATAAGAAAGTTCATTGTGTTGATTGAGTATTTGTAAAATGTATGAAATTAATGTTAATTTTGTAAGCTTTTATTTTTCATTTCAATAAAAAATAAGCAGCTAGTATATTTTATTATTTCTCTCCTATTCAATATCCTAAATGTGTAAACTTCTCTTTTCTAGCTCTACTATTGGCTATTTTAATATAAATCACAATTTCAACTAAATCTCAGCGGCGAATTTGTAAATTAACCAACGATTTTGGCTTATTGACTTAAAATTGTTAAAAAAACTAGCTGGATAATATAAAAACCATCATTCTATTAATACAAAACAACCAATACTTTAGCTAGTTCATAAAATAAACAACCACATTTATGTGGATGATGCTAATTTGATCACTTATTATGAAGTATGATTTAACTAAAAAAAAATGGAATTTCTAATTTTTTATTATTAAACAAAAAATTTAACAAGTATAATACATGCGGTCCAGCTTAAAAAATCTTTCTTTTTTGTCTTTTTTTCTGTATTAAATTTTGCATATGGTGCGGCATTTGCTTGGATATTTTTTTTGAAAAATTACATAAAAATATTTAGAAGGTTCATGGGTAATTATGAAATGAAAAAACTACTGCAAGGGACTTAATTTTTAGTATGCTATTTTTAATTTAAATTGTACTACTTAACAAATAGTATGTAGTGTGATTACAAAAATATAAGAAAAATAAATAAATCAACACTTGTTTAAAAATTACATTTGTTGCACCGAGGGACTCTTCATATTAAAATAAGGACACTGCTGCTTCCAAAACGGAGTTACTTTGCCGGAAGTATCGATACAGTTGTTTGCACAACTCAGAAGAGCTTGATATTTGTAACATTTATCACACGTTAAAATGCATAGATCAGTAGCATCCAAAAATATTTCAGGACGAGCTTCTAAAGAACTCAAAAGTAATAACACCGCCGCTGTGATAAACAATACGTTGAACGATCCTAAAAGATTAATAATAATTACCACTGGACGACAACATTTAATTATTGAGCATGTTACTTACTCATTTTGTAAGATATTACTGGTAAGCAGCTTATACACCTGTTGTCTCCTAAATGAACGACAGGATTTTCGATGATGTTATCAGAGCTTATTCGAGATAGGTCTGTTTTATATACTCGTACAGATCTCAATCGATGAGTTAATTATTACCAATATGGCAAATAAATAACTAATAGCTCTGCAATAGTGCTATTAAAGCCATTATTTTCTGTACAAACTATGACGATATAATGGGCGATAATGGAAAAAAATGTATATGCCTGATCCATCACAAGCAATTTGTCTTTTTATTAAGTTAACAATGTTTTAATGAAACGGAAATATTTTCTGTTATTTGTGTCGTAACTAAGCAAGAAAAGAATTGCCTAATTAAAATTAACGTTAATTTTTCTGAACGCTTGTCACTGATTATAAATAATAGCTTGAACACGAATACATGATGTGTGCAAAATCTAAATTGGAAATCTATCATTTCTAGCAAATTTGGAATTTCCACTAAAAAACGAGTGTGAGCTCAGATGATGATTTTTACTGGAAGTGTGATAATAATCTATCAAATATAGTATTTTTTAGTCTCTGGCAATATTTAGTTATATCACAAGTTATAAGGGATAATGAGGGTTGAGTGTAGAGAACTACGAAATGCTACTAAGCTAATGGTTTGTCATTTGTTGCTAAAACTATAGAGTTATGTTGGAAACTCTGAGTAAAGTAATTAAGGATAACACTTCTGTGTCTGCATCTACTGATTTTGACCCTCTTTCTCTATTTCTTAAGGGTAGGTAATATTTTAAAAAAACGGGACGATTTTGATGATGTAAAACACATTTTTTTTAATATAGTAAAGTGCCGAAATTAATAGTTGGCTGTTATTGTTGTTATTTATAACTATTAAAAAAAGAAGAACTATTACATTTTTATTAGTTACGTCGTTCCGAGAGGGAAATCTGATATAATTTTTCCCATTTGTATTTTAGGACAGTAAAAACTATAACGCAATTTAGAATGTCGTGTTATGGCAAAGGCGAGAGCTTTTAAGTTTGAAAAAAATTACATGCGTCACTATGAATTCTAAAAGGTTTTCAGAAGGAAAAAATGTATGAAAAATTGTAGAAAGTCAAACATCGGCTTTTAGATTTCTGTGTACTTTAAGCAAAAACATTGTAGATGCAAATCGCGTATTCAGACAGAGCTTATTGTGTGTCTGGAAGTCTTTCTGAAAAGCTCGTTTGCAGCACAGCTTGAAAACCTGAGGTAATTAAGCTGAAGATTGACTTGTCAGAGGACAAAGTTATTTCGTAATTTTTTGTTTATGTTCTGATCCCGACTCCGTGTCAGCTAATGGAGAGATAGTGAAGCCTTCCATGAATTACGTTATCGCCTCATAATCGCAATTGTGATTACGCCCACCTTAACAAAGTGCCTGTAATTGTTGAGCAAGCAAACCCTTCAAAAGTTCTGCTTTGTGAAAGCATCCATCACTTATCTCCCGCAAACCAGACGTTTTTAAATAATGCATCACATACATTAAACACATTTGTGTCACTTCCTACACTTTTCCACAAATTTAATTTGGAAAAGCTTTCCAAATGTTGGGTACCAACACTGAATAAATTAAAGCCCACGTTCAACAGCAGCTCATTGCACAAAAATTGAAATCTTTTCATTTTATATTCTGTCAGCAAAAATTTTTAATTTGTAATTATGTAAAATTATTATTATTGTATTTATTTATTAATAAAGACACTTCAGCGATGTCAGTTTAATTAAATTAATTAAAATAAAATGTGTGCTGGAGTGAAGGATCTTTATTTGATCGTGGGGCCACTCGACGTCTTTTACACATGTTGCAAACCACCTCTTGGTGTCAATCAAGAACACTACGAATCGCTATCGATCGCGGTAGCCGTCGGTTGCTTAGTGAGCTGTTTATTATTATCAAACAGACCGTTAAAGGTCTGACAAGTGTTCAAACTTTTTTAAAAACTTCTGTAGTTAAATGGCCGAAGATGATACCAAGTCTACTAAATCAACTAAGTCGACAAAGTCCACCAAATCCAAGAAAGAAGATAAAGGTGGCGAAGAAGAAGAAGATGAACGTCTTGAGTTTATCCTCGCTTATTTCACAAAATCCTACAGACTTAAACAAGAAAAGTGGAATAAAATGATCGCAATAGACGAAAATAAGGTAGTTATTCACTTTTATTGAATCATTTTAAACAGTATTTTTAGAAACTCATTTTAAATTTTCTGAACAACCCTCAAGAAAAATTTATGATTATAACAATAACCGCAGCAGGTTTGCTGACTCCTTTTAAACAATACAACAGCGCTGTAAGATCCAAATATACTTATTTTATTAAAAAGAAAGAGGAAGTCGTGACTATGGAAAATTTCGCTGATGTTATTCTTTTTGGTGACATGGCTGCAAAACCGGTGGACGAATTAGCTGTCCTTTTAGATACAATCTTAATCCCTTTACTTGCAAACCCCGGAAATCAGAAAGGATGGCCACAGGTGGTTGCAGACGACGTTGTCGCGCATGTCCGGAATTTTAAAAACTCAGTCGAACAAGTAAAGAACTTTTTTGCTATCATCTATCCAATCATTTATTTTAGATTCGAGGAGCAATGAAAAGTCAAACAATTTTGCCGATGCCACAAGGCATGTCACGTCTCTTCGAAGCAATAAGCCAATTTGAGGAAACAGAAGGTACTAACATCGATTTGGTCCTGAAAGCTTCTCTCGAAAGTGGTGTCACGAAATGGTCAAACGTTTGCAGCGAGATTTTGAAACAGTCGTCTACTATTGCTTTCGCAGGAGGAAATAATCCGTCACCAAGTGCCGAAGTTGAATTCTGGAAAGCTCGTTTGAAAAATCTAGAATTTATTTATGATCAATTGCGAGATCCTAGAGTGAAGCAAGTTGGCAAATATTTAGAAATGACCAAAAGTGCGTATTTTTCAACCTTCAAAAATATGTTTAAAGACGTAGTTGCTGGTGTTATTGAAGCCAGAGATATTTGTTTGTATTTGAAACCAATGGTGCCTCATTTTTCGAATTTTGAAGACGGAGAGTTGTTCGAAAATGAACGCAATATCAAGCCTTTGCTCCACTGCATGGGGTTGATTTGGGCCAACTCAAAGTACTACTGCGCTAATGAGAAAATGGTGATTCTGTTTAGAGAAATAGCCAATATGTTAATCGACGCCAGTAATCGTATGTTGGACCCAAGCTCAATTTTTCAAGGGGAACCTGACGAAATGCACGACAAGATTGATAAAACATTACACATTTTGGAGCTTTTTATGGACTCGTTCGAGTTTGTTAGAGACAATTTGGCTACTTACTTTAAAAGAGAAGATGAAGAAATGCCGGCACTTTGGACGTTTCATAAAAGGACAGTGTTTCAAAGATTGCTCGATTTTATTGATCGTCTGAGACTAATCAAAGCAATTTTGGCGACTAATCTAGAATTCAGCAAGTTGGAAAAAGTTGAATTTGGTGGGATCAAAGGCCGGTTGTTGTCCCAAAAATGTGAACAAATTTTTGAAGAGTTTGGTGCTGCTTATAATGTTTTTAATTCGATTCAGTATGATCCTTGTGACACCAGTGACCTTAATATTCTCCAAGATAATGACGAATTTCACGCAAAATGTGCCGATTTTGACAAACGATTGGCAGCGATATTCTCTCAGGCTTTCGATGATTGCTACAACCTCGAGAGCATTTTTAAATTTCTTGCAATCATCGGGAATTTGCTTGAAAGGTCTGTTATTAGAAACGAAATAACTCCTAAATATCCAGCAATTATTGATATATTCAATGAAGAACTTGATACGGTAAAAATCATTTTTGATGAAGGCAAAAAGAATGGTATTCCTATCGATAAAAATTTTCCTCCGGTAGCTGGAACCCTTATGTGGATATCAAAATTGAGGCAAAGGATTGAAAAACCGGGAGAAGATTTGAAATTATTAGAAGATGATATAATCAAGTCGGAGGAGGCTCTTCACTCGTTTGAAAAATATGAACACATGATGAGAATTTTAGATAATGAAAGCAAGGAAGTGTTTGGAAATTGGTGTAAATCAATTCCGCAACAAATTGAAACTAGTATGGCTAAATTTGAACTTAAACGTAAACCTGAGGATTTGATTCATTTAAATTTTGATGCTGAACTAGTAGCCGCTTTGAGAGAAATTAAGTACATGAAGTTCTTAGAGATTCCGGATATACCTCAAGAGGGGCTAGATTTGTTCGAAAAAGTTGAACTTCTGTTTGAATGTCAACAGAAATTTAACAGAGTTGTCGATTGGTATAATCATCTCAAGAAGAATACACTTAGGGTAGAGTATAATTTAATTGAACCGGAAATGAAACAAATAGATGAGCTGCTCCAATCAGTAATTGATGCTATTACTTGGAGTACTCATGATGATGCAACTCTTAGCTCGATTTATGATAAAGTTAAGGATTTGTCGGATCGAGTTGTTCAATGTCAGAAGAACATGGCTGCTATAATAGCCACCTTGGATGCCTGGGTTGACGTTCCTCTTTTTGAAAGAAGAGAAGGTAAAAAAGAGAATTTATTGTATCCTGAAGAACGGCCTGAACGTACTTCCAAACGATTTGCTCAAATTGAAAATAGCTACGAAGAAATTAAAAATCTACTAGAAGTAAATTATCGATTGTTCTTTAATATTCCTGAGCCTGTTGAAGAACCAATTGATGAGTCGTCTCCTGAAGAAGAAGTAGTCACTGAGCCACCACCTACACCAAAGAAAGGTAAGAAAGGGAAGAAGACTGCCGAGCCACCGAAAGAAAAGGAGAAAGAGATAAAAGAAAAAGGGAAGAAGGAGAAAGGAAAAAAAGGTGGAAAAGGCAAAAAAAAGAAGCAAAAAGTGCTTGAAGACGCCGAAGCTGAGGTGCAGGAAGAACCTGCAGATCCTTATGAGAATTATCGTAAAGAAAACTGGAGCAAATATTTGGAATATGTTGATAAACTAGTCAAAGACAAACTTGTTGCTGCAGTTAATAACAGTTTGATTTACTTGTTAAATGAGTCTGGTGACGTTACTCCAGTTACACCTTTGTTTGAATTGTCTTTAGAACTTCACGATCCCGATATTGTGTTTCAACCTTCGGTTAATTTGACAGATGAAAATAATTTCATTGGAGAAATAACCGGATGTGTGGAAGATATTTTCAAAATGGGTGAAGTTATGAAACGAGTGAATCCGGAAAGTGAGGAGTTGAATTACTTTATGGAAGTCAAATCGGATAAAAATTTGGCTAAAATGACTGAAGAACTTTTGAGCAGAATTATGTTAATGAGAGAAGATGCATTTGAATATCTTAAAGATTTTGACGAATTTACTCATATTTGGACTGATGACAGGCACGAGTATTTGCGTCAGTTTTTGCTTTTTGGTCGGTTATTGAGTCCTGAGGAACTCGATAGAATCGCAGAACTAAAAGAAACTCCACCGTCTGTACAACAGTTTAAGGAGCAAATTGATTTTTATGACGATATGTATAAGAAAGTTGAAGCTATGAGCAATGAAAAGATTCTTGAAGGTGACTGGATGAGAATTGATGTTCGACCTTTGAAACAAGCTATCCTTAACACGATTTGCAAATGGGGCAATCTTTTCAAACAACATCTTTACGATCATGTTATTAATAGTCTCAATGATCTCGATAGCTTCATCGTTGAGGCAATTCAAGCCATGCAAGTGACATTAGAGGAAGACGACTACGATGGCTTATTAAAAGTGATGGGATATTTGTTCAAAGTGAAGGAAAGACAGTTAGAAACCGATAATATGTTCCAGCCATTAAAGGAAATTATGGATCTGCTATTAGAATATGGAATGGAATTTCCGGAAGACGTTCACGTTCAATTACAGGAAATTCCAGACAGGTGGCAACAATGTAAGAAAGTTGCCGCAACCACTAAACAAAACGTTGCACCACTTCAAGCCCTCCAAGTTAATGCGATCAAAAGACGAATTAATCTGTTCGAAATCCGACAAGCGATGTACAGAGATATGTTTAAGAAACTTCCCTTCTTTAACTGGAGTTGTAAAGATGTATACACTTTGTTAGATAAAACTAATTTTGAACTGACGGAACTTGAGACAGAAATGGCGAAATTGCAAGAGCAAGCCAATTTATTCGAACTAACGCTGCCTGAGTTTAAACCGATGAATTATACGAGGAAGGAAATTAGGCAAATTAAACAGTTGTGGGATTACGTCCATATTTTTCGGTCATGTATCGATGAATGGAAGAAAACTCCTTGGAAAAAAATTGACGTTGAAGCGATGGAAATGGAATGTAAAAAATTCGGTAAAGAGGTGCGAGCTATGGATAAAGAACTAAGGGGTTGGGACGTTTACATTCAGTTAGAGGCGTCAATCAAGAATATGTTAACGTCTTTGCGCGCCGTCACAGAATTGCAAAATCCAGCAATTAGGGAAAGACATTGGAAGCAGTTGATGCAAGCCACAAAGGTAATTTTCTTGCACTTATCCATAAAAGACGTGCTTTAAACTCTTACTTTGTTACACTGCTTACATAAGGCCGAAGAACGACTACCACCACATTATACAGTGAGTACAGTCTCAACAACATAACTCTTTTATACAACATTCAAATAAAACAATTTAGTAAAAAGAGTCTTTAAATTTCAACCCTTCCTTCTTCCTAGGTGAAATTTGTAATGGACGATTCGACAACACTCAGCGAATTGCTCGCCTTGAATTTACACGAGTATGAAGATGAAGTTAAGAACATTGTTGATAAGTCAGTTAAGGAAATGGCAATGGAGAAAGTTTTAAAAGAACTAAACGCAACTTGGACCAACATGATGTTTGCAACCGAAGTTCACGAACGCACAAATTTGAGACTTTTGGTGGCTTCTGAGGAGTTAATTGAGACTTTGGAAGAAAACCAAGTCGCTCTTCAAAATATGATGACGTCTAAATTTATTGATTTCTTTCTTGAAGAGGTTTCCGATTGGCAGAAAAAACTATCGAATGCTGATCAAGTCATACAAGTGTTTTTTGAAGTACAACGCAAGTGGTGTTATTTGGAAAGTATTTTCATAGGTTCTGAAGACATTAGAAGTCAATTACCCGAAGATTCGAGACGGTTTGAGAAAATAGATAGGGATTTTAAAGAGGTTTTGTCTGAAATGTTAAAAGATTTAAATGTGGTAAGATCCACTAATAAGCCCGGACTTTACGACAAGCTTGATGGTATTTTGGGACAATTGACATTGTGCGAGAAAGCTCTCAACGATTATTTGGAAACGAAAAGATTGGCATTTCCGCGGTTCTATTTTGTATCTTCCGCTGATTTATTAGATATTTTGTCAAATGGAAATCAACCAGATTTGATTCAGAGACATTTAACCAAATTATTTGATTCTTTGGCTAAATTGAAATTTGAAAAAGAAGGTGGAAAAAATTCAAAAAGGGCTTTTGGTATGATTTCGAAAGAAAATGAAGAACATGTACAATTTAGCCAAATATGTGACTGTACTGGTAAAGTTGAAGTTTGGCTAAACCGTGTCATTGATGTAATGAGGAAGACTCTTCAAAGTTGTTTTGCTGAAGCTATATCAACCTACGATGAAAAGCCTCGAGAAGTTTGGATTTACGACTATCCAGCACAACCAGCGCTTTGCGGTACATTTTTATTCTTCCTGTATGTTTTATAATATTTTTGTAATTTGTAGGCACTCAAATTTGGTGGACAACTGAAGTAAATATTGCTTTTGCAAGACTAGAGGAAGGTTACGAAAACGCCCTGAAGGACTATCAAAGAAAACAAATCAATCAGTTAAATGCCCTTATTAATTTATTGTTGGGCGATTTGACTGCAGGTGAGCGTCAAAAAATTATGACCATTTGTACCATCGACGTTCACTCGAGAGACGTAGTGGCAAAAATGATTCTAATCAAAGTCGAAAATTCACAAGCTTTTCAATGGCAAAGTCAGTTGAGACATCGATGGGATGATAAAATTAAAGACTGTTTTGGTAATATTTGTGACGCACAATTCAGATATCAATACGAATACTTGGGCAACACTCCTCGACTCGTGATAACGCCTTTAACTGATCGTTGTTACATAACTCTTACTCAAAGTTTGCATTTAATAATGGGGGGAGCACCTGCCGGGCCTGCAGGAACTGGAAAAACTGAAACGACCAAAGATTTGGGAAAAGCTTTAGGTATGATGGTGTACGTGTTTAATTGCTCGGAACAAATGGACTACAAATCTATCGGCAACATTTACAAGGGGTTATCACAGACCGGTTGTTGGGGTTGTTTTGATGAATTTAACCGAATTTCCATTGAGGTACTGTCTGTGGTAGCTGTTCAAGTGAAAGTCATTCAAGACGCTATCAAAGACAAAAAAAACAGGTTTAATTTTTTGGGCCAAGATATCGTCCTTGTTCCCACGGTAAGTACTCTAATTTTAAAATGATTTGGATACAAGTGCAATTTTTTTAATAGGTGGGTCTTTTCATTACTATGAACCCGGGCTACGCTGGTCGTACTGAACTCCCGGAAAACTTAAAAGCCCTATTTAGGCCATGCGCCATGGTGGTGCCTGACTTTGCTCTAATTTGTGAAATTATGTTGGTCGCTGAAGGTTTCCAAGAAGCTCGACTTTTGGCGCGCAAATTTATCACTCTTTACACTTTGTGTCGCGAATTATTGAGCAAACAAGACCATTACGATTGGGGTTTGAGGGCAATTAAGTCTGTTTTGGTCGTTGCAGGGTCGTTGAAACGTGGCGATAGACAACGGCCGGAAGACCAAGTCTTAATGCGCGCTTTGCGTGATTTCAACATTCCTAAAATAGTTACAGACGACGTCCCGGTTTTCATGGGATTGATTGGTGATTTGTTTCCGGCCTTGGACGTGCCAAGAAAACGCGACCCGGAGTTTGAAAGAATGATAAAAAAGTCGGCGGTTGATTTGAAATTGCAACCTGAGGATGGTTTTGTTTTGAAAGTGGTGCAATTGGAGGAACTTTTTGCGGTGCGACATTCAGTGTTCGTGATTGGTAACACTGGAACGGGTAAAACTATGGTTTGGAAGACTTTGAATAAAACTTATCAGAATCAGAAAAGAAAGCCCGTTTACAATGACATTAATCCTAAAGCAGTGACTAATGATGAGTTGTTTGGAGTTATAAATCCAGCTACTAGAGAGTGGAAAGATGGTCTCTTTTCTGTGATAATGAGAGATCAAGCTAATTTAACCGGTGATGGACCTAAATGGATTGTTCTTGATGGTGACATTGATCCAATGTGGATTGAATCATTAAATACACTTATGGACGATAATAAAGTTCTAACTTTGGCTAGTAATGAACGAATAGCTTTAACACCAGCTATGCGATTATTATTCGAAATTGCTTCTCTACGTACAGCAACTCCAGCCACTGTTTCCAGAGCCGGTATTTTATACATAAATCCGGCAGATCTGGGATGGAACCCTTACGTAGCCTCTTGGATTGATACAAGAACTCAACAAAATGAAAAAGCAAATCTTATGATACTCTTTGATAAATACGTTCCTCCTTGCTTGGAAGTACTCCGTCACAAATTGAAAAAAATAACACCCATATCTGAAGTGGCACACATTTCAATGCTTTGTTTCCTTTTGGACTGTTTCCTAACACCGCAAAATGTACCTCCTGATTGTCCCAAAGAGTGGTACGAAATTTATTTTGTATTTTCTACAGTCTGGGCTTTTGGTTCGGCTTTGTTTCAAGATCAGATCGTTGACTGGCGAAACGAATTTAGTAAATGGTTTGTGAATGAATTCAAAACTATCAAATTTCCCGTTACTGGAGGCAACGTCTTCAGTTATTACGTTGAAGAGGAGACTAAAAGATTTGCTCCATGGACTGAACTAGTACCCGAATTTGAATTGGATCCTGATATTCCCTTGCAAGCAACTTTGGTCAATACGGCCGAAACTACAAGAATTCGTTTTTTTATGGATCACTTGATGGCAAAAAGAATTCCTGTTATGTTGGTAGGACCTGCAGGGAGTGGCAAAAGTGTAATTGTGGCAGAAAAACTTTCCAACTTATCTGAACATTATGCCGTTACTAATGTTCCCTTCAATTTTTATACGACTTCTGAAATGTTGCAAAGAATATTAGAAAAGCCTTTAGAAAAGAAAGCAGGGCGTGTGTTTGGCCCTCCGGGTAATAAAACCATGATTTACTTTGTCGACGATATGAATATGCCGGAAGTTGATAAATATTTTACTGTGCAACCTCACACTTTGATACGCCAGTATATGGATTACCAACATTGGTATGACCGTCAAAAACTGACTTTGAAAGACATTCACAACGTGCAGTTTGTCTCGTGCATGAATCCAACTGCCGGTTCTTTTACCATAAACCCCAGATTGCAAAGACACTTTTGTGTTTTTGCCGTAAGTTTTCCAAGTCAAGAGGCATCAAACCATATTTATCACAGTATTATATCGCAACATTTTGATTCGGAACACA
Organism: Tribolium madens; assembly: GCF_015345945.1. Lineage (NCBI taxonomy): Eukaryota > Metazoa > Arthropoda > Insecta > Coleoptera > Tenebrionidae > Tribolium > Tribolium madens. The sequence goes on from NW_025401063.1 coordinate 5,756,057, forward strand.
ACAGGTTTAGCAGAAATATTTTTAAACTGAGTGCTTCTTTAGTAGATGCGGCGGTTTTCCTCCACCAAAAAGTAGCGACAACTTTTCTCCCAACTGCGGTTAAGTTTCATTACACGTTTACTTTGAGAGATCTTTCGAATATCTTCCAAGGAATGCTTTTTGCGACCGGAGATGCTATTAAAAATCAGACCGATTTAATTCGACTTTGGATGCACGAATGTGGCAGAGTTTATGGTGATAAACTTGTAGAAAAACGCGACTTGGATACTTACAAAAAGTTGGTAATTGAATCAGTGAAGAAAAGTTTCGAGGAATTGGATGAAAATGAGGTGTTTGAGGAACCTTTGATATTTTGTCATTTTGCTGAAGGCATGGGTGATCCTAAATATTTCCCCATTCGTGAATTTGATCATTTGAGTAAACTTTTGCACGAAGCTTTGGCCGGTTATAATGACCTAGTAGCTGCGATGAATTTGGTGTTGTTTGAAGACGCAATGTATCACATTTGCCGCATTAACAGAATTATGGAAGCTCCAAGAGGTAACGCACTGCTAATAGGGGTTGGAGGTTCAGGAAAACAATCTTTGACGAGACTTGCTTCTTTTATCTCCTCATTTGAAGTGTTTCAAGTTCAGTTAAAGAAAGGTTACAGTATGACTGACTTAAAAGCCGACTTGGCCCAATTATATCTAAAAGCAGGACTGAAAAGTGTTGGAATTGTATTTCTAATGACTGATGCTCAAGTCCCTCAAGAAATTTTCCTGGTTGCGATTAATGATATGTTGGCATCGGGAGAAATCAGTGAGTTACTGCCAGATGAAGATGTTGAAAATGTTATAAACACAGTTAGAGGCGAGGTAAAGCAAAGTGGGCTACAAGATACAAGAGAAAACTGCTGGAAATTTTTTATTGATCGTGTGAGAAGATTGCTGAAAACGGTTTTGTGTTTTTCACCAGTTGGTTCCACCCTCAGAGTGCGTGCTAGAAAATTTCCGGCTATTGTTAATTGTACTTCTATAGATTGGTTTCATGAATGGCCAAGGGAAGCTCTGGAATCAGTATCAAAGAGATTTTTAGCAGAAATTGAAGTTCTTCCTAAAGATCTCGTTCCTTCAGTGTCTAACTTTATGTCAGATGTTCACGGAGTGGTAAACACCATGTCGGAGTTATATCTACAAAATGAAAAACGCTACAATTATACAACTCCAAAATCTTTTCTAGAACAAATCTCTTTATATTCTAAGCTTTTATATGAAAAGACTAAAAACTTGGAGGACAATATTGAACGTCTAGAATCCGGTTTACTTAAACTAGCTTCAACTTCTGAAGAAGTAGACGGTTTGAAAGAAGTGTTGGCAGTCCAGGAAGTAGAATTAAATGAAAAGAATGAAGCTGCCGGCAAATTGATTGCTGTTTTAAGCGCTGAAAACGAAAAAGTTGCAAAAGAACAAGCAATTGCTAGCGAGGAAGAAGCCAAAGTCAAAGAAATTGAAGAGGATGTAAGTGTTAAACAAAAAATTTGTGCCGATGATTTAGCAAAAGCTGAGCCAGCCCTAATTGCAGCCCAACAAGCTTTAAATACACTGAATAAAAACAATTTAACTGAATTGAAGTCTTTTACTCAACCACCGGAAGCGGTAGTTGCTGTAACTGCTGCAGTATTAATCCTGTTTTCTCCAAAAGGCAAAATTCCGAAAGATCGTAGCTGGAAATCTTGCAAGGGGATGATGACAAGAGTTGACAAATTTTTAGAAGATCTAATAAATTATGATAAAGAAAATATGCAACCAGAAGTTGTAAAAGCAACTCTGGAATATACGAAAAACCCCGAATTTAGTCCGGAAAAAATTTTGAGCAAATCGGTGGCAGCTGCAGGATTGTGTGCATGGGTTATCAATATTTTGAAGTTTTACGATGTGTTTGTTGTGGTTGAGCCTAAGAGGAAAGCTTTGCAAAAAGCTAACCAAGAATTGGCAGAAGCAAGAGCAAAATTAGCCGAGCTTAATGAGAAATTGAATTATCTAGAGTCACAATTGGCGATTTTGAAAGCCGATTTTGAGGAAGCTACTGCTGCGAAGATGAAATGTCAGGCTGAAGCTGATGCAACGACTCAAATGATCGATTTGGCAAATCGACTTGTTAATGGTCTCGCGTCGGAAAATATCAGGTGGAGAGAGTTGGTGAAATTGTATCGAAAAATGATAATTACATTGCCGGGAGATGTGTTGATGATAACTTGTTTTATTTCATACGTTGGTTGTTTTACGAGACGATACAGAACAGAGATGGTTGAACATCATTGGTTACCATCGCTGAAAAAAATCGAACCGAAAATTCCAATGAGTGAAGGTTTGGATCCTTTGTCGTTGCTCACAGATGATGCAATGGTTGCAGCGTGGAATAATGAAGGGCTTCCTAATGATCGTATGTCAACCGAAAATGCTTGTATTTTAACAAATTCAGCAAGATGGCCGCTAATGATAGATCCTCAATTGCAAGGTGTTAAATGGATCAAAACTAAGTATGGTGACAGCTTGACTGTTATTAGATTAAGTATGAAGAATTATTTGGACACTATTGAAAGATGTATTCAAAATGGGGAAATTATTCTTGTGGAAAATATAGGAGAAACTGTGGACGCGGTCTTAGATCCTGTTCTTGGACGAGTTTTAATCAAAAAGGGCAGAGCGATAAAAATCGGTGATAAGGAAGTGGATTATAATCCCAACTTTAGGATGATTATGCATACGAAATTGGCTAATCCTCATTACAAACCAGAAATTCAAGCACAGACTACTCTCATTAATTTCACAGTAACTCGAGATGGTTTAGAGGAGCAACTTTTGGCAGAAGTCGTAAAAGCGGAACGTCCGGATTTGGAAACGTTGAAGGCAAATTTAACTAAACAGCAAAACGATTTCAAAATTATTTTGAAAAGATGTGAAGATAATTTGTTGTTCAGACTTTCATCGGCTACTGGTAATATACTGGGAGATGTAGAACTAGTCGAAAATTTGGAAACTACCAAAAAAATGTCTACAGAAATTGAAGAAAAAGTCAAAGAAGCTAAAATCACTTCAGTCAAAATCGATGAAGCTCGTGAACAGTACCGACCATGTTCAGCAAGAGCTTCTCTTCTTTATTTCATTTTAAACGATCTTTGCCGCATTAACGCAATTTATCAATTTTCATTGAAAGCCTTTAGTGTGGTATTCAAAGATGCGTTATCTAAAGCAGAACCGGCTGAAAAGTTAAAGGATCGAGTAATCAACTTACTGGACAGTATATCTTTTTCGGTATTCATGTATACAACTCGAGGTCTATTCGAATGTGACAAGTTAATTTTTATGGCCCAAATGGCGTTCCAAATTTTGCTACACTCTAATGAAATCGATCATGCCGAACTCGACTTTTTATTACGATATCCTGTAGTACCAAATTTGACATCTCCTGTGGACTTCCTCACGAATCAATCTTGGGGCGGCATTAAAGCCCTTTCAGAATTTGATGACTTTAGAGGTTTAGATAAAGATTTAGAAGGCTCGGCAAAACGTTGGCGAAAATTTGTCGATAGCGAATGTCCCGAAAAGGAGAAGTTCCCCGGGGAGTGGAAAAACAAAACCGCTTTGCAACACTTATGCATGATGCGTGCCCTACGACCTGATCGAATGACTTACGCAGTTCGTTGTTTTATTGAAGAAAAACTCGGATCAAAATATATCACAGCTAGATCCGTCGAATTTGCAAAATCTTACGAAGAGACGAGTTCTTCAACCCCAGTTTTCTTCATTCTATCGCCAGGTGTAAATCCGCTTAAAGATGTGGAAAAGTTGGGCAAAAAACTCGGTTTCACCTTTGATGCCGGGACTTTCCACAGTATTTCTTTAGGACAAGGGCAGGAAGTTGTCGCTGAAAGCGCAATGGATTTGGCGTCGGAGAGGGGCGATTGGGTGATTTTGCAAAATATTCATTTAGTTGAGCGATGGTTACCCATTTTGGAGAAAAAAATGGAACAATGCGCTGAAGGTGCTCATGAAAAGTTTAGGTTGTATTTGAGTGCTGAACCTAATGCTGATCCCCAAGTGTCTGTAATCCCACAAGGGATTTTAGAATCGTCGATTAAAATCACAAATGAGCCTCCAACTGGCATGTATGCCAACTTGCACAAAGCTTTAGATAATTTTAGTCAGGAAACTTTGGATATGTGCACGAAAGAAGCGGAGTTTAAAGTAATTTTGTTCGCTTTATGCTATTTTCACGCTGTGGTTGCCGAAAGAAGGAAGTTTGGACCACAAGGGTGGAATAGAAATTATCCTTTCAATGTAGGTGACCTCACTATTAGTGTAAACGTGTTATACAATTATCTAGAAAGTAACAACAAGGTAAGAGAAAAAAATTGATCCAAAATTTACAGTCATTTTTTATTAGATTCCTTACGAAGACTTGCGTTATCTTTTTGGGGAAATAATGTATGGAGGGCATATTACCGATGATTGGGATCGACGTTTGTGTCGAAATTATTTAATGGAGTATCTTCAACCCGAATTGTTGGAAGGGGACTTACAGTTTGCGCCAGGGTTTTATGCTCCACCAAACACAGATTACGTTGGATATCATCGTTATATTGATGAGCGTTTGCCACCTGAAAGTCCCTACCTTTATGGTCTTCATCCAAATGCAGAAATCGGCTTTTTGGCATACACTTCTGAAGTTATGTTTAGAACAATTTTTGAAATGCAACCTCGAGATGCTGGAGCTTCTGTGGGCCATGGTTTTTCTCGAGAAGACAAGGTAACGTCTTAACTAATTTTATATTAGTTAGAATTTTCGTTTAGGTTAAATCGACTCTTGAAGATATTCAAGACCGGCTTCCTGACGAGTTTCCAGTTGCTGAAATGATGGCAAAAGTCGAAGATAGAACTCCGTACATAATCGTCGCTTTCCAAGAATGTGACAGAATGAATAGTTTAACGAGAGAGATGAAGAGATCGCTTCGGGAATTAGATTTGGGGCTTAAAGGTGAACTTACCATTACGTCAGACATGGAAGTCTTGGAAGAAGCCTTATTTATGGACCAAGTCCCTGATTCTTGGTCTGTCAAGGCTTACCCCAGCATGTTACCTTTGGGTCAGTGGGTGGGCGACTTGGGAGCTAGAATTAAAGAACTGGAAGGATGGGTTACCGATTTTTCGATGCCTCCCACAGTCTGGCTGGGAGGTTTTTTCAATCCTCAGTCGTTTCTTACAGCCATTATGCAACAAACTGCTCGTAAAAACGAATGGCCTTTGGACAAAATGTGTCTTTTGACTGACGTCACCAAAAAGCAGAAAGAGGAATTCGGGGCGGCACCTCGAGAGGGAGCATATGTGCACGGTTTATTTATGGAGGGCGCAAGGTTAGGACATATAAATTTATTCAAATAGAAAATAAATTAAATTGAGTGAATATTTGAACTAGCAAGTATTAACTAACAATGAATTGTCTGTGAAATCCGATTGAGTGAAAATTATTAATTTAATAGGCCGTAATTTATGCAAATGCGATTATTCGTTTGAATAAGCGATTGTCGATAACAAAATTCTATATGGGGGGTAAAAATGTTAAATGATTTGTGCATGATGTGTTACAGGTGGGATACTCAGCTCGGAAGTATTGCTGATGCTAAGCTTAAAGAATTGTTCCCTGTAATGCCGGTTATATTCATCAAGGCAATCACACAGGATAAACAGGATTTGCGGAATATGTACGATTGTCCTGTTTATAAAACAAGGACGCGAGGACCGACTTTCGTCTGGACTTTTAATTTGAAAACAAAGGAAAAGGCGTCGAAATGGACCCTTGCCGGAGTTGCGATTCTGTTACAAATTTAATTTATTTATTTTACACTGTAGCTGTTAATAAAATTTTATCTTAATTTATTTTATCTTCTATTGTTACTTGCTACGTCCTAAAAATGAAGAAGTATTATTATTTCAGACACTTGAGGTTATTTTAAAACAGTTCAGTTTCCATTTTTGCTCTTTCCTTTTTAATATTAGCCTCGTTATAAGCCCGAGCAATATTTGCGAAGTGGATTACCTTTCAGTGGCAAAATGGCGTCATCTGTCCGTTTTTATTTAAAAAACGTTCTTGCGAGACGATGTAATGGAATAAATTGTCGGTGGCTTGGTATACTCTCGGAAGCGTTTAGGTGATCGAATTTTGTAATGAAATCAATTATTAAGATGAGGTGTTGTTCGCGGCGCGAAACTTCTGGATGGCATTCGAATTCCGTTCCATATTTATGGGTGCGACGCCCTGCATCGGCCAAAAGCGCGCATCCCTCACCGTTGTATTCGCTCGGGAATTGTGCGTACATTGTTAATTCAACGATATAATACGCGAATTTGCCTACAAATTACCACCTACCCTTCCAGAACCAGTTAAATACGTTAGTTTGCGCTAGAAATGTTGCCGAGTAAATTGCACAACTTGCTGATTTATCGGTCTTTCCACTCGATGCAGTTTTCTTCAAAAGTCGATGCATATTTTAGCCAAATCATAAATTTATGCTACGATTTGATACTTGGAAATGTTTGTACAAGCTTTTTTAGCTGGTTTCAAGCTAAATTACACATCCGCTTTTATACAAAATTCTAAAAAATCTCAAGGGATAACGACATTTCCGACATATTGAAGTGCATTCAACAAGCTACTATTTTTAGAAGCATGAACCATAAAAACCTATTTTGTAATTACTTTTACGTAGTGAATAATACGACATTGGAACTGTCTTTATTTGAACCTATGTTGGTTCTTCAAGAATTAAAAAAATAGGTAAGAGAAAGGTTATGGGAAAAAATAAAGTCTAGTTAAAAACTTCAGGGTAATATGACGTTTCAGTGGTACATTTCCATTTTCTTCAGGTATAAAGGATAAAAAACGTGTCTAAAATTGACGACACTGCTACACACGTGAACTTTATTTTTTCCCATAACCTTTCTCTTATCAATCACAGTCCGAAAAATTACAACTTTAAAAAAAAATAGGTGTATTATTTCAATTTATTCAGAATTTCTGCATTTTATACAAATTATTTTAGAACATTACATTATTTTAGATACGTTATTGTAAATAATTTATTAGAAAATATACTAACACAAAATCAGCATTTATTATTTTGTCGTACTTATGGTGCTTACGTGATAATCAAAATTAACAATTTGCATAAAATATGTATCGAATGCGTGTGCCGTGGGAAATAATTTATACGTCATCTGTTTGCACGTAATCAAAATTTAATGAAAAATTACTATAAATCATATTTTACTTTAAATAAAATTTATTGAAATTAACTCTAATTCAAGCACCGCATCGTTGGCTAATTGCTACGTATATTTTTACAAGAAACAATAAAAAACAGGTTAATAGAACAATTAGTCTAGGGGTTGCAATTAACCTTAACTATGCACTTTTACATAAAAACGCATATAAGTGGCTACTTAATTTCTGCAGTGATATGACCTCCTTCTACACCCTTTTTAATATATTAAAATCGCAAAGGTTGGTTTTATATTGAAATTAAAAAAATGAATTAATTGACCTCATTGAGCAATCTTTGGTTTTACTTGTATTTGAAACATTTAAAATGTGCATTAATATCCATAACTAAGCAACTGCCCAAAGCACAACTTTCGATAAAATTTGTGCAAGTGGTCTGGAAGAAATATTTAAATTTAAATGTTACAAATTATGTAAAAAACAAGCTCTGGCGTTACGTTTGTGCCAAAATAACTGAATCCCTGGCACAACTGACGATTTCATAAATATGTATGCAAAGCTCCATGAAAAATGTTCATAAATAATTCATCTGGCTCAAAATTTAACAGTATCTTTTAAAGGCCTCATTGTTTCTTGTCGCAATAAATCAATAAATATGTAATCAGAAGTTTGCACAAAAAGATTTTAGCGTTTGTCCGGTAATATATTTGATCGCAACTGCTGCAGTTGCACCACTTTTGGAGTTATTCTTCAAGTGTTGAAACAAAATCACCGTTTGCCCACCCCAAGTCAGGTGCTTACAGCCAAACTTGGAACAAACTGTCTGCATGAGATAAAGCACTGTTTTCCAGAGCAGAATCAATTCTCATATGTTCCTATGAGCACAGCGTGTCTATGAAATAAAATTTTATTAACAATTTACATGTAGAGATACTGACAAACCTGCAAGGTAAACATGGTTTTAATTAGATTCGATTTAAGTTTATTGGTAGTTTAAGTGTACGAGACAGTTAAGCACAACTTTGTAACAATGCTGGCTGAAAAAATAAATTGTATTTTTGCAGTACCGTTGCAATCAACTTCTTGTAACACTTTAACAGTTGCGGTAAATGAGATAATTAAAACACGAACGCTCTTAGAATATTGGCGGCTCTGCAGGAGTTAACACAAGCGATGTTGGTTTATTATAAGCGATGACGAATTGTTCTCTTGGGCATTTTGTCTCTAGAGACTTTAATTATAAAGCTTGAAAATTGAAACTTTCGCAAAATGATTTGTTTTCGTACAATCATCATCGATCCGGGGCTACCTATTCAGAAAATGAAATTACACAGATTTTCACTCCTCCAACTCTCTCATATTTTTCTCAAAAGTTCTCAATTGAGCTTGGGAAATTAATCAGTATAGCCTATACACAATAAGAAGAGGTTTAATAAATAATGCCGATACGAAAGACAAAGACTATGGATTTCTCACAGACACGACATGAAAAATGGTATTTGGGGACGGCTCCCCCTTATTGCTTTCTGGTCCAATAAAATGCATAATAGAGTTATGTTGCATAAATTTGATTCCTTGTCTTCTTTCCCCAAAGCAAAAATGGACAATTCTAAAGTAGGTTTTTTTACTTCCAAGTGTCTTAAAAGGAGAAAACAAGTTTTACCAAGAAGAAACACCTATGTATTTCTTTCCTTTTTTTATGTGATTAATTTGTGTACGGTCACGATTTTATTTATTTAAACTACTTTTGGATTTATGTTTTTACAAAAAACAGCATAACAAATAAATGGGATTTTTTATCCCATTCATTTATTATCATTTTGCCTGTGGATCTTTAAGATAAAAATAACTCTAAATATTTAAATAATCCCTGAATCAGCTTTCTTATTTTTCTCCATATGCTGAAAATATATGAACATCTGAGAGAGAAGACAAGTCATTCATAATAAAAGTAGGAGGTATATTATGTAAGGCTGTAAAAAGTGTTATCAAAGTAGCTTATTCTTTTTATGAATGGTAAATGTGGATATTAAAGACATTGGAAGATAAAGTTAGATGAAGCTCTTGAAACAGTAACAATTCATGTGTCACGTCTTTTTAAAAATTGATTGTCGCAAATTCTGCCGTTTTGTAACGCAGTCATTTTTTTTGTCTTAAAAATATTTTGGAACAGATTCCGTAAACTTGGATTTATAAAGATACGACAGGATCTCAAGTATTGGAAAAACCAATAAAGTAAATCATACAAGTTTGAAATTATTAACATGCAAACTCTACTTAAGAAAATTGAAAGCGGGATTTGTTTGTCACAAAAACAAGGTAATGCTTTTTGGAATGATTATTATTAAAAAGTAGCTCTATGATAACAAAAAAAGTTTTTAATCAAAAATTTAATTGAGAATATTCAAAGCTTCTAGTTTTCAATTTATGTATAATTGGTGTCACGTGTAAATTTCGAGGTAACATTTCAATTACATGCGCGATTCGGTTGGTAATTGCAGATAGTAGTTGTCTGTGTTCACAAAATGAACAAATAGTATCATGATCATGATACAATAAAAAAATTGTTTAGATTAAAGGAGATGGACTCGAGCAAAGGGTAAAAACTAGGTACCAACAGATTTTCACAAATCTAATAAGTATTTTAATTTTCAATAAAAAACACAAAATTTATGAGTAAGATTTATTCAAAAACCTACAATTTTTGGTTATTCTACTTATATATACATATGACAATATTATAATTATTAATTCATGCTGGTCTTGGTCAAATTAAATTTTATTAATGTTTTTGGCTTTAACTACAATTGTTTTCTCAAAAAATTTCAAAGAAATTCTATGGATTTATCCATTTATCATTTATTGTTAGATGTAAGGTAAAACTTCGACCACAGTGTATAGTAGGTACACTAAATATATAAAGTTCTAAATAGTTATAATACGTATTTGTGTTTAGTTCAGTTTGCGTTTTCACCTAAATTAATATCTACATTAATGTATTAAATACATGTTAGTTTAATGAGAGTACTTAGTTGTGTTGATTGTTTCACTCAACTCATAATCACTGTCAAAGTTTCAAGTTGTAAAGGTTCTACTTATTAAGTTATTGATTTTAAATAATTAGGAAAGTTTTGAATGCATCTGCTTGAATACCGGTAACATTGTGTCAATATTGTTATTAAATAGATACTCAGTAAATTAGAAAAAATAAATAAAAAATGTGCTTACTTGTAAAATATTTTTTTTTTTCATTTGGTTATAATACTAATCTATTTATATTCTTTGTATTATTTTGTTATAAATTGTATGACATTAACATCGAATAATATCCCTCTACACTATAAATTTTAATCCAGAAGTAATACCTACTGCAATTTATGTATTTATAATAGATACAAATGGATGGGTAAGTAAATATTTTAAATATCAAAACAAAAATTTGTTAAATGACAAAAAAAATTATACCAATGGTCATGGTTGGCTTGAAAACCCTAATCCTCAAAGGGCCGCTACAAGAGCAAGCTTTGTGAGATTCGACCCTGATGCAAATTGCCAAAGTCTCACAAGCAGCCATCATGAAGCGGGTTTAGTTTATATTGCAATAGTGTCTTTATCACTATCATTATTAATTGGTATTCACGATGGGGCTTATGGTGGCAAACCGCCCCTTTAGCGGTGTGTTCCGGGCTATAGATCAGCGTCACATATATGGGGGATTCCCTACGCTCATTATTAGGAAGATTACCTGAATGGCTTTTGGCGGTGGCAGGGTCGGACGTGCTCACTCTGTGGGCATATGTTTTAATTTTCTCGCAACCGACGAGATGACTCATGGGGGCGAACGCACCGAGGGCGTCGGGGGCGGCATTCTCACGTTACTATGACTACGAGCGTCGGCATCGCAAGCTGCTTCTAGAGAGCCGCAAACACAAATCACTCATTAACTGAAAAAAATGAAAACTAGAACCTGAAACAGCTGACGTCGTTCTCGTTTCAACGGTTCATGCGTGTTCGAATTGATACCAGAGGTATCAAATTTGGTACAACATTCCAGGACTTTTTTAATTTTTTTAGGTGGTCGTAAGGTAAGGTTTTTAATTAAATTAGGTTAGTACATTATGTATTAAGTAGGAAATCACACTTTATAATTTAATCACAGCATTAATTTATTAATATAGTTTAATGGATGTGGATAGTTGTTTCTAACCTGCTGTCAAATAGGATGTCAAACTTTTAAGCCAGAAAGTTTCCAGATAATTAATCTCATAAAATAATAAATTTAAGCATGAGACATGAGAGTAATACTCCACTACTTAGTTGAAATAAGTGTTTACAACATCTAATGGATAGGTAACGATTTCTTGATTAGCTTGTAATTATAAAATATTTTTTGTTTAAACATTAAATAAACTTGTACATACTGGTAATATCTTACTTAATTGTTGCATTAAATAATAACATCGTTTTTTGCACGATCGGGCATTTTTGCATATTTACGAGGGTTGCTAGGAAGGCAGTAGAATATATTTACCGACGACCGATCGGTAAGAATTTTTGTTTGTCATGGGCGGTAAGTGCAAGGCTTGAAGTTATCGTAAGTATTTTGATAACGATCTTTTGACTTTTCTGGGATCACCGCACTGCAATCAGTTTAACCCAAAATAATTAAGAAAAGTGGGACTTTTCTTGTTAGCAACACCTTTTGCGTGTTTATTCCACGAGGTGGAATAAAGCGTCCGATTTACACCCAAACAAGTTGAATATAACATTTTATTCTTCGAATTAGACTCAACAAGGCTTAAACTTGCTTTAAATCTGTTAAAAATAATCTGACGTTTCGTATTGAGGAGTGCTAAACAGTTGTCAAAACTTCCTTACACGGATAACTTTGCTAATAGGAACAAGACAATTTCTATTTTTAAAATCATAATTTTTGTGAAGTCGTGAAGTAAGTACACGAAAAAAGTACGTGTTCAACACGTAAGAAAAGTGAGTTTTCTTTAATTGTTAAACAATGTACTATTTCTTGAAGCAAACGACGCCAAAACCAGCAAAAACGTCAAATTTATATACCCATAACAAAGGCAACTTTTAAAAACCGCAGTGCAATTAATTATTAATGTATTTCACTAATTTTGTTATTTAACACAATGCCAATTACTGTCCTCGTGCAAAAAACGTCATAAGCATCACGAGCGTTATTTGCGTCCGGTTTCGGGCATTTGCCCTCAATCGGTAAAACGCACCTCCCGCTCTTAATACTTAAATAACTATTGTTACTTGTTATAATTTAATTATTGAAATGAGTGGATAGATTTAGTTTGTTCAATTTTTGTCTTTATTTTTTTATGTTGTGCTTGGCATCAGTCGAGAATTTTCTCCGAAGTTTAGACTTCAGAGGATTGCTGTAGAATTACCTAACATTTGCCACAAAAACTTTTGTTAAATTTTTGTCCTTTACACATGCAATTACAACCTCGTTAACTTACAATTTCTCGATATTATGGTCACAAGGAAAATCAAAATTTGTCAGATGAATTTTGTCTACAAGTCGAACCTCTATTCCTTTTAGGCTTTGAAAAGCATCTTTGTCAATCTTCTCCACGAGATTATTCTCCAAATAAATGTAAACCAGTTCCTCGGTTTTTAAAGTTGAAGAAGTATTGACTGGAATCTCTTTTATAAGATTACGTAAAATGTGAAGTTCTGTTAAAACAGGCGAAAAAACCAGTGTAAATCTATTGTTGTTAGCTCGTTGTTATCGATTTCTAGAGATTCTAGTTTTACCAGATTTTTGAAGGCATTTTTATAGATGGAAGAAAGTTTTGTCAAACTTATTTCTAAACCGGTCAAATTGCTCACATTACTAAAAACACCTGAATCCAGCCGTGTTACTAGATTGTTGAGAATTTTCGAAGGAATTTTATTTTCACATAAAATACTCAACAAGAAATAAGTTAACTTAAAGATGAACATTTTTGACATTACTCTAAGAATCTTTCATTGGAACTAGCTACTAACAGTGGGTAAATGATCGACACAATTTCATCACTGGGATCGTATAAGGTTAAAAGATATTTTAGATTTATATTATATGGGACATCACCGATAACCATTATTGTAAAATAATATTTTTAAGATAAGTTTTATAAAACTTAACATTTTAACACTGTTCTATTATGTCGTTTGCTGTATAAATAAAAGTAAGAGGAATTTTATACCCAATATAACACAATAATATTTCAAATGCTGTTTATGTGCGATTTTTAAAAACATTGGAACAATTTGGTAAGGTAAAATAAACAAAAATTTACAAAAATTTTACTCTTTGTGTAAAAGAAGAATGTGTATTATATCTAGACCCTATTGACAAATTTAATCATACAACTACTGTTTCATACCAATAACATTAGTGAAAAGTGAAGAATAAAATAGACATATGTGAAGTCACACATTTTTTGTAAAAATTTCATATGTATGCATTTATTTATTAATATTTATACAAGATGATTCATGAGCCTGACCAAATTCTCGATGCAACCACCATTACTTTTCGCAAGTTATTTTGCGACAACTGTACCTAATGTTGGTTGCATCCAGAATTTGGTCAGGCTCATTATTCCTCGTGAATCACCCCGTATATTAACAATAAAAATTGTGTTGTCCTATTCTAACACCTTTTAACACTGTCAGTTTTGATTACATTAATTATTATTTTTTTAATTATTATAAGTATAAAAGTTCTTATTTAAAATTACTGGTATATATACGATTTCTTCCTTCACCTTTTATAATTTTTCAGTTCCAACGTTCGTGTTTTAATTCTGTGAACTCTGCTGGAGCGAGAAATCACTTTTAACAAATTTGATTTAAAAATCTTTCAAATATTTATACTTTCGGTGCTTATTTTCCGCTATCGATTGCATATTAAAAACTCGCAAGGCGCGCCCCAACTTCGCCAATATTGCGGTTGCGAAAATAGGGTCTATATCCAAACAAGCTTTGTAAATTAATTTCGCCTATCTTAAGGTGTACCACCGAGTGCGGTGTTCGCGACGCTCTGGACCGATTTCACGGCCGTTGTTTCCGGGCTGCGGCTCGTCAGCCCTCGCCCGGAGTCGTCGGGCTCCGGGTTTCAGGTCTGCTGTCCGGGCGGAGTCAGTCTGCAGTCCTTTTGCAGCATGGGGGTAGTTCTCTTTACTCCGAGTTCCCAGAGCGCAACACCTGGTTAAGTGCAACGCGTGGTCAAAGGTCGGGGGTTGCCCACAGACATTTTTTGATCGAAAAGGTCCCGGGTGTTTTCGTGTCAATTTATGTGTCTTGTCAACGTTACAACGATATAATAACTTCGAAGTGGTTGTTTTTGTGTTGTTAGCATGTGTTTGATATCGCTGCTTCGTGATGAGTTTACGCCCACGACGGCGACGGCGTCGAGATGCTGTGATTCGACCTAGTGATATCCTAAATAAACAAAGGTACACAAATGTAATTAAAGCGCTCCCAAAACTATCGTACATCCAAGTTTTTTCAACATGAAATATTCATTTAACACCAACGCTGCATTAAATTGACCAACTTTACCTGAAAAAAATTCATTTAGCGTTGCCGGCTTTAATATGAAACAATGTCTAACGGGGATTATAAAACCCCAGTTTTGCATTTCACAATTTATTTTATTAAATTAAATTTAATATTGTATTTTGTAACTTTGTAACCAAGGGAGAAAATAGTTTTTACGCCAAGGGGTATTACAAAGTTAGAAATTAAGAATGTGGTTTACGAGAAAATATTTTTTTGCTTGAATTTTGAAATAATTTAATTTAAAATGAGTGCGCCACTGACGGCCAAATCTGGCGAAAATTTAATGTAAAAATAATAAAAACTGGATGAACGTTGAAGCGAAACGAATATATTTGAATACGGAAAATGATTTAAAAACAGTAAAATATTCTTCTGCTCTCACAATATTTTTCAAACTTTGTGAGCCTTTATCTAGTGTTGCATTATTAATGCTGTGATTAACAGGGAATAATTTTATTGTTTTTGGTCACGAAACTAAAATTGGAATTTTTGTCACTACACGTACTACATTATAGTGATATTATAAAGATGTGAACATGTTTTGCAAAACAATGCTGTACATGCTCGTACATACATCGCATTACACTGATGAAACCAAATACGATTAACCTCAGATTACAATGTTAGATGGACAGATTGATATAGTAAGTGTATTAGTTAGCACATAGATTTTATGCATTAAAAGTAATTTGTTGTTAGTTATTGGAAAAAAATAAGAATGAAGAAGGTTTTTTTTATTAATATAAAAAAAAATGAGGAGATGCTGATTAAAATAAATGAATTGAATAATTGTGCAACTTTTAAAAATAAAACTTATTCTGATAGGATATTGTTTAGTAATAATGTGGTAATGAAAATTTTTATTTATTAAATAATTAAATACAAAAAGAATGTAGAGTAAAATATTTAGCAAGGGAATAATAACTGATGCTATATTAGCGTATTATACTCGTACTTACTATTATAGATATAACTACTCCTGGTGTTCTGTTACAACGTGAATCTTTTTCCGCTTTTCAAAAACTACATTAATTTTTTGAAATTTGTGATTATGTTTTCAATATTTATGCACTGAATATCACATATCAAACTACATTGTTTGAAACACAAAATATAAGCAGTGAAACGGGACTAAAAACACAGAGCTAAGTGATTTTTTTAATTTTTAATGGTTGACTATTACATTACACATTTCTTGGGAGTATATAGCAATATGGATGGATGAATCTTTAGTAAATACAAAGTGATATTGAAATTACTCTTGTCCTTTGTGCGACAACGTTTTTGGTTGTACCACAATGAAATGGTAATTGTGAAACGCTGGAACACGTAGACAAATTTGAATGTCTTTGCTGAAACAAGATCAATTTTTTTTTGTGTAAAAAAACAGTTTTGTTTGATAAGTGGGTTAATTGAATGACAATTTTTGTGTTTAAAGTATTAGTCAATTCAGTGGAATCCATTTGTTCTTTTCATTAAATAAAACTATTAATGTTAGTGAATTCGTGGTAGTTTAAAATTTAAACCTTTGGGATAAACATGGTGAATTAGCATAATCTAATTTATACCCAGCACACCCTTAATAATTAAGAAAGTTGTGGGGGTGAGGGTAAACGCTCTTAAATCTTTTGCTCTATATGTAAACTAATTCGTATTCTAAAATTAAAATTGGATATTCATGGTGATGTTTTTATTTTGTCGTGGACCATAGGGATTGATGATAAACGCCACTCTTGCATTTTATGGGTCCAAGAGCAAATGGTCGTTTTCAGTTTATTTATTAGCAATTTTTCTTCATTATTTTCTCTTCTTTGTTGCTGAGATTCAATTTGGGAAATTGCTTAAACGACTTATCCGCCTTAAAACAAACAAATTAAACCGACGACATCGAGTATAATAAATACTAAGCATGTGAATGTGAACGAAAATTCTAACATTCCTTTTGACTATGAGATATATTTACTAATACTTGTTTGCAGGGCGGTTGTCAGTTTGGGGTATATTGGACAAATTTCCCTCCTTCATTCGGCACTTACTACGTAAAAAAAAAATAGTAATTTTAATTCAGTATTATGCGATTGCTTATATAAATCAGTAAAATACAATCGACCGAAAAAATATATAACATTCTGCTACGGTTACCTCCTTTGCAATTTACATTATTCATTCCAGTTTGTAAACATTAGCTCCGCATATTCATGCAAATAGGTTTGTGTGCGCTTTTAATACAATAATTATAATGAATAGTGGTTTTTACGCATTTTGCTGGTTTTATTTTCAATAAACGCAGTCTAACAAATACCAATTCAATGTTAACAGCAGTGTTACATGAATAAATAAATTTTCGAATAGCTATTTAACTCAAAAATGAACGAATTTAGAAAGATACGGAAGGCGTTTTTTTCAAGGAGTGAATGTATAAAATGTATTTAGTCTTAGAAAAAATAATCTGTGAAACACAGGAAGAAAGGTTTTTTCTTCCTTTGAGTAAAGAGAATAAAGAGCATTTTTGGGAAAGGTAACTTTCTTCTTTTGTTACACAAATAACTACTAAAACTATTATACTATTCTATTGGAGTCGTTTTAATATTTTAAAAATACCTATTTATTAATCAAATTTGTTGTGAAATATAAGTTATTTACGTTTAGATTTAAGAGTTCTACAACATATAGATAACAACACAAATTACATTTGCTGGTAAAATTATAAATGTTTGACAAACAAGTTTATTATGGTCGAAAATTATATGAATTTGTTAATTTATTTGATAAAACAAATCCTATTAGTTGCATAAACCAAATTTAATATTTTTGGTTTAAAGATTTTATTTGATGAATTAATATCAAACAGTGTTAATATAGTAAACAAACGGTAAATCAATACATTGCTTGAAATCATGGGTCGTCAAAATTTCAAAAATGTAAAAAACCTTACTATTCCTGTCTAACCAAAACATTGTTTTTCAAGAATTCAGCAAAATTTTACAAAGACAAAAATCCAACAAGGGGATCTAAAATTCTACATGTGTTGTGAACCTTGACTAACAGAAATACGATCTTTATGTTGTTATATTATAAAGAGATTAATAATTGTTTTAGAACTCATTCTCGAAGGACAAAGCAACTAATGTGATCAAAATCTCATTTAGAAACACTTATGAAATTGCTTGAATTGGGAAAAATCTGCACGCAAAACAAATAGAAAAATAAAAAGTATTTGATAACAATTGATGAGGTTTGACCGGTCCGAGACTGAAACTTACGTATGGTGCTTTTCAACATTAGTGGCGAGCAATTTAGTGACTTAACAAAAGAAAGCCACCCACAACAAAGGAACCTAAAATTTATGCGACCTTTTCCAGCCATATCCGTTTGTAAACAACGGAAAGAACGAAAGAGATTATTGAAAATTTACGCGTGCTTTACTCTACTGTGCGGGAGATTATTCTACAAGAATAGAAATATTTTGTAAATTAAAGCAAAAGTGTAGTTTTATCAAAAAAAAAAAATAAAATAAAAAATTTGCATTTCAAATATAGGAACCTGTTTTTGTGCCTATTACTAGATTTATTTTTTATACAAGATTAAATTGTTCACGCTATTTTACGATAAATTATAGTTTCAAGATTAACACTCGCCCTAAATTTGAAATATATTATTTAGATTGACTTCGATAAAAAGTGTAGTAGTGTTTTATAAATTCTAGTTTACCGAGGATAAATATTTCCTCCAGAAGTATAAAATTTGTTATCTGCAAAAAGCTTCTTGAACTAAATTTGGTTTGGCACAAAACCCAAGACACAAAAATATAACAGTTGTGTGGGATTAGCGCATCCCCATTTCTAAACTCTGCAAGATTTTCAACTGCTTTAAGCAAGAGTGCCAAATTGTTGCTTATAATCCTTACTGTATTTTAGCTTCATGCTTACGATTATTACTATTGAGCTACGTAAGACGTGCTTTAAAATTACTTGATGACAAGATGTCTGCAAAGAGCCGTTAAAAGAGAGAAATGCTTGTCAAAAAAGCTGCTCTTGTTTTTAGTTGTATTGCCTCTAATAAGAATGTATTTTTCATAACGCATCAAAGAAAATAGAAATCACGTCTCTTCTTAGAACTTAATTTAATTAAAAGCCTTACTAAAACATAGTTTCAATATTTGTAAAGCTTTTAGAGCGTAAATTTATTCTTGCATCAAGTAAATTCTTTTTTCTTAATTTTTAATTTCTTGTGTCTGCTGAGTTAAGACTAAATTAATAAAAAAGCTGTCCCTGAAAAGATTTTAGGACTGAATAAATCGCTTCCTAAGTGATTTTTCATCAGCCATCAATGAGGATTTGAATAGGAAAAGATAACACAACAAACGTTAAACTTTTTATAGCTGACATTAAGCAGAGAATAAAAACCAAACCGTCTGCTTAAATTAAAATAAATACAGAAGTGGTTCTGGAGCAGAATATAATCTTAATTATGAAAAATTGGTTTTATTTGATTGCCTAAATCCGGTGGCTGATGAGCCCGTTGTTTACCGAATAAATAAAGGCCGGAAAACACTCGCTATAATTTCGAAAACGTTCATTATGTTGTAAAAGGGTTTAGTGATTCCGGTAAAATGTGCCTCCGCGCTTCCGCTCATCTCTCTTCTTAGCCGATAAATCCTAGCCCAAATTTGAATTTTCCCGTGTTTATTTATAATCGAATATTTTTGATTCATCCTTGTATGCATGATTTGACAGAAGCATTTTTATTAAAGAACAATTAAGCTTTTAATGCTCTGTGGTGCGGAAATAATCGGAACATGTTTATCGACCCAAGTTGTATCTTATTACATCAAATTATCTCTATGATTAAATTAAATCATAAGATTCATTTATTATCTTAATCTTTTTCAATATTTCCGAGGCCTCAGTAATTAGACGTCACGAGAGCTAGACTTTCAAGCGGGAAATTTCAAAAAGAAACTCTTGAGGTGTTACAACTTAACTTTTTAAACTCGTTAAATTATGTGATGGATGGCTCGTTTTATAAATCTGGGCACCATATGAGCTTGATCTTTACAATAAGGGTTTTGACAAATTGTCAGGCACTCTTTACGTGACTATGCCATCATTTTAAACAAACCTGAAGAAAAATTAACGACGCTTGTTATAAATCAGCTTCGCTGATAAAAACTTCTAGCTGGATTGTAATTTAGTTATTCTCTGACGTGACAGCTGCAATAAAACGCAGTATTGATAAAATTTACCCAAATTGGTAAAGTGCAAGAACAGACTTGCCTTTATTACTGTCATTTATCATTTGCTCAGTTGTGTCAATCTTACTTAAAAGCAAATTTATTTTTAAAAGTAAATCTACGTCTGACGTGCATTTTCTTCCAAACTATTTAAAGATATTCAGTTGTGGGAGTCTCTCAACTTTATTTTAAGTAATTTTTAAACAATGCACTCGAGATTTCGAATCTTAAATATTGATACCACAACAAATCTAACGCAATTAGGACTAAAAGCTTCAATCGCTGATCGGTTGTGGTAACTGGTAATTAACATGAGTTAACTGTAAGCATAAACTTGCAATGTGCATTTAATATGCTCTTCTCCGACAGGAAATTAAGCATAAAGAAATTTATTCAAATTGATTCAGTCTAAAATTTCTCAATATTTGATAAGAGTTGAAACAATTTCCGATACTGTGATTTATCACGTTATAGAAGACATTAAAGTAGCAAAAATAAAAATGACATGTAAAAGAACTTGAAAGTGTGCGACCAGTGATACACATCTTACCCCTTTAAATGAGGTTGTAGTGGTTGAATGTAAGTTATCACGGTTGTTGTTTGGGGTTGACCGTATGCTTTCATGTTATTAAATTTAACGTTCTATCTGAGCTTTCGCTATCTCGACAGTAGAGTTTATTAGGAAAATTTTCAAGTCATCTCTCATATTGTTGTATTATGCTTATATCGTAAATTATAATAAATTTAGTTTTTGTAAACTCTTTTTCAAATAAACCACTTACATTAGTCGAGCACTGTTATTGCCGTCATTTATCATTTTATACAGAATTTCGAACAAAAAACAGAGCATAAGCTTCCCTGTTGTGGGTAAATATGTACATACCGTTTTATAAGTTTTTTTAAACTAAAAAGTGTTTTTTTAATATTGCTGAAACGGTAACGAATTTATTTTAAAATATTTACTCAAATTAATTATGATTCTGTTTTTGGCTTATTATTTCGCTAATAATCAAGTTAATTAGCAAGTTGT
Source organism: Tribolium madens (assembly GCF_015345945.1). NCBI lineage: Eukaryota > Metazoa > Arthropoda > Insecta > Coleoptera > Tenebrionidae > Tribolium > Tribolium madens. Next base: position 5,777,161 of record NW_025401063.1, read on the forward strand.
TTTAGTAACAACACTAAACAAACAAGGAATAATTAATTAGCAATTAATTTTACCACTGTTGCGACAAATGACTGAATAGGTTGAAAAGATAATGTGGTGCATGGTGCAGAGTGCAAGAGTCAGTGGTGGCTTACAAAGGCAACAGCGTCTTCTCAATGTCTTGGTTTAATTTATTTTGTTGCTTTTGTTAATTGGTTTTAATTAACATATCTAAAAATCTTGTATAACAAGTTTTTAAAAATTATAACCATTTAGAATTCTATTTTAATTAGCTGTCTAAATAAGCTGTCATTTTTTTGTGGTTTGTTAGCTAAAAAACATAAGAAATTAGCGATGTTACGGTATACGCCGTCGGCAAAGCAACCGAGATAAAATCTGATCAAAACTTGGTCCAAACTTTTTAAATTGACTCTAGACTTTTTCAATTAAATGTCCCGCTTCTACGTTTAAATAACAAATAGTTTTGTTGAGGTGCTGACGTCGCTTCTTTTTACCTCGAGTCAAACAGTAAACATAATGTAGGACAATTTAATCATAGCCCTTACCATCTGGAGCGGAATTAATTAATTTGCCGGTTGAATGGAGTAAGAGTTTCTTATCGAAGAAATCCGTAAATGTGTTCGTAGGGTCCGGTTGTTGTAAACAGCCGCTAAATAGTGACAATAGTCTTAGTTTGTTGATTAGTAGCATAGTAGCACGCAAATTTGTCGTAGCTGTTGTGTTCGAGTCAATTTACTATTCTGTTGTTCCCGTGTGTTATGTGGAATTTAATCCCCGAAATTCGGAATTATCCAACACCCTCTGGAATTCTTGATAATCACAGAATGTTATTTGTAGTACCTGATGTAATTTTAATCATAAAGGAACAGGTGCACGATATATACTTAATCATGTTCTTGGATAATAGAAACGCAGTCTCGTCTTGCACAAAACAGGAATTTGTAAAAATTTACGATAAGCTTTAGAATTAAAAAATACGAGATGTTAAAACACTATTTTGTGGATGCTCGATATATGAAAATTCTCAGCACGAACATGACATAAAATAAAAAAATAACCATTTCTCTAATAAAATTTATGTGACATTAATGAACAAGCAACCTGGAGCAGAAGTGTAGATTTTATCTTTTGAATTTCGCTTTGATAAAAAACTTTCTCTTTTGCGATGTACAAAAATGTTACAGTAAATGCAAAAATCTTTGAGTTTTAGTCGAATTAGAGATGGTAATACACTTTGAAAAAATCATAACTAATTCTGCTGAGCTGTATTGATTGTTGGAATCTAGCCCAAAATCTCAAGTTGCGTGCAGTTTGCTGAGTTTATTGATTTAGCAAAAGCTCTTGTGTTAGTTTTACAAGATGTACTGCTTAATTTACAGTATATATTACCAACACTTGAAGTTACCACTGGTTAAGATGTTTGCTTTTCTCTAATTTTAAAGTCATATCCCACTTTAATACCTATTTTAAAAGCTTTGCGTTTAATCTATCACATATAAATTAAATTGAATTATTCAAAAAAAAATCGTGAATAATATTTCACACAACCCTAACGTTACGAAGCGGGAAATTTAAATATCTGTTGATTGCGAACAGTTTAATGGATTGAGTCGAAAGTGGAAACTGGAATAACCATTTAGGGCTTAAAGTTGGAATTGTTTTCCTTATTGTGTTGTTTCAAGTGTCATCTACATTTCGAATAGGTTTTGAACGATTTTATTTATTTTGATAAAGTCTACTGCAAAAGTAGAAAGTTTTTCAATGGGCTGGTGTATTACTTTTGTAAGATATTTTAATAAAATTAATATATCTTTAACAGAACCGAAAGTTTTTTGCAAGATATAATTTCCCCGGCGCATCCACCATTTATACCCACAATTTTTAATGGTAATCACTAATCAGAAATGTGTTTTAAATAACTTTATTTTTTGACACTGTCAAAATTTACGGTTTTTCTCCCGTGTAAGGAAGTTTTGACAACTGTTTGGCATTTCTCAATACAAAACGTCAAATTATTTTTAACAGATTTAAAGCAAGTTTAAGCCTTGTTGACTCTAATTTGAAGAATAAAATGTTGTATTCCACTCGTTTGAGTGTAAATCGGACGCTTTATTCCACCTCGTGGATGGTAAACCACTCGTTACACTCGTGGTTTAAAAATCCACTCGGTCAAATAAAGAGTCCGATTTACACTCAAACTCGTCGAATAAATAACTATTATTGAACAAAAAAGAGAAAAACATTAAAATAATTTTCCGATAAAAAATTTTTCCGTTTATTTAGTCGATTAATGTCTAAATCAACAAACTTTGTTTAAGATATATTTAAAAAAGATTAGACATTTAAAAGATTAAAAATGATATTTGTATGAACTGTAGGTACTTACGAGGATATCATAATTTAAAATTTTATAATTGATTGAAAAGTCCAGTTTCTTACAATTAAATAAAATTTTGGAAAAAAAATAATGAAATCTTTTCTACTGCTTATAAAAAGACAACACGGTAATTGTTTGTTGTTTTTAAAAATTTTTATTTTTGTGTACTGTTCGCGTTTTATTTGCAAATAAACTATATGTAAAGTTTATATTTTGTGTTAAATAAAGTAACTGAAATCGATTTCCTTTAAATCCTTGGGTTGAAGAATGATGACAAATGAGAAAGTTTCCCCGTGTTTGTTTGATTTCAACCCAATACCAACAGTAAACTTAAAGTTCATCGAGTTTGGCGTTATCTGTCAAAGTGTGTGAACAGCGGTAAGTTTTTAGAACAAAACAAAACAGAAAGCATTCCATTAATTCACAACACAAACAGAAATAACCGCACGTAGTTCAGAAACAGAATAGTGGATTCATTAGAGAATTCAATGCATGTATGGTGATTGCAAAGCGTTTTATTGCGTTTAATCGGTTTGTTTTTGAGAAGTTTTTGAAACGTAAAATTCTTATGTGTGACACACATTGTTCTCTATTTGAGCGTAATTTATTGCAATCTATGCATGTGTGATCAATAGCAGCCAAAAATCCCTTTGTTTTCGCGGAAGAAGAGATCGTAACGCGAACAGGGTCCAAATTGTTGAATAAAACATTGAATCAAAGCCTTTTTTTAATTTCTTTGTAGATCAAACTACCATTAGTAAATTATCTGTTAGGAAATGTACCCGTAGTAAAAATTGCAGTTGATATTTGCATGACGTTTTTCCGATAGCGGTGATAAGTAAGAAGGGTGCGATCGCCCTCACCCTTTGAAACCATCAACAACTGGCAGTGTCATTCGGTGCAATTAATATTCATCACGAGCTTCCAAATGGGCCGTAAAACAGAAACAGAAATCATTAATTTATACAAATGCCGGCGATGTTTGATTAATATTTGGGACGAATTCGAATTTACTAACCGCACATTTATAAAATCAATATCAACACATAGTCAGAGACATATTTTCCGTCGACGCCGTCAAGGCACGTCATTAATCTTTACGGAATTTATGTCTGTAAGGTTTGCATGACTGAACTGTTTGTTTTGGAGATGGGTACAGTTTCATTCAAACATACCCGGGGGAGGAAGCTATGTGAAGATTAACCCAGGGGTTTCCCACACAAAAAATCAATCACTGCCAAACTTGTTACAACAAAACCAATCAATCTGTTGTTAACAATACTACCAAGAAAAGGCAAATTTATAATTGTGGCTTTAGTTGAAAACTACTAAATGTCGAATTAAAACGAGTATTTTATCCCGCGATTTGGGTCGAGCTGCATCAATCGATCTCTATGTCCTGTCATTTCCTGGATTTACTGGTTCTTGCGCTATTAAGTGAGATTGTAGACGTCGTTAATAGAAAAACTTACTAAATTCTCTTCGACTTAGCGATAACAAGAAATAATAATTCGAAGAAACTTCATCAACTTTTATGAGCTTTTGTTTTTGTTTCTGCGAATTAGCCAAACATGAATGCAGCTTAAAATGTAACTTCATTTAGTTTAACTTAGTTTGCTAGTTCTTATCAGGAGGAACTAGCTTTGAACATTTATCAACGTCAGATGTAATCTATGTAAAGATGAATTCAACACTGTTGTGTCAATCAACTACATATTGCCACTTGCTGTTCCAGAAGTGGTTTTTATATTTATTTCCGGCTATAGACAAAATCCTTATAAATCACACCATTTATCTTCGAGATGGTTTTATTGAAACTACTTGACAGATTTAACAAAAAATAACTGAGATGGTAATTTTTAAATTTATCACTACGGCGACAAACGTTTTCTGAAAGCATCACTTATCCAATTTTCTTTAAAGTAAGTGACATTTTCTTCCCGTTTACTTCATATCTCTAGAGAGATTTCTATTTCATTTGGATTCAAATAATTAACATATTTTATTTTAACTGCAACTTCAAATGCACTTTGGAACGCTTAATTTTTACAGAGTGTAGTCCAGAGCGGTTCAGAACTATGGTTGGAACAAACCGTTTGGACACTATTAAACAAAATAAAATCGGAAATGAATATTGTTCTATGAAAAGATATCTACATCTCTTTAAATGATTGTAATTTTATATTGTCTTTAGTATTGTTTCTTGATTACAAAATATTTGTATAGTAATTAAAAATTAATTATTACCAAGTGAATAAAAAATATGGAACCAAACGTTTTTTGCTTAAACTACTTATTTTTTGAAAAAATTAATTGACGAATGATAAAGTACCTACTATAAAAATGAGACGTTTTATTAAAAATAAAATTTTCCGAATTTTGTTTTTGTTTTTGTGTTCTGCATTTTTTTTATGACAACCCATTACAAAACCATTTTTTTCATGAAGGTTATGATCTAAGGATTACAATTATCTACTTTATATTTAATTTTTATCAAAATTGCCATTTTGACCAAAAACGCATAACTCAAAAACAAAACAAAATTTCACACTCAAAAAACAGTTACATTTTTTATATTACTTTAATTCATAATAATAATAATTCTTTAGAGGCAAATGATTAAAAAAATGATTTGTTCCGTACTTTATGTATGTCATAAATAAATTCTCGGTACTTGTGAAAACTAAGCAGTTAATTCAGTAAATAAATTTTTTGCATATTGCGCCACTGAGCAATATTTGCCTTTTGATGTTATTGAAGTATTACTTTTTAAGCAGTCAACTATTAAATTTTGTGATTTCGGATTTTTTAAATGTGTGCGTTGTTTTCTCATTTTGACACTTCCCTTTACCATTAGTTTTGTGGCATACCACGGGGGACAGTAACAGTTGTTCATACTCTTATTAACTGTCAAATTATAAAATTTATGACGCCCATTTCTCTAGATTTGGAGAGGCTCGTAATACGAGGGGTTGCTTCCAATGAAAGCGATCACTTCAAGATACGTCTATCCCCATAAGTATACAAGGCAATAACATTGGACATAGGGTTGGGTAATAGGAGGGGAACTAAAGTGTGATTTTAAAGATAAATGACTTTGATTAAAACGAGTGACTTAGTCACCTTTTGGTGTTTTGATAGAATCCACACGTATCTTTTGTTTGGAGGTGCGAAGTTTAATTGAGTGAAAGTCTATAAACAACCAGAAGTGAGTTGGTTGTATAAAAAAATAAATTGAAGGTTTGTCGAGGTTAAATGGAAACAGAATGGTTGTTAAAGTCAGAGAAGTTCAAGTTAAGTAAGCCGCTTACTATAATTTGATTTTAAAATGATTCGGTTTGGTAATGAACTTTTTGGTAATTTTATTAGTTTAAAATAAATCTGCCATTGTAAAGTCTTTGCAAGTTAATTAAGTTTGGTGCTTAGAAATTTTCGATGGGGTGAATGTAGCGTGAAGAGTTAAAAAATTAATTAAATTTTTTGCTTGTGGCCTACACTGTATATTTTTATTTAAGTTAAACTGCATTAATATTGGCTAATAATAAAATTTTGTGAGCAATACTTAAAAAAAAGTACAACCATTGAGGAGTGTCTACTTTTTTGAACAAATTTGGTAGTCTAATTAATCGTTACAAATGCTGTGCAATTTAGGCAAGTTTTTGCATTGTTTCGATTACAAATTAGTTCCAGCATGTGCAAGCTATCTTATCCTTGTTTTTGTTTTCAGGCCTCGGTGTCGCTTCGCCGTCAGCATGTCGCAGTAGCTTCCCTAAAAACATTTCCTTCAAGTGTCCAAGGTGTCGACTCGGTGTTCAAGCGATAAACAGTTTCCAAATTTCCGGTCATGTAGCATGAAGATGTCAAGTGCGGGTTTCCTAGTGCTAGTCCTCGTGCTTTTAGTGACTTGTTCGGAGGCGGAACCGGCGACCGAATTCGCGGAAGCCTCCGATGGGGGTACGGCGTCGCTGCCATGCAACTTGGCCCCCAGCCATCCCCCGGACCGCGTAAGTGTTGTGTTATGGTACAGGGGTACGCAGGAAAGCCCCATCTATAAGTACGACCTCCGCGGCAACCGCCCTCAGCACTGGGCGGACGCGTCTCTCGAAAACCGGTACTTTCTGAGGGTGCTCGATGACGAAAGGGCCGTCATGAGCATCTCACCCACAAAGTTGACTGACGAAGAGGTGTTCCATTGTCGAGTCGATTTCCACAAGTCGCCAACTAGAATCACGCATGTCAATTTGACGATTGTTGGTGAGTTTTTGACAAATGAAAAATTATTATTGATTTTATTAAAAATGTATCCGGGAGGATGAAATGGGTGCTAAAAAATGTACACTTTATGCGACGGGAAATACTCTTCAGGTGTCTCAAGAGGCTATCAAAGTGAATGTTTAAGTTTTACTTTGAAACGTTTGCAGCGACGAAATGGAGTTTACCGAAAAGTTCGCGCTGCAAAAAAGGTGCAAGAACTGGCACAAAATGCAAGTTTTATAATTTGATTTCTTTTCTAAAAGGTTTTGAATAAAATTGCGCCCATCAGTCTGCTTAGTTTCCATATAATATGAGGAGCAGATTTTCAAAATGCAATGTGTCCATGTTTTTATGTCTCAATTCATAGGGTTTTTAAAGTTTTTTTGTAAAATGCCTAAGTACTCCAGTCGTAAAATTACTGTCCAGTTGTGTCCAATTTGTACATATTTTTTCACATTTATTTATTGTCACTGATATAAAAAATTAAAATTATTTCTTAAAAAAAGACAGTTTTTGTTCGCTCCTGCAAAAATGCAAATTTGGACAAAATGCTTTTGAAAGTCTGCTCCGGATATAATATATAGAAAAATATCTTTGTTTTTAAGTAAAAACTTTGGTACATCTATCTTCCTATCATATAACATATCACGTCTGGGAATTATTTTGCATTAGAAGTGTAACATATTGACTTAATCTAATTAGCAAATTGAATTTGGCTTTGTGGAAAGTGGCAGTTTACCAATGTTAAACCGTCTTTCTATCAATGACAAAAACTGTTGCTTACGTAACTCTTCCATAATTTTAACATTTACTTGCAAATTAAGATTTCCATTAGAATAATAGAGGTTACAACAGTTGTAGCTTAAGCTCAGACCTTTGTTTTCAAATAGAATATGGCAGATATTCTGAATAATTTCGTACTAACAGTCCATATCAAATTGATCTTGCCTTTGTTGAAGTCTACTGTACAAGATAACTTGAAATTCAATTTGCTTACAAACGCAAAGATGTGGTCTTACAAATGTGCTAGAATTGAGTTGCAAACTACCAAGTTTAGGTATTCAACTTTATCTAAAAAATAATAATTTTTTAATTTTTTTTTTGATATTCTTATACTTTGAGTTTATTCTAATATAAAAAGTATAACAAATGAGTTTATTTATTTTACTACAAATTCCTAAACATTCTCAACAATTTGTCGTTTTCATATACAACACAGTTTACCTCAGATTTTTTTATGAAGACAAATCTTGAATCAACACTTGTGAGCGCAATTCGTTTCCGTTTACTTAGCTATTAGTGCAAATTTCTCTTAAAATCGACAATTTGTTATTCAAAAGCTGAACCAAAACTCGTTGAAAATCGTCTGCGTTCGCAAGCCATTACCCATCATCATCAGATATTCCGATCGAACTCAGCATAAGCAAAAGAATTTTTGTTATAATTTGATTTTCATCTCACGCGACCTATACGTAAAAACTGCTCCCGTTATAACTCCGCGGGTAGCATTTGCGCCCTCCGAAGTGTATTAATGCTCCCTCTTGCTTTTCCTTTAATCGTTTTAGGTATGCGCCTCCGCTTCCTTCAAGTGACAAGATTTACACCCAGCTGTATCCACAAGGGCAGGGTCCGGCCCTGGGCAGTTAAAATATAGACTGATTTGCTAAATTACGAGTTTGTGCAAGTTCCACATAAATTTTGCGACGTCGTCTTGAAATTCTCAGAATTTAAGTCGAGTTTCGTGTTTTCAGAAAAATGATGCAGCAAATCCGTTCTCAAAGTTGCGCCGACAAATAAACGATTGCTCTTGATTTCCCCAATAGACTCTTATCTCAGTCATTAAGTAGTACCTTTTTCCACGTGAAAAACCCTTCGGTGTGTTCGTATCGGGGCGTTTCCAAAGCAGTGGCGTAACGGAATACAAATTGTACAAAACAGCGAACATTTTCCGCGACGATAACCCGTGCGCAACTAATCCAATTATCTTTCTCAGATTACGACCTTCACCCTTCATTTATTATTAGAAATAAATAAAGATCGGAACACGCGCTTGGTGATAATTTGCACGTGCGGTGACATATATGTTAAAACAATCGGATTTTTCTCGGAATTGATGGTTTTTAATTAACCGACTCGGTCCCGGTTTGGACACATAAATTATTGAAGAAATGAAATTTGTCCTCGACAGTTTCACCTCGGTGTAAATTTTTATTAGAAACCTCATCAGTTTTAATGAAAGTTGGTATGGAAATTTTTAACGGACATGACGTCTCCCCGGCAATTACTGCCGCAATAATACTCGTAGTACACTCGATCTGAATTATTCACTCCTGGGATGACTCACCCCCGCCTTTATTTATTTATACCCTTAAAAAGCGGCGTGCCGTGACAAGAAGAAAAGCGGCTGCAGGTGTATGGCCACCCCTCGGTAATATTTCGTGACGTTGCAGTCTACCCTTTGTTTTATTACCGCGGCGTTTTAGTGGAATTGCCTCATCATAGACTTATCCGAATTTCTAAAGTTTCAAAAATTTTTAATAATTAGAATGAAATACAAAATATAGAATTTGTTTTAAATATACTGCGTGTGCCATGTGAACGATAACTTACAATTCAATTTATAAGTGACAGAAACAAATTTTATCCAACAAAAAGAAATAAAAATTTTGTTTTTTTTTGCTTTACCTAAATAATACCTATAAATGACAATAACACTTGTCTAAGTTAGAGTGTTAAAAATAAACTTAATATTAAAAATAAAGATTTATTTTTTTGGCTTCTTAAACCTTATCTGACTTAATTTAAGAAAAAAAATAAATTTTCATTTAAAAATATTTATCCACACATTATTAATATATCAGACATCAGTTAGAACATCATAATTTTAGTATAAAAAAGTAAAATTGATAGAAAGTGGTTTTCCATTTAGAAGAATGTTGTCAAGTAATTTTTTTGGTTATAATTCTGTGAAATTTCCCGCTAGTAACATTTTGTACTATTTTTATCCGATTGGGAATTAGTCTATTCACATTTCAATAAACGCTTTAGTCAAATGTAATTTTAAATACAAATTTTAGCAGCAATTAATTGCAGGATTTGTTTAGTTGTTAGTAGCAACTAACGCTTTAACCAACGATAGCCGCTTTATTCTTATAGTTGAGTAAATCCATGAAATAACGATAAAACAAAACAACACAAAAATAAAACCACTGCTAGCAATTCCAGGCGCGGATAAATTCTAGTAAATCTCCTAAAAGGGTTGAAATGATTTAGATTCTCTATTTTGATGCTCGACGTATTGTCATAGTTAAAAGTTTTCAAGTGAATGAAAAATGCTTTTTAATATGTCCTTTGCCCTTTAGACATGTTTTGAACTTTCTTTGTTTTCTTCACTCGAGTACGAGTTTATGCTAAATTACTTTGAGGCATGCAATATTTGCCCTGGTTGATGCCTTTATTACAAGCTTTCAACGGTTTATAACAGGTGAGAGTAATAGAATATGGAACAATTTTAAACTAACGGAAACGCACTTAACTGAGTTAATACCCAAGCTTTGAGCAGTATTAAATTGAAAATTTTTTGTATGCTTCAATTGTTAATGAAGATAGCATATTAGTCCATCAGTTCAAAGCTATGTTTATTACATTGATGAAGCCCTAACTAGAGCTGTAATTAATTCTGGTTGTTTGTATTGTTCTACTTCTGCAATATCTAAGACCTTAGAGGAGCAAGTTTGTGCGTATAGCATGATGCCCAGCTCATCACATGTCACTTGGAGTATTGTTGCTTGTTTAACATCCTGACTGTTGACAGGAATACAAACAGGCCTGGAGGTTAGAGCATCCGTCCACAATGGCGTGAAATTGTTGGTTATAAGACAAAAGCGACATTAGGTTAATTTATTATTAAAAAAAAACGTTAAATTAGTTTTGCTTTATCTTATTTTGGATCAGTTTGAAGTGGAATAATTGGATCCAACTTTTAACTTAACCAGCAGGTAAATTGATTAGGAAAATCCTAATTGAATTTAAAAATAAAGTTACGTAAAGTGGAATAATTAGTGTGGAGTGGTAAGTACTCTGCTGATGTTAATTATTGGTAATTCCAAAGCAGTTCATAACTTTGCAGCGTCATTAGAGTGAGGCGTGTCTGAACCATATAGTCCAGTAAGCGGTAATTCTAATCTAGCAGAAATGATCGATTTTCATAGAAAATTATTAGACCCTAGTGACAACTGGCATTTCTAAATTCGAAATAAATCTTGAAACGTGGGACAGATGCTATTTGCGAAATGATTATGTAACTACGTATCTATTATTATAGGCTAGTTGCCGTAATTCCATTTTGTATGTACACTTGTACTCAAAGTGCATCCTCATATTTTGAATAATAAGTACATTTCAAATACACAGTGAGCGGCAAAATTATGGAATTATCTTATTAAAATTAAAAATATTTTGTTTTGGCAAAAGTGCTCAAACAGGTCAATTTTCTTTTTGAGTAATGATGTCATCGACATTTTTTTAAATGAAAACCCCTAATTTTTTTTAGCCAGTTCGATAGATCTTTTAATTGTCGAAATGACACCAAAATATTCAATATTAAGTACATAAAGTTTTTGAAAAAAAATCATTCAAAAAGTAAAATAATATCAACAAAAAACAGTTTCAAAACAAGATGAAAATATTATTTTTGAAAAAGAAAATTGACCTGTTCGAGCATTTTTGTCTAAATATAATATTTTTAGTTTTAATAAATAAGATTATTCCATAATTTTGCCGTTTATTGTATATAGGGAAACATAATATAAGTATAAATAAAAGTATACATAAATATTATGTATTTTGATTCTTTCTTGAGAGGCGTTTGATTTTTTATTCTATACTTGATTCGTTTCCTCATTTGAAAAGTATTACATTCAACATTTATACCCAGTCGTTATTTCTCCCTTTAATATAAAATTCTGCGAAAGTCAAAGCTTTAAAGTTGGTAAACATGGTTTTTCTTTTTCTTACGAGTTACGACAGTTTTATTGAATTTCTATGTTTTTGTGACGTAATAACGGTTAAATCGATATTGAAATTTAGAAAAAAATAAAACAAAGGGGTTAAATAAATTTAACTGTGTTTTGCAGTTATTTTTAATTTTAAGAAAATATTATGGCTTTGATTTTTGTTCTGACCAATTCTTTTCAACCGTGAACCGTTGTTGATTCCCACGTTAGCAATTTCTCGCTTAGTTGAAAATCGTAAAGAAAACATCACATCTCATCACCTGCAATAACTTCGTGTAGAAGGAAATTTATCATTATTCAGTAGCCGCTGCTATGTTGAAATTTTAATAAGAAACTGTTTGCCGCTTGAGGAATTTGATACTGGCGTACAAATTGGTCTTCATCTTTGATAGCTATTTGGGTTAATTAGGGATTTTGAGGGATAATTTTATCAGACATCGACGTTACTGTTTCATGCCCTTCGACATGACACTCCATCATTTATCTTTTGTTTGCAGCGGATTCTTCCTTCCACAAAGTCGGTCTTTAGTCCAGTGGCTTCAATTGAATTTTTCTGCAGTTAACGTCATTTTTTTTTCTCTCGAGTGTCTGCTGAAGAGATTAGGGTCAGTATTTGGGTTTGGTATAAATCTGTGTTGGGCCGATTAGTTCGGTTCTAAGCTGTCCAATTTGGAATTTGTTGTTATGGAGTAAAAGTGTTCATCGTATTTCAAAACTCTTGTAAAATTCCATCCTTTTTGGACTAGTGCCCTGTTACGCAGAGAACTCGGAGACTTATTTATGACTATCCTTGCTCGCTTCGATGCCCATAAGGATACAACGCTTTTGCATCGGCAACGAGGAGTTTCTGGGTGCTTTTTTATTATTGGAAATAGCTGCAACCCTTGAGGATATATGCAAGGAAATAAATATTATTTATTTTTGTACTCGACGCTCACCTCTTGTTTTCTCTTTTTCGACGCTGCGGCTATGCATTCAAATCTACCTCAAGCAGCCATAAAATGGGCTGCACTCAACACAAAATTTTAGAGAGCATGTTTATGTACCCACAAACTGCTTATAGACAGACAAAAATGTTTCAGCATAAGGCAAAAAATACTGAAAACTAGTAAATAATAAAGAATGTTTGTAATCGTAATTTTAAATTTGTGATTAATCACAATATTTCCTCTTTTTATTATTTAATTATCTGAAATGTGCGTAGAAAATTAAATTGACTTTTTTCGCAAAATATTTTAAATAAATTTGTTATGAGATTTTCTTCTTGTCTGTAAAATGTCCGGGCCCCGAGTTTAAGATACGTGTAGAAGCACCTTGCTGAAACTGAAAAATGTATGTTAATGGTCCGTTTTTATGAAAAGTAGGCTACAGTGCGGCCTTCGTCTCGGAGTACGTGTAGTGTTTTACAATTTCGGTTGATTACTGGTAGGTGGATCCAATTTATCAACCACGACGGCTTTTAAAAATCAATAACTGAATTGGTAAAATACTTCGGGTTGAACAAATTTGACGACGCTGAAAGCAGGCGTCCGAAAACCACATCCCCGAAAGGTCAATATAATTTTATTACGTCCCCGAAAGCTTTCAGTTATTTTAAGGTCAATTTCTCCCGCAAGACATTGTGTTTTATGCTTTCACGAGAGTCGAATATTTCACCTCATCTTGCATTCCGACCGACGATCGACGTGTGCGTCTCCCGGATCAATTCCGGGCATTTTCGGGCGGTGCGTTAGGATATTAGTAACTCGTAAACTTCGTTCTCGAAAACGATTTTTGATGTTGCGGCCCGGATTTTTGTCATAATCAGCTTTCCGACAAGCAATTAAAATGTTAGAGAGTTGCGATTTTAGCGATTTTTAATTACTGTCTGACGCCGTCATTGTTCACGATTTTTATTACAGGTTTGAGACCATAGTACCGACAATTTTAAATTAATCTACCTAACTATGATGCTGAAAAGTATCTTTATCCCATCCAATATTGATGATAGTACTTCCACACATATATTAAATGCGTTTCCATGAAGCGATAGAACGCCTTCCTAAGAAATAACCCAATTACTGAGACAGGCTTCTTGCAGATGCGCCCGTGCTAAACGGCAATTTAATGGCCTCCACCCAAAATAATTAGCTCATTTCGAAACACCCATAAAATAGGGCATATTTATCGACAAAATAGATAACCACAACGACTACAATTTCCGAATTGCGGTGCAACGTTAATAGCAAAAGTCGCACAAAATGGTGATTACTTACCGAAAAATGGTTATTACCATTTAAACTGGTAGTTTATTAATATTTTCACTAAAATAAAACCTGTTAAAGCAGTTGCAAACAGAAAAGCCAACTCAGCAAACCAACGTTAACCAGCTTTAAACATTTGTAACACATGAGTAACTTTGAATTTAAATACAAATGCTAAACAATCCCAGCCTATGTAACTTAAAAATTTAAAACTTTTATCTCAAACTGTAAAATAAAAAGCAATTATGCTTAACTTTTTACGTTCTTTGTGGTTCCATCCAGTTTCATATCGCGAAAGAAAAAATGTAATCAATAAAGACGGTATTTTCTTTAGAGAAGCAGATGATAACGTAAATGGCCAATAATTCCCTGCACAAAAGTTGGGAGATTCAGTTTCTTAGACGCGTTGATCGGTCATTAGATTATAAAAGATGTCGACATAAACACAGTTCAGTGATTCGTTTAGCTACATCAGATTTCAATATCCTTGAGAGAATCCTGAAGGAGTATCCTATCGATGAGATTACGGCTGCTATCAATCCTGTTTGGTTACAAATTTTTTAAGTTTGAAAGTTTTTTCGACATTGCAAAATCCATTTTTGAAATCCAATTTTAAATTTGGGTTAATCTGCCAAGTTGGGATAAAAAAAACAATTCTGAAAATTTACGTTTAATTACTAACCTTGTCTAATTATTTTTCTGATTCTTAAGCGGACACAAGAAAAATGTCTTAATTATGAGGGTTTGTTCCAAAACTCCAATTTTGCTTACTTTTCTTAAAATTATCACAAGAATAGCAAAAACGTCCTTTTGGGAACCGAATATTTATGTAAATTGTAATTCAACTCTTGTATTCTAAATGACACCACATCTTATTCTTATATTAATTTTAATAAAAAATTTCTGGGGAGAAGTGTTGAATATTTAATTCAAGGATTTTTCATGGCCTGTAGGCAGACAGAATTTTTATTTCTCCTCATATGTGATGTATACATTGTTTACAAATACATTCGAAATTGAATTTTCCTTGAATATATGGCTTTGTCATGCCTCCGACGTGGAGCAAAAACAGGGCGGGAGTTGAGCAATTTGCGTATTTACATGCGGTGGAAGGCGTAATTTTTGATAATGTGGTTGGAGCCAAATAATCCAGCTTTGCATAATTATGTGTTTGAGCAAACGGGCGCCTCCTCAAACTCCCTGATACATCGCCAACATAAATCTGGAGTGTGATCGTTGCGAGGTTATGTGTACATAGAGCGATGAGAGAAGGCAAATATACACGTTGACTCGTCACTTTTCATCGTCGCCCGCAATTTACAACGCGAGAAGATGGAGTATTTAGGGAAAAAAATAAATTTGATATTTTGCTCAGGCGCGATGTCTGAGTATTCCACTGTGACACCACATTATTTATTGTGGCTGATGATCTCGTCAACACATTAATTACGAGATGAACTCTATTAGAAAGAGCTCCAAGGATGCGTGATTTTTTCAAAATGGATATTTCTGGTTTGAGAGTGTTGTGTTAGGAAAAAGCTGCAAGTATTGTATATTTAGATTAAAATGACACAAACCTGTTGTACAGATGGCTGTTTTTATAAGGTTTCAAGTTGCTTTTGTTCAGAGAGATTTTTGAATTATCAGTTAGAGCCGTTTGATAAAAAGATTTAATTAACTTGATGGTTAGCATTTGAAAGTATAAATTGAGAGTATTTTATTCAGCTGTATTGCAATATGTGATACTTGTGCAGTTTCCCACCAAGTCGTGCAGGGAAAAGTTTTAATTGGACGAGTATATAATGTTATAAAAAGAAGCAAAACTTTTGCAAGTCGCACAAGTATACAAGCTGCAAAGTACCGACGCCCAGAAAATTGCCTACCTTGTTATGTAATCACCAAATTAAAATTTTACGCCGTCCTAGCGTGCCGCGCTATTAAATTTTTTAATATTAAGCCGACGACAATCTTTCAGCGTTGCGGTGTCGTCTTAAACAAGACGAAATCTCGTGTTTCAATAGCATCTTCGGTACGCTGCTACATTAATAAGCCCGACTAAGAAAAACGGAGTGCTCCACTGAATAATCAATTTGAGTAAATCAACGCGTTCCACCATCGCAGGTATAAAATCAAAAGCCCTATTCGATTCGCGTTTTATGAGACAAGACATGTGATGGCTTTTTTATAACATATAAAAACGCACCGTACAATGGGTTTTTTACTCAACGACCAAATTGACGACTACTACCTATTGGAGGCAAACAAATTTAATTCGTTTCCAAACAACAGCTCGTCTATGGTTTTATGTTAAATTTCAAACTAGAAAAAAATTTCAACTTAGAGAACAAGATCGCTAAAGTTTTAAGTAGCTTTTCTTGACAGTATTATCCCGATAGAATGCTGCTTTAAAATCCCTGAGAAATAGAGAACTAGGAAAAATTTTACATTCGATCAGAACTTTAAGAAGGAACTGTGATATAAGAACTGATCTTTATATCTTTTTGAGAATTCAGAGCGAGGCATCACGTTGCAGGGCTACTTTATGACAACAATATATAAATAAACCCTCTGTCGTTTTTGACGGCAAATTCCTTTACATAAATATACCATTACAAAAAATACGACATTGATAAATCTCTAAAATATGTCTATATAAAAAACTTAATATTCTACACTTTACATTAAGTCAGATAAACTATTTTGTTCAAAGTAAAAAGGTGAATGAGCTAGAAAAAGAAGATAAAAGCGCAGTAACTAGCAAAATGTAAACTACAAATGTGTACCTACTTTATAATACTGTAATTTGTAATTATCTATTCTAAACTTGCCAACCATGCTTTAATTGTTAAAATAAATTACTGCAAATCTAAACATTATTTGTGTTTAGAAACGTAAATAAACTGTGTTCCATTGTGTAAATTATGATGGGTATTGTAGAGGAATGTGTTTAATTGCATTGGAAAATGTATAATTAAACAATTTATCCAAGAAGCAATTGGTGCATATCAGCGGTGATACGACTTTAAGCTGGTTGCTGTGTGCATAATTTTATCACACGCTAGTAAATACAAAATTAATTGAAATAATTGAATTTATTTTAAAATTTGCTTATTATTAAATTTTCTAAAATTTAATGCTAATAAAAATATGCTATAAAACGTGTCACAACAATAACCCGGAATTGTTAATTAAATACGATAAATAATTTGCTACCAAATTTTTTATTTTAGTGTCATAAAAGTAACAAAAAGGGTTGCATGTAATGATATTTTTTAAATTTTAAATAAAAGATCAATTTTCTACACCCACAACTCAGTGGCGATTATTTACAGAATAATTCTGTAGTGGCAAAACTGAATCAAACGCTTTGAGCCGCGCCAATAAAAGTGGCTTTGACTCAAATTAAAGACAATTTACAAATGAATATTTGATACAAGCAACAATAATTAAAAATGTGATTGAAAAGGTTTCTTCAAGTAAGAGAAAGACATTTAATTTGAACTCGAATTCATTCGAGGCAACACCATGGTGAGCTGGCAATTACAGGTGGAAAAAGAGCGGTATAATTGCAGAAAAATTTATTGGGGTCGCAGGAGAGACTGAGGAGGCAGGATCTGTAAGAGCGCGGCAATATTTTCCCCAAGTGTCAAGGAAATGAATCGAAATAATGCAGTTTTTCTTTTATGAAACGGGTTACATTTTTATGTAAAGAAAGTCATTCGTTTATATAAAAAGCCATTACTTTTTGCCCGGCTCTCATTCTTCGCTTTTGATAAATTGCATTTTCAATACAGAACGATGGGATAAATGGTAATTTATTAGCCGAAGCCGGCCGAGTAGAAAACCTAAGCGATTTTAATCGAGATCATTTTTTAGTTTAAGTTTAATTAAAATAGATGAAAACGTTCTGATCGTATTTTTTAAATTTTTATGTTCCTGGAGGATGTAAGGAATGACGAGTGATCGAAGTAATTTTTTATTAATTCTGCTGAGTAAGCTAGACGCGTGTTTTAATTAAAACTCGTCCAGTCCACTCTCATTATTAAAATTCCGACAATAAATTTAAGTTAAGTGAATAATCCTTAAACTACAAGTGTTATTAAAGCAAATTGCGCATTAAACAAGGTCTAAATTTGTGGAAAATTTTCTCCCTTGTGTTATTAATATGCGCGCGATGTCCTTCCCGAATACAGTCCCTCCTCGTAATAAAGCAAACAATACAGAAAAAGTGATGCGTAGAAATTGCCAAAAATGTAAATGTCACCATCTTCTTCTCCACTCTGACCCTTTCTCCACAGACAGAGTCGTGAAAACGGAACAAACTGTATAACGAGAACGACAGATAGTGGAATTTTTACGGCCTCGACCCACACAATAGTTCGTCCAACTTTTTCATTTCGCCAGGAAATGTTTTAGATGCAATGTGCGCTTTCAAGTTGTAGCGGTTTGTTAACTTGAACTGCTGCAATTCAATTACTCAGTTTCCTGCCGTTTTTTAACTTACTCCATTGCGCAACTTTTCAACCGACCACCGTAATTAACGCAGCAAATCATTAAAAAACCTGCATTTTCAGCAGCATCAGCGATAATGAGGGGAAAAAATTAAGCGAAATTCACCACCAATCCTACTCTTTCACGTCTGAACTAATTCGTAGAGCACGTACAAATGATCTTTTCAGTTTGCTGCAATCAACAAAATAGCTGTTTGCTTATGAAAAGTCCGTCATGAATCAACACACTTATTTTTATACAAAATTTTATTTTAACTATTACAGACAATACTATGTTTAATTATTACCAACGAAATTGGTCTTGTATTTTAGGAATATTTGTTATGTCTAATAATTCATTACTTTTTTTAATTAATATTAAATTACAATCACTCGTATAACCTAGCTAAAAAAAATTCTCGTAAACTGTTACAAAGTAGGTCACGAAGTAGTGAACTAAGCATGATTTTTTAATATTAATTTCTTTTTTTAGAGCTGTGTATTCACTGTTTTTGTATTCTTATAGTCAGCATGGCTGTTTGTATTCAGGTTCTTATTCGTATTTTTCTTGTAGGGTTCGTGAATTTCTTAACTACAACAAATTACACAAAATGTAGGTACATATTACCAAAAATGATTCTTGAAATTTAATTAGCTTTGAAGCTATATTCTTTTTTTTTGTAAACATCAAGAAAAAGAAATAATCCAATTTTTTAAAATTACTTTATTCTGTAGTAAACACTAGTTTTCAATTATTTATTTTTGTAAAACAAATATAGTTTTATGAATATTTTCAATTAAATTTAAATGTTGGTGTATTAAACCACAAAAACCACCAACTGTATTAAAATAACAATATACTTTTTGTAAAATTTGAATTTTTCTCTAAATAAAAATTTATAACGTCTAACGAAGATTTGATTAAGTTTTACATTTTTAACTTGCATTTCACGAGTGCAGTTGCGCTTATGGTTGCACAAGACTACGAGAATTGAGTAATCTCACCACTGTTAGGCTTTTTAGAAAAAAGACTTGTTGATTGGCAAAACTTTGTCACAAAGACAAGTTTTAGGTGTGAAGCTTATATCACGTTTAAACTAAAATTTGTTGACATAAATCCAGGAAAACAAGTTAATTAAGGCAATGTTGCACCACTACATTCGAGGTTAGACGTTTGTTGATTATTTTAACATTGTTAGAGTGGAGTCAAAGCGTCGGAGAAGAATATCCGTGAAACAAAACAACAAAGTTTGATTGTAATGAACGTTAACACAACTGTGTTAGTTATACTTTGAAAGACACGACAGTGAGCCTGTCGAAAAGTCGTTAAAAGTGGTTAGCGACACAGTTAGTCTAGATTTAGAGGGGTCTGCGAATCGAAAGAGACCATCTGAACTGAAATCAATAAATTATCCTCACCGTGCCTTTCCACATAAATTTAGTATAAATCGGAGAGGCAACAACAATCAATCTTGGTTGAAACTTCCTAAAAAATGAGTTCTCGACCACTTCAATTAAAGAATTCAATCAAATAAATTTATCAGCCAGTAATAAAAATCTCTCACATATTAGAAACAATCATTCATCTCGAGCCAAACACACAAAAACGATTGGAAAAATTTATCAAACGCTTTTCGCGAACGGATTTTTCAACGTAACGAAAGTAAAACTCTTTGCTATTAATAAAACTCATCAGCATATTACCGGAGTGAAAGTAACGAGCTGAAGGAAATTACCTTATTATAGCCACACATGCAATATCAACGACATTACAATATTTCAAAAGATGTTGTTTCCGTAAGCCAGATTATATCAAAATGGAACATTTAAGCACATAGGGACCCAAAGAGAACCCATGAGATTTCTATACTATGTTCATTAAAGCTGTATCAGAGACATTTAACACGTAGGTTTGTGAAAACATCCAGTAATGAGCGCACAGCTAATATAAGCTACCAGATGTTTTGTTTACAAAAAAATATGTGTTAGGGCGTGTTGCGTGGATTTAATAAGTATTCAGCTTTGGTCGAGATGCAGATTTTATTTAAACCAATTTTAAATAATTAATCAGTCTAGACAGATAGAATTTGTAAAGGCTGAGTATCTCAGTGTCTGACTCTTGAAATTTTAACTTGTTTAATCCAGTTTTAAAATATTTTATTAAAAATTAAGAATTAAATAGTTAATTAAAAATATGAGAAAGTGCAACGTTTTAATTAAACTGATTTTCGTACTAGTCAAAATCCTTTTATTTAATCAGGTTTTTAATAGCATTATAAAAGCATAAATTACCACTTAAACAAGCTTATTTCTAGTACATTTATCTAGTAAAAGAGGGTTGTTGGAGCTTTTATTTATAATTTTATAGAAAATGCATCACGGTTTATTTCTCTTTTACTGATAGTGGAAAGTAGCACATATAAAAAGATGTTAATGTGATTTTTTCCAGGTTTGACGAAATTTTTTAAGAGGATATCTTTACACGATCGAAGTACGTCTGAAATTCACACTGCAAACGCTTTTTATTCCTTTCACTCATCAACATGAAAGAGATTCGCGCATCAGTGGACTCGTGTAGAATGAACTACTTTACTACATCAGCTTTTCGTTATTTTATTATCATTTTCTCGGAAGTTTACTTCATTCGTGGCCTTTCAACGAGACGTAATACTAATACAATATTGCTAAAGATATGTTTTAATTAATTTAGTTGATGTGATTTCACAGAGAAGTGAAGAATGTAATTTTGGAACAACAATAGAGCGAGAAATGTTGGAGAATTTTACTTACACATTCCTTACCAACTTGACAAAAAACTAAAATAGAATTTCTACACGATTAAATTGAATTTTTTCTAAATATTCACTTTATGCTTAAGCAATTAATGCATCAACTAATTAAAACAATTGCTAGGTCGGAAACATAAATTTGTGACAAACTTTGTTCTATTTTAGTTTGAAGCTTTTGGAAACCTAAGAGAACAAGTAGAAGCTTAAATGGAGTTACGTTTGTTAGTTTTCTATTACATACTTCTCAAGACTTTTTCGATAGATTGCTTTTGTTTGAACTTTTTGCAATCTTTTTTGTCTATACTGCTTATGACAATAATCAATGATTATGATCAGTCAAGTTTTTTTGTAAGAATCTACGATCAGAGCTGTAGGCTTTATTTAAAATTGTTTGTGACTTGTTTGCTTTTTAAATATCTAGACTCTTTTAACTATCTGGTTTCAGCAATTTTCAGCTTCTGCTGTCTTTTGTTTCAACTAGCAATATATTGCATTCTCGGCCGATCTGTCTATATGATAAACCTGAAGAGATAAAAGGATTTACAAGAAATTTCACGCCCGATCAGTTTCAAAAATCGGTTACTAGGACTAGCTCTGCAGTGTTATCTTTCAAGCTTGTGCTTGGACTAACAACAACTCATACATATTCCTTTTTATATTTTTCAAATCTGATGTCTTTATAGCCGCCGTATAATAGAACGCAAAAACCACATTCTGGAACCCTTGATCCTCGAGGACTGCTTCCGGACAACAAGACGGATTGAAGGCAAAGTTATCGACAACTGTGCGATGATAAATGATATGCCACTTCCAGAGACTCAAAGTTTCACTGTTTTTGCTATATTTGTCTTGGGTTTAAACTGAGTCACGGTTTTGCTGTACTATACTGTCCAATCTGTACTCAATGTAAATAATAAATCTGTTGTGTTTACAACACAGTTTGTAGACCTATTAAATAGCAGAGTTTCCAGAATCAAGATCCCGTTGCAAACGATTATCCTATATCATGTTTCAATTCAACTCGAAATAGTCCAAATTTACAGACTATAAAACGTCGACACAATTTTATGGCCATTTAGCAAGAAACACAAAGCATTTCTCGTTGGAAGAAGTCCTTGTTCTGATTTAGTTCTCTTTATGTTGAATCTTGAGATCACATGCTTTGAAGTACAACTTTTTGCTTAAAATGGCTTTGCAAAATGGGAAAAAACATCAGTGCCTGCTCTCTATTCGCCAATAAAGGACAGTTTACATTTTAGAAAATAGCTCGTTTACTTTTATTTCAAACTAAACTGCACCTGCGAGCATTATTAATAGAGGTGACATAAAAAGCGGGTTTTAGCACGCTTTTTCGTTGAGTAAACACACCGATGTGCCAATCAATTAATCGAAAATTTAATGAAAGTGGGCCCTGGGTGATTTACACGGAAACAAATGGAAATAAATAAATAAAATTTTGTTTATTTCTTTCTAACAGATGAAAGACTTTTTATTTTTACGTAATAATTAATTACTTACAATGAAAAAACCGCAATGCAGACTTGTTGAAATAAGTATGTTTTTGACATAAAAAATAATATCTCGCTTTCGCTGTAAGATATTCAGTTAAAGGAGTTTTCTCATTTAATATATCTTTTTCTGATGTTCGTGAGATTTGTGAGACAAATTTGTGTTCCTGTTAAAAGTTCTTTTATTTGACGTTTGTTAGAATTTCTAAAATATGTTTGACTTTGAAATATGTTTGAACTTTTTCATCAAGTACGTATTATTAAGTCTGTATTAATTCTTTGCTTGTAAAAATTTAATTTTGTGTCGGAAAGCACAAAAAAAGAATTTTTCGTTGCGGATGATTTCACTTTAGATACAGAGACTCGCAAAATCAATGTATCATTTTTTTTCAGTAACTGATTGTTGCTATTTACTCTTTGCAATGTATAATATGCGCGAAAATGTCGCTATAAATTTGATCCATTTAGGAGTATTTCCATTTTATATTGTAAACGGTAGCTCAAGTTTTTAATAAAAAACGTCGACTCGATGGAACCGACGAGAACATTTCACTAACTTTACGTCTGAGTGGGGAGCTTTGATCTAGTTCTGAGAGTGCAATTTGCCAGTGAAAAAATCTAGAATAACCTTTTCCGTGTAATAATCTCGTAAAATTGCATCAAGGAAATTTACGTAGAAGTTTTTTGAAAATACAGTAATTTTACATATTTGTTTAACGATCTTCTTCCTGGCACGTTTCCTTTGATGTTATTTATTCACCTTTCTTTTCGTAAAAATTGCTTGACTTTGGACGAGAGTGGTTCAAACAGACAAGAAATTCATTTCTGTCGTTTGTTATAATATAATAACAGCAACGTCAGGCCGTGTAATATTTAAATTGAGAACGCTTTCTTTGACGATGCATTAAATTTAATATCGAGAAGGGAAGCAAAGAGTGAAGAGCGCACAGTAGAGGACCGAAAGAAGAGACTTAATATGATTTCCTGCCAAGGAGAAAAAAAGGACCTTTCTCCGCTGTTAACTTATTCATGTCTCTTCCATACGTCACGAACTATTCCAAGTGACTCGGAATTTATTCATTTCTAAAACAACTACTCCGGAAAATAATTGTATTTATTTAAAAATGATTAGCTTTGCTTAGAGCTGGTATCATAGAAGTTATTTGCACATGTTGTTTTGAGCGGCTACTAACTACAAACCACTACGTCCTTCCTGTGAGTTCCAAACTACTTCAACCAACTAAACCGACCTTAATTAGTTAAACCGCTTCAAATAAGATTAATAGTAACTGGATTTCCCCGAATAAAGCACATTTCAATAGAATAAACTTGCACCCTAAATTTGAGCAATGAAATATGCTTTTATTACTTTTTAGTCATTTCATTTAATGCTGTATTGAGTACTACCACGCTCATTGAACGATTTACGAATAATGGCGTTTCAAATTCCAATACAATTCAAAAGCCACGGATTAATTTTGAAAGAAAAAAGTCACTGTTAAAACATTATTCATGAAAGTATCGAACTGAGAGAGCCTAATTAGCATTTTGAAAGAATTAAAACAATGGCTTTAATACCCGAAAGAAAAGTTATTTTACAAATAAAACAGTCCAAATTATGCATTCGAAGCATTTAGAATCACAGGAATTTCATTCAGCATGACAAGGCTGTGTTGACTCAACTGGAAAGTGACTCTTGGAATTCAGTTCTGCACACCACACCTGAATAATTGGCTTTCAAATTTTTGTAAGCGGATAAGGAGAAGGTTTGAACTGTATTCACGTATTTCATAAACAGTCATAAAAACTTTCATAAAGCTTTGCGTTCAATATGTGAAGTAAATGATAAATTGTTGCAAATATGATAGAGATAGTAGGTACACATGCTCATGAACCGACACGTTATTTATTGTCTTTGATTATAATTTGCAAACATTTGTTACCACTTTTGACAAATTTATTAAAATATGGTAACAAGTAGTATCTGTTTTAAGCCTCATCAATTTTTCCTTTAAAACATGGGAGAAAGATATTTATATTTAGAATTTTCAGCAGCTGTAATTTCATATTACTTAAACATTGTTACTCATTAAGGTTTCAAAAGGTAATAAATAATTATTATAAATTGAAAATGTACCTCTGAGCTTTATACAAAATGTTTACATTTTATTTTATATGATGAATGTAAGACGAGACTTGGAACTTTGTTTGCTTCATTACTTTGCAATAAGTTTGTAATAAGGTCGTGAATTTCCAGATTTTTAATACAAATACTCGTACAAGAACATTTTTAACTTTGATAATTTGTTATGATTTCATTCAACTTTTGGCTCAATTTTTTATTTAAAATTCATTTATGTTTCAAGAGCATCAATAGTGGTAAGTTGGTAACTCAATATTTAATATGTGAGACATAGTTAATAATTAGCCGCAAAATAAGTATATCAACGGTATAACATATTGCATTATATATCAAATTTAACTCAATGATGCTTTTGATGATAATTAAGTTTTAGATTAACAAACAACATGAATACAGGTAGTTTATCTACATTCTAGAAATAATGATTAATTTAGAGACCATGTTTCTGTAACTTCATCGTACTAGTGTATGATGTTGGTTAACTTGAAGATATTCATATCATGTGTAACTTTCTGGTCAAAACACAATTTCTGTGTGGGTTTGTTGCTCACTGCGTATATTTTCTATTTGTTTAGTAGCGTTGGAGATTGTTACTGGATACGCCTAACTTTATTTAGCTTGGGTATATCTAGATCACACATATTATGGTGTATAATCAAGGTTTATACGTAAACAAGTGTCCTAGACTTGTAATTTAGCAGATTATTTACACTCTTTGAGTTTGACGTTTGTTGGTCATTGACCCTCTACAAACGTAATGAAAATTATTCTGGCAAAAATTATAATTTAGATTTAGGTGTGATAAAAGATAATTAATGAAAGATGAATCAATGTATTTTGCGCGGTGATTAGAATAACGTAAAATATATTTAAATCAACGTCGACACGCATGATTAATTGGTAATGAAAACGTTCCCCAAGCAACCCCTGTCCCTTCTTTATGATTAAAATGTCGAATTCGCTCATGGCTGATTTTATGGAGATAGATATTGCTCCAGATACGCTATTAATCAAGTTACGTATACAACGTGAAAATAACTCGTTTCCCGTTTTGGAACTACATAAATGAAAAAGTGTGCATTGTAAAATTGATTTTTAAATTAGATAATAGCGTGTTAAGTTATAATACTCTCCGAGGCGTCCTTTCGATGTAAAATACAGGGATCACATGGACGTAATATTTCAAAATTTTAACTAACATTTTTTACTAAATAACATTAGTGGTCACAATAGAGCAATTAAATGAATTAACAATTTCCAAAATTTTGCGTTTGGGTTTGGTCCAGGATACCGGCATTGATTTCTGGAAAGGACACCACATACGCATTGATATTCGTCCTGGATGCCTCCGGTATGTCTATATTAAATCCAACGTAACGATTTAACGCAATTTGTGTTATTCTGGAAAGTCCAATGTTTCTTATTTAAAAAGTTCCGGCGTCGGCAAAATCTGCACAAACAGAAGGGTCACAAGGAAGTAAACATTGTTAACAAGTATAATGACCTTTTTATTGATCCAGCTCAGCGTCGGCAGCTTTATGTAATTTAGTCGCGTATATTTGATGACAAATTTCTTTAATTACGTCGATACAGACAGGAACTTGATCAACTCCAGTCACGTTTACATAAAGCCCAGATTTAACCAGGAGCTGTTGAACGGCAGAGTATTAATTCAACACACGCTGTCTACGAGCAAATCAACAAGAAATTTATATGTACGCACACAAAGAGAGAATGCATTTTAAATTTCAATAAATCGGAACTGACGAGATAAACAACTGAGCCAGTTTGCAAAGTAAAAAGAGCTAATGAGAGCCGGAAATAAATCAAGGCGTGTCTGGAAAGCCGCACCTACGATTAACAACGATACATCATTTCCAGAGGGTTTCCTCAATGAGCAAAAACATTACAAACACATCGGAATTTATTATAAGGCTTGTCACGTTACAATAATGTACATAGAAATAACTACAATTGTAATTTATGATTATGAACGAGAATAAAGGATACGTAATAAAACAATTAAAAGTTTTCGACAAATTGTATGTTACAACATTCATAACCATCTGAATTATTCAAATCAAACCAAAAGTAGGCATTTTACTAGATATCATAACAATTTTATGCATGATATACAATTATTTTTGTCTTCTGGTATGTATACTTAATTAACTTTTTGTTTAGAATAGTAAACAGTATAATCCACTTAATTGATGCTATTATTAAAGCACTTTATTGTATCAATTCCAATTTAATTTTGCTTAATTACTTAATGTCATACGTACACAAACATTATTTCCTGCAAAGTGTCACACTAATTAGGCCTAAAGATATGCTTTAGGGCCTCATAACTTATCGGGGCAGGTGTGAACAATTTACACTAACCTAATCTTTTAAACCTAACATCTAGAACGAACTAAATTGCGATATCTGAATCTCAGTCAATCTTCGATTAAGTGTTAAAGTCCTAAACAGTGAGGTGATAAATTTATATTTACATTTATTTATATTTATATATACATTTATTTATATATTTATATGTACATTAAAAAACATCATTTTTATACAAATAAGTTATACTGATACGAGTACATTATAATAAAACATACATTTTATATAAGACACATGGTATTTTATTTGTAATTTAAGTTTGAAGGGAAATTAAAGTGTGTAACTGAAAATTTAATTTAACTTTATAATCTACACAAACAAAAAATGAAACTCCACTTAATTCTTGAAATAAATTTCTAATTTAGTGAGAAAGCTTTTAAATGTTGTGGGCGACATTTTTTTAACGCTTCAAGTGCACACGTCAACCCACGCAACTTTAGTTATATTAAAATTCAAAAACAGATTTCTTATTGAATTTTATCTAAAATTACGTAATTCGTTTAAAGTTGTTTATTTTCAATTTTCCTTCTGCATGAAGGTGCAATTATTTTAGCTAAAATATTTTTTTAAGTTTATGATATAAATCATGTTTATATGTATAATTTTTATAAAATTGAATATTAAACGAGGTAATAGAGATGTATTTATCTTTTACTATACATTTAGCTTATTTTCCCCAAGAGTATAATAAAGTTTTGTTAGGGTCGCAGGTTTATTACGTCGTCTGTTAGTTATTTGAATAATTATGCTTATTACCACGAAAAAACCTACATTTTGTGTCAAAAATTTTATAACTAATTTATCAATTAAACCGAAATGAAATCTTAAAATTATACCGGTGTTCTGAAAGTAAACCACCATTCGTCAACCCGTGATTGTGAATATAATTATGAGAAAAAAAGTTTCAATACATTTTTTTTTCTATCTTTATTTGTTAAAGAGTTACAGTTTAGCAAAGAGTAACAATAAATTTTCTACAAGTTGATCGTGATAAGTTAAAAACGATAAAATTTATGAAACAGTTGCTTAGTCCTAAGTCTAACTTAAATGATACTGTCAATGAGACATAAACATAAATATGAGTCTGAAAACGGTTTATTTATAAGATAAAAAATCTTTAATTAGAAAAAAATTAAAAACTAAGTAAAAACATCATAACTACAAAAATTGCTTAAAATTTCTTTCATTGCACCAAATGAATGAGACTTTAAGCTAAGCAATTGCTTCATAAATGTCATCGTGTTTAATTTATCACATGTATAAAAATTATTGTTACTCTTTGCTAAGCTGTAACTCTTTAACAAATAAAGACAGAAAAAAATGTATCTAAACTTTTTTTCGTAGAATGATATTTTTTCTATTTTGCGTTTAGAATAAGTCTATTCCAGCACCCAAATGACGTGATTTGAGAGCTTTAATAAGTTGTAGGCGTTAATTTAATTTTAGTGATTGGCTTTCTTCACAATTCATTTTCATATATGAAAATAAGAATAATTTTTATTTTTCACAGCCGCCTAAAATTATTTCACATAATGTCGCCAACCGTCGCAAAATTCTCTAGAAAAAAAATTAAAATTTCCGTCTTTTAATTTAAAAAAAGGATATAAAGCGGCAAAATAGAAAAAAAAAGCATTTGTTGCAGAAGGTTCTTCAAGCACTCATTTGTTCCTCAACTCGCCGCTACCTTCTGCAACTTGTACTTTAAAATACTATTCTATCACTGGTTGACGTATGGCGTTTATTTTTGGGACACTCTGTATACAGGAAAATGACTATATAAATGACGCATTTGCGTTTTCCCAAATAATGATTTAAGCTGTTTTCCTTGTATTAAAAATTTAACGACATAGCTGAAACACGATTTGGGTCTGTTATACACCTAATTCAAAAATTGCGTGCAAGTTTGCTGTTATACAAATAAAAACTGAAGAGCAAACTTCTTAAGCAAAAAAGTAAAGTTGAGCTAATATTTCGCTCTTTACATCCACATAAACGTAAATATACATAAACTTTGGTATATTGAAAATTAAAAATTTAGCAAATCAATTATTTTTAATTAATCTATGACTTGATGCTGCTAAATCAGATATTTAACAAGCTTGTTGTAGTAATAAAATTATATTTGAAGAGGTTCTATTAAGATTACAAAGCCTGAATTCATCTACTTGAAACAACTAAATTATGAAAAGGGTAAAATGAATAATTAAATTTTTATGGCAAATGATATTGGCAGAAGCAATAAAACATCCCTCGTTATGAATAGTAAGGCGCTTTACGTGTAAAAGAAATAGGAGTGCTATTGACCGTTCTAGATGCGCGTATAATAAAAAAGATTTTTTGCAAAAACTTAAAACGAAATTCTGAAGTTTGTAATGAATTTCTCTATAAAGCAGAATCAAGTCAATTCCATTTTCATATTCTGCACAATTGCAGCAGATTACAGTACAACTTGTTTCAAATGAAATGGTGGTTTCTTTGTAACCACATAATATTGCTGTTTACATCAAAACGAAATAAATAGACAACCATCCATGCAAGAGTAATGTTGTTACAAACTTGTTGAGTCCCGTCTCCTTTGAGAGATTTGACGAAATGCGAGTATTAAGAAGTATGGCGTTTTTACATGAAGTGTTTTGTTCAGTCTTGTTAATACTCATCAGACTTATTACTCTACACTTAATAAAAACAGGCATTTGCTGCTTAACATGGACTCCGAGTTGCTGGGAGATTATTAGGTTATTTTTTGCTCAGCTCCAACAATGCGGGTCAACTGTCAACAGCAACGGCTTTTTAAAATTTAATTATTGTAGAAAAATTTTACAACCTTTGCTCTATAATTTAAATAAAAGTACAGAGGAGTGATTGACGGGATTTATTAATTTTTGTGTTTGAGTTACATTAATTATTGAATGTCATAACTTTGGCAGACTTTTTTATGCCATTTTGATAATGTACTCGTACAAAAACCTGTTTGTGTTGCTTTGAGGTAAACATGACTTGCATCCTAAAGAAGCGTCCGCTCAAATGACATGTTGATGTTAATTAATTCTCGTTGAGAGCCGTCGAAAAAATTGATAGGTCTACTAAGGATAAAGAATAGTCCACAATAAACTTAGCACGTTAGAAAAAGTTTGACTCTTTTGTTGATTTGATTAACTTGTAGTGCTGAGAACAGTAAGAATCAAAGACAATCAAAACGTACGTTTTCTTCTACACACACTCACACAAGACTTGCATCAAAATTTAATTAAAACTGTTCGACGTGGAATAAATGGCGTTTTACTCTTTCAGAAACTTTTATGTGAATGCATTAACGTGTAAATGCACAATTACACACATCAATGTAGTGTAACTGTTAAATTTTGATAGTTAATAATTTGCATCCAAATTAAAAAATGGTGGATGCGCCGGGGTACAATTTATTTTTAAACAATTCAAATTAAACATACATTACATTACATTTTTATTTTAATTTAATATCGACCTGTTAATGTACTGTTATTTATCTAATTATTGTTTAGTAAATATACCATTAATAAAAAGCTGTTTAAAAATGTTATTTTAATTCTGTAATTCTGCTGAGTAAAATATCTAGACAGGTTTTCAATTATTTTAAAATATATGTCACATCAAAGTGGATGCTTTACATTGCATCTAAAAAACGCTATATATGTCACGGTTACTGTGTAAACAAGAGACTTACGACATACGAAACCTTAGAACGACGTGTATTTCTTAATATTCCTTCATTGCTCTATTGTTGCATTCTTTAAATTTTTTATTGAAGCTTGCATATAAAACATTAAACGTTAACTTTTTACTACAAAAGAAACATATCGAATGATTATATCATATCAATAAGAAAATATTCCAATATTAAACTAGTTCTTTAGTAAGTGTTCCAAAGTTTTCCTGTTTTCGTTCGAATGTATTTTTAACCACTTTGGTAATGTGCACCACTTAGCTAAGAAAACAAAAACATTTATCTAATGACCTTAGTGACCTCAAATGGAGAGAACTTTACCTATTTCTAGATAGGTTTAGTACTATGTTGGAACACTTCTTGTTAATAACGCACCAAATTAGTGTTACAATTTTTAATCAACAAAATGCAAACGTCCAAAAAGATTATTACAAATACCGAAATGACGGTCGACAGATTTCAGTAATAATTAGTCTTGGGTAGCGAAGCTGAGATTGATGTAATGTCCGATAATTTCAGCAGTGTGGGATTTACGCGGCGAATATTCCCTGAAAATGAAACCTTAACTGAAATCCTTCGCAAGGACTGCAGATATGATACGCGATTTTAAATTCAATTTCAAGCAAAATTCGTTTTAAGTTGATAATAAATTGCCATAAAGTGGTAAATTTTCAGATTATACAAAAAATAAGTTTTAAAGTTTTAAGCAAATTAGCTCTAGTTTTATTTGTCCAAGAAATTGTTATAAACTGAACCAAACACGTTACCAATAAAAACAAATTGTTTTTACTTTGAACATATTGGATTAAATCTTGTTGCGTCTAAATTTTGCAAGTCGGTGCTTACAGATACACAAAAAACTACTTTAAAACCTTTTGCAATTTTCTTCCAAAGTGAGCTCAAGAGTTTAAGTTTTTATTAAGTAGTAAATTACTTCGCGACAGTAGCGTTGCTTTGAAACTTCTCCGATCGCTTGAAAATAAATCGATAAACGAAATAATTGGAAACATGTTTATTAACAGTGACTTTATTTAATTAGACCAATTGAGAGTGGTTGGTGTGAGTGTTTCAAATTAATTTGCGGTCAATTTATTTGCACATTCCCGAAAATTTTAATGAAACTGAAAACAACAGGTCACTGTTCCGGTGCTAATGGATAAATCCTGTTATTCAACGAAGGTCTGCTGGAGATTTAAGAGCAATCCTTAGGTAATTCTCCGGCGAATTCGCGTAATTATGTGCAGCAGCATTCGTGTCTTAAGATACTGCGCCTTAACAGAATCAAATCGACGAATAATAACTTTAAGATTATATCAATAACCCTTCACTGTTTCCAATTAACTCTCTTTTCTTATCGGCATTTATTGTATGTGAAATTTGAAGCGTTTTAATTAGTTTCCCTCATCCAGAATAAACAACAAATATTTGAGTGGGCTCTTACCGACCAAAAATTAATTTCTAATTTAAATAAAATTTGCCGAGGATCCGATATCCGCTCACAATTTAAAAATTGCCAATTTAAAAATTTTGTTAAGTTTTGTTAAAAGTCAAGTGGGATTTTCCATTTAAATCCGATAAAAAAGACGCAACAACCCTTAATTTGATTGTCTGTTTTGCCACATTTTCTGCCAAAATATTCACTAAAACAAGCCAGTGTAACGCTGAAAAATGAGCATCTAATTTTAGAATAAAACTTCTAAAGAAGTGACGCGGCTAACTAGCAACTACCCATGCGACTATGAACACTCTTTTCTGTAGCTTTTGTAATGGTTCAGGAGCATTAAAGCACTTGAATACATACTCCCAATTAAAAGTTTTAAAAGAATATTTTACTTTGGAATAAAATATTAATTTTTAATCCTGCTGAAACGAGGAACAAAGACAAAAAATAAAATAGCAGTACAACAAAAAGCTTTTTCGAGCATTTTTAATTTAATTATAATTCATCTGAGTAACAATGGGAGAAACTTGACCAGACAAAGCTACAAAAATTGCGAATGTACACTGAACAAACAATGCTAACAGCATAATATATAGTTCTTACTTAAATATGCTGACGTTTTAAAAATAGTTAAAAAAGACATTTTTTTAATTAAGCAAAAGTATTTTTTTAAACTGCTTAAATATAACAACAGATGTAGCTTTGCGTATCGCACTCCATTTTAGACAGCAAAATGAGCTAAAACTAGCAATAGTTCAATGATTTTGTACAAATTTCCAAGATTTAATACTGGGGTTTTCTGTCAAAATTTAATTTACTCACATATTTAAATTTAATTTAATGTGTTTTCACAATATTTAAGAGTAATATTTCTTCATTAATTGAATTTTAATGTTCATTTTGTCGATTTTGTTCTACATGAAATAATCACCTTTTGATTTTGTTTTGAAGAATATAATAATTCCAAATTGCGTAATAACTAAATCAAATAAAAAAAATACTCAATTTAAGAATATGCAATTCGAAGCAAATCGTTGGCTAATTCTTTGAAAACCCTCGAATCGAAAATACATTGTTAGCTTCTTAGTGGAAAGCTATTTCTTACTTTCTTAAGACCTCAAAGACTATAAAACTACAATTCGACTTATATAAGATCTTAGCTGTTTTCCAACTAATAGGTCGTATATGTCTCTGGAACAATTTACTGTGTTATTATTTGAAAAGGTACCACGCAATAAAATGAAATTGAAATATATAGTTTACTTAATAAGACACTAGTGGTTTATGGTCACTATTTTTTAAATGTTTTGTAAATAACACATTTATGTAGTAAATTATTTAGTAAGCGGGAATAAACAAATTAAAGATTTTTGTTTATTGTAGTGACTAACAGTCACAAGCCAATTTTCAATCATTGTACACACGTTGGTGGATTAATATAATGGCAATAATGGCGTAAAGCAGACAAAACATGCTTTCGTATTTACCTATGGTCCAGTGAAAATCCATAACTATCTCCTTCAACATACTTATTACTAGAGAACGGATTTATATGCCAAAAATGTTGTTGAAATTTGCGCCTGGATATGCAATAAAAAATGACAAAATATGCGCAAGATATGCGCAAAAATTCAAATAATGCACCTCTTGTAACAGCAACATTATACATATGTAGTATAATGTTGGTGTTCTAACCTAGTGAGTTGTTATGTGTATTAACATTTGAATAAAATCCATATTATGTCTTATTCAATTTATTTACAAATATAAGAAGACTAAATATTTATATCTTTGATTATAATTTACAACTATGTGTTTTTCTAACTTATCTACGAGGAAATTTTGTCTTTTATCTGACAAAATATTTTTGTAATTATTTATAAGATGTATTAATTTTGAATTAATTCTGAAAATATCACAAATTGCTTTATTTTAGCCTAAAATTGGGATTGAAGTTATTTTTATATAAAATATTAATTTTGAATTAATTCTGTATTAAAATCGAGAAAAATTAAATTGAAAACAGCTCAAATTGCCTTTGTTTTGCTTCTTTTAACATGTAGTAAATCATCGCATGGCATAAATAAAAATTCTAAGTCATTCCCACATGTTTAATCGAAGTTGAATTTACATGGAGGTAGCAAAACGCTCTCAAGAACCTCGTTTAATCATCATTTCCAAAATTCTTTATCAATTAGTCGTAGAATTGAAAACATTGAAAAATTTTTACATTATTAAAAAAATTGTCTCAAATAAGCACATAATGCGCATGTTTCTTAGAAATATGTAAAAATTGGGTAAAACGCGTAAATTTGCGAAATATGCATGCAATATGCAATTAGCATAGAATCCGCTCTTTACTTATTGCTTTATATTATATTTGTAAAGGTTTACAGATTTTATATTTATATAATTTTATTTCTACAGATACGAGTAATAGGCATATCAGATTTTACTGACGAAAATATCTGGAGTGGAACGAAATAATAAGCAATTATAAAATCTGAATGCAACACAAAAAAACTTCTTTTTTAGTAATAAAAATGTTAAAAGTACTCACAGCAGTAAATTTAATATTCTTGAGTACTTGTACTTAAGTGTTTGAATCGTGTACGTCTACTACACTTTTTCTTTTTAACTGCATTATGCTCTGTTTGTCTGGTGTATTCTTACTTGAGATGTCTCTAAAGTGGCAGGTTGTTGAGCGAAATGTTAGAAAAAAAGACGAAAGAAAAGAAATATAAAATTTATGATAGACTTTTTTGACTCGTGACTCCATAAGCATGGAAATGGTGGAGGAGTTCAATTGAGAATGTTTGTGTCACAAACACTTGTGTTAATTATTTAAGTTAAAGCTTTCGTAAAGTTTTTTGCAATTAGCTTTTTTTTATTACCAGATATTCACACAACGCAATGTTATCCACTGATTGTGTACTAAACACTATCTACCGCTTTGCTTTTGGATTTTTTTAATGTGTTTTGATTGGAGAGTTAAATGTTTCCTGCTGTTTTTCGGATTTATTTCAAATGCCCCTTGGTGAAATTTAAATAGGTCACATATATTTGAACATATATTTTGTAGTAATTTCCGCACGTATTGAAAATAGGTCATCCCGACATAATAATATCTCTAATACTTTAACACAAATAAATAAATAACGAATGAAAAACTTTTCAGGTTTTTTTAATTTCGTGACTGTGGGTGTTTTCAGATCAATAAAATAGTTAATGAATAGCTAAAGCAATACATCACGCAGTCTCGTGATAATAATGAAAGTGATTTCTTCCTTGATACTCATCAGAGTAATTGACCTGACAGCAATAATTTAATACTAGAACTACCAATCAATTAGTTTCTCGCTTTTAGAACCAATTTAGCTCAAGTAGATGATGAATGTTTCAAGATTATTAATCTTTGAATAACCATCATTTAGAACTATTTTATAGTAAAATTGTGTTAAATATTGGGTTACAGAATTAATAACATATAGCTCGATCAGCACTTCTCCTTTAATAGACAGCAATTTATAGGTTGTTTTGCAACTGCACTGAGTAATACAGTACGTTATTGAAATGCGTTAAGAAAATTTAAACGGTGATAGAACTTTTCAAAACAAATTACTTTTCTATTTACCATTTTTTCGAAAAATCTTTCTAAACCCAGATAAAATTTTAATTAGTTTGAACGTAAATTCTAGTACCCGCCAATGTCTCCCTGCGTACATTAAAAGCGAAAGAAGATAAAAACTTAGATAGCCAAGCAAAAACCAATTCTTTATTCGTTGTAAGTGAGAGTGACATTCAAGTTACGCACCACACTTGATCAAATTAAATGTTCGAAATGACGCCCTCCGTTATCGATGTATGCTAATGCCCTTCGAGCCAAAGAAGCTTTAGTTCTCACCAACATGTCGGAATTTCGTCGAATTGACTCGGCAGCATTATTCACACGAACAGTTAACTGGAGTCTCATACACAATCTGTTTTAAATGGTCCCATAGAAAAAAGTCACAAGGATTTAAGTCCGGTGAACGAGTTGGCCATAAAACTGGTCCATTACGCCCTATCCACCGATTTTATAAATTTGAACTTGGCGACCGCGAAATCTCTCCAGCAGCATTTTATAAAGCTTCCCCGTAGATCAGCACCATGTCTGTTAACTCCGGATCAGTGTACTGCACCATTTTTGACGATAATTACGGGAAATTCACTTGCCAATAAATTGTAAACACGGCCGCATGCAGATGAAGGACGTGACTAAATTGTGTCAGTAAGTTTTTGCAAGACCTATCTGCCTGGGTTTTTGCCGTGTTTACTTTTTTTGCGTACCGTAACAACTCGATAACACGGAAAACGGTGAAAATAAATGTAAGTATAATTTTGAGTTTTCGAAAAAATGGTAAATAGAGAAGTAATTTGTTTTGATGAGTTCTATCACCGTTTAATGTTTCTTAACGCATTTCAATAACATACTGTATACAGTTTACAATAACACAGTTTTGAAGAAATTGTGGGTCCATAATTATCACATAGATGCATAGTTTAAGATATGCACCGAGGTAGCATATTACAGATATTTATTACAACCTGTTGTTGTAACTTTTCATGTAACTATGTGTACACAGGGTGAATGTTTTGCATACCCTTTTATATGTCATGCAATTGCTTTACCAGGAATTGTAAAATGATACAAACACACATCTAATGAAAATATACATATTGAGCACAGTATGTAGTTTTTTATTCTCCACTGTGTGTTTCAATGAAGTGACTGAATTATGTTTTAATTTACAACATTGAAAGATACTAGGTTCATTTATCCAATTTCTAGTTTTTTTTTGACAACCATTTGTGATTGGAAGTAAATTGAAATATGTTCCAATACAAATCACAAAATTCAGTTAGATGTTTGAGAGTTTGCAAAAGCTAAAAAGTGTATAATTGCATTTTGCCTCTATTGACAAATATGTTTTAAACTTGTAAAACAAAAATTTCTATGATATTTGATATTAGCAAATATTAGTCTTTTGAAGTAAATTTTTTTTATTCAGTTTAATTCATTTTGGAACAATAAAATAAAAGAATTGGAGCAATAGCGTAGCTGTTTTTTCTAATCTGAAACAAAAACATTAATCGACAGAAGTGCACCAATTTGAGAGTGTGACTGGAAGTTTCACGCTTTGGGAATTATTCAATCAGACCCGAGTAGAACATAAATATTTAATAGTTCTCTGAAGTAATTATCACGTCTGCGAAAAGCGATCCATTTCTAGTTTTTTTTGAATTGGTCGCTTTGTGATAAGCGTTCCTTTTCTTAGCTCCCACAAATTATGGGGCAGCAATAGTGAAAACGGGCATAAAACAGAAACTGATGTCGTCTGTAAGTAGTTCTTCGAGTAGAGCAAAAATAAAACGAAACTTCCCAGTAAAGATTCATTGTAGGTCGTGTAAAAGAAAAGTCGTGTAGCTTTGCGTGAGCTATTGCGTTAAACCTTAGAATTTTTATCGACGAGACACACCTACACATAGATCCCGAAGGGAGATTTTTCTGTAAGTGTTTCACAAGTTTTCACATCCTGCTTTTTTTGAGAAACTATCCATTTGAACTAATCTTGAATGTGATGGTAAATCTTTTAATCAATATTCTTTGAAGCGCTTAAACTTTGTCGAAGCTACTCCCCGGAGTGCATTATTCAAGATGTAAGCTTCTTAAATGAAATACTGCTTGACTGTAGTCGCACAAATGGCAACTTATAATCCCTTCAAGTTGTAGGTCTCAATTAGACATCAAGGAGTCGTATGTTATGTCCAGTTAACTATACTCGTACAATTTCATAATTCCCTCAAACTTGTAAATTATGCTATTGATAATAAGAAGTTTTCATTCTTGGACAAGCAGTCAATGTAATGATTGTATCATTATATTAATTAAGAGGCATCCTTGCGAGGTCAGAATATTCCATTTTGGTAACGTCGTTTTGCAAAATCGACCAGATTTGCGTTCAAACATGTTAATAGAAACTTTGTTAGTTACTTGCTAGGGATCAAGTGACCTAGACTAGATTTTATCGCGTTGTTACAGAACTCTATTAAAGCAAGAGTTGGCGTGCGTTATGGAAAAACTTCACAACTTATTTAACAAGATCTAAGACTCGCACATCGGTTCAACACGTTAGACCATTGTAAGCACTACAAAGCAACCAATATGCTTAGACAGCAACATGATGGATAATCAGGGTTTGCGTGAGCCATATTTCTTGCGCCCTACGTATATATAGGGATTAGGGCAAAAACCAAATTGCCATACTTTCGCGGTTTTTATAAAACTTTTATGCCACAAGAATGTTCAATTCAAAGACAAAACATCTATAAATTCTAACAATGTTTGAAGTGAAACTTCAAACACAGTTCCCGAAAAATAGTTATTTCTTCGACGAGTTTGAGTGTAAATCGGACGCTTTATTTGACCGAGTGGATTTTTAAACCACGAGTGTAACGAGTGGTTTACCATCCACGAGGTGGAATAAAGCGTCCGATTTACACTCAAACGAGTTGAATACAACATTTTATTCTTCGAATTAGACTCAACAAGGCTTAAACTTGCTTTAAATCTGTTAAAAATAATTTGACGTTTCGTATTGAGAAATGCCAAACAGTTGTCAAAACTTCCTTACACGGGAGAAAAACCGTAAATTTTGCCAGTGTCTAAGAACAAAAAATATTATTAACAAGTCCTTCATGGACTTTAGTTCACAAAAGTTTAATATTTTGAAATTCCAATTATTATATGACAAAAGCGGTACATTTCTAATACTTGAAGTGGCCGCAATCGAATTAATATTAAAAAATCTAATGGTAAAAGAAAAGTTTTTATTATTTACAATCATTTATTTCAAAACTAAATAAAAAATTTGATTAAATTGTTCTTGTTTTTAGTTTTAATAACTGAAGAACCTAAAACCCTTAAAAAATGTAAAAGTAAGATTAAAG
This sequence comes from Tribolium madens, assembly GCF_015345945.1. Classification (NCBI taxonomy): domain Eukaryota; kingdom Metazoa; phylum Arthropoda; class Insecta; order Coleoptera; family Tenebrionidae; genus Tribolium; species Tribolium madens. Next base: position 5,816,505 of record NW_025401063.1, read on the forward strand.
ACAAATGTTTCTCCTAAAGCTAATTTTTTGCGTTTTACAAATTACACTTCCAGATAAATAGTCGTATTTAATTCCCCTCCAGCCTCTCCACCTTTTGTTCAGGAATTGTCAAGTCATATTGCTCTTATCTGATTTTCCCCCGGCTTAGCGCACTTTATCGTCTGCCACTTCATAAATGTTCCTGAAGGCCAGTTCAGATTGATACTCATAAATTCATAGAAAACACTGAAATCATGTTACGTTACCATCACTGCGAATACTGCAAACGTGAGTTGAAATTTATTCTCTACTTTTATAGCTGCTTGCATCAGAATGCATCATGTGTATATTTATATTCCTTCTATTGAATGTAGAATTTTATATCTTCTTGAGACGCCTTTGTCTATTATGTACATTGTATTTCACAATTTTCAAGAAGTAAGTTCTTACTTCATTTTTTAATTAAATTATAATATTAAATTCCTTTGAGACATTTTTACTCGAATTTTGGAAGTGTTTCCAAACAACATTCTTCCTGTAAGTTATGAAAATGGAGTTACATTAATGCCAAGCGATGTGACAAATATAACTAGTTATTTCCCGTAGATTTTACACAACTTTGAAACTTCCTCAGATATGAATCTTAATAATTTCAAATTTGCAGTAAGAAACGATGTTAAAAACATAGATGAAATGTTTTTTCAACTCTAAAATGTGGATTTAATAGTGACCCGAAAGTTCCCGACTCGACGAACTATAAGCTCATTATTTTGGCCAGCAGCATCTTGATAATTTATGAAAAGTCTTAGAGAACTTTCAAACTATATAAAGCGTTAGAAAATAATGAATGTTTTAACAAGGTATTGAATCTTTAACTATTCCGTGCGACTTCTAACTGTTCATCTCTGTATAATTTAACAATGTAACTTTACCAAATTTACTGAGCTAATGGATTAGAAGTAGTTTTTTTCGCTATTTGACAAGCATGTGGTTGCGTTTAACAAAATTCATGTCAAGAATAGGAAACGCCAGTGTGCTTTTGTGTGAAATTGTAATTCGGTTCGTCAACAATGTAGACGTCAAAACTGGCTGTAATTTGTTTGGAATGATTACGTTATAGAGAAGCTGCAGCCTGCACCGACATCTACGGGCGAAACAAACTTTGATGTGCTCGCTGACACCAAAACTTCTCCAGTTTTCTCAATCTAATTAACGTTTATCCTAATTAGACCCTTAATCATCTCTTTAATTAAGTCGCAACGTTTCGCGTCGTGCCGGAAGAATGTCCGATAATTGGCGCTGGCTCGAGAGCCAGATTTCATATTTTATGCAGGTGAGTCCTGGCAAACTTTGCGGTAATCCCGAAAACAAAGCGTTCGGCAGTGTGCCAGATCGATCGCGGAAAGCATACCGAATAGTTTCAACTCGCAACCCAGTTGACCGCTTTTTATTTGTTGCAGTGCCGCCGACTGGTGTCCAAGTGACTGATGACTTCAACCAAGTGAAAAATGGCATCACTACGGCCTACGCTGAAGGGGCCAGTTTAACACTCACTTGCACCGCCACAGGAGGCAAACCCCTCGCCAAAGTAAGCCCCAAAAAGCGGAAATTTATCACAGACAAAAGAAAAAAAGCCTAAGCACTTTTATTTTTTTTTTAGATTATTTGATTGCAATACGTTTAACTGAATTTGAAGCTAAACTTCAATTTCTTTTTTTTTGAGTAAATAAATCACGATTAGATCGTGTTAACTCCCTTTTAGGTTTCGTGGTGGCGTGATGGAGAGCTAGTGACAGACGAGTCCCAGTTCTTCCCCGATAGAAGGAAATCGCAAAGTGTGCTGAAAATTGACAAGCTCACGAGATCTCACTTGCTCGCAATCTACAGTTGTGAAGTCAGCAATAGTAGACTACAGCCCCCTCTCGTAGTCAGAGTCGCTATAGACATGTACCTGAGACCGCTTGAGGTCACATTACTGGGAAATAACCCCGAATTTAGTGCGGGAAAACGATATAATATTACATGCAGGTGTAGGGGATCGAGACCACCCGCTATCATCACCTGGTGGAAGGTAAGGAAATCTTTTTAATGCAAATTTTCGACCAAATAGATCCCTTGGCTACTAATACTAAACACTAATATTATTTATTCCATCAAACACTATATTTTTTGGATTGAATGTTTGTCTGCGAGAGTATTAACACTAGATATGAGGTTTGGAGAAAACAATATTTTTAAAGAGGATGCTTCTGGCGGTTTTTTTATATTTGGATTCAACAATTCTACATTTGAGATACAACTTATATAACAAAAAACTTGAAATATGTTTAAAAATTAATTCTATGTTAAAATATATTTTGAAAACATTTATTTTATATTGTTATTAAGTTTATATTATAGATACATATACATATACCTATATACATATTCATTAAATTTAAAAAATTAATTTTAACTACGATAGCAACAGTATGTAGTATTTTTCAATAAAAAATCAAAAACATTCACTCCGAATAAAGGTAACGGTGATCGGTAAAGTAATAAATAAGAAAATAATAAATAAAATAATAATAAAAAATAATAAATATTGTATGACTGTCCATTTTCTAAAAAAAAAACAAATCTACACCCACATCTTTAGGTATTCGTATTTTAAAATTTTTAAATGTATGTATTCGTTATTTATTTGCGTTATTTCAGAACTAGTAGACAATTTGACATAATAATTTTTCATATTAATTTGAAACGATCTCAAGAATGCACATATTGCTAACTTGAACTTATTTCACTTAAAAGAAATAAAGATCAGGGATAAGATTAAATGTGCTTCGAGATGATTTTTCAAAACTCAATACATACATATAAAATTTCAGTGTCTCAATAAAACGCCTAGCAATATTGCGCGCAATAACTCAACACGAATCCTCGAAAAAACAAGAATAGGAAAGGAAAGAAATATAAAAATTAGAAATTTATAACGAACGTTATTTTGTATGTATTTGCGATTTTCTTTTTATGACACATTGGATCCCGCCCTTACATTTAATGTTACAATCAGCATATTATTATGGATTGCTTTTCGAGCCGATGATTGCGTAATTTATGCACACAGAAAACAGAAAATTCACTTTTTTTTCTTTACGTTATGAAAAAAATTCCAACAAAAAGTTATGTTGGCACAGTTACAGCAGCGGCGGAATTATTAAAGTTGGGGGTTTTCGTCCCTGAATTATTTATTCACTGTAATAAAGTCAGACGAGAATGGACGCAAATTCAAATCGGATCACTACAAAATTCACGAATATGTCTTAAATAATCCGTGAAATTCTACCACAATTTACAGGCTTTGCGCTCAAGAAAGATCTTGAAGGCAGATATGCTTTATAACGCATTTAATACAGAAAAACAAGGGCAACGTTGGAAATTGGTAATCAAAGAGTTTTGTTTCCTGGAGTAGTTTTAATAAATTTTTAACTTCACAAGGTAAAAATTTATTTCTTCAGTGTTTCTTACGAAATTTATCAATGTTTCATAATTCTTTGTGTTAAAATATTGACAAAATTGTAACGTAAATTTATATTGCGTATTTTATTGCATGTAAAGCTTTTTCGTGATAGTAAACATAAAAGGTGTAGTCCCGCTTTCTTCTTATTGTTTTTGTCACAGTTATTGTCTATTATTGTTGCTGCTGAGCGACTTTAGTTGTTATTACTTGTTCACGTTCAATGCTGTGTGTATTTTATGACTTGAATGAGACATAACTGTTACGACTCTCGTTGGCTTTCAAAATAAATATCATGTAAAGCAATATGTTTGGTGTTGTTTCTAACAGTTTTCGAGGAACAAAACATTGATATTGTAACACGTTCAATCATTTTCAAATCTAAAAGTTTTTTAGTAAAGTTACTAAACTTAAGAATCTTGATTTATTCAAGGAATAATACAGACTTTAGTTTCACCTGTAAAGGTTTCTTTTCGAATCTACAACTTTTACGAATTTCAGATTCATTTATTTTTAACTTTATTTCAACGTCTGACGTCTACCCTAACCCTTAGCTTTGATATTCAAAAATTCCTTACCTTCTCTTTTAGGAAAAATTCAATCAACAATGTTACGATTTAATAAATATCTCGTAAAGAATCGATAGAATACTTTCTATCTGCCAGAACAAAACATTGAGAAAAAATAAATAAAGAGAAAGTTTCATAATCAAACTTTGTTCTCTAGTCTCTTATGGTTGAACCACACATGTTTGTCATCTAGGGATAAAATCTTTGAAAGAGTTGTTACACATTTTAATATGTCGTATACGAAACAAAGAAAACTTATCTTCAACTTGAATAAATTTGCAAGTTGAAGAAACACTAGCTGAAGCAAAGATTATGTAGACTTATTAACAAACAAATTAAAAATTAAATTTTTAAGCTTCAAAATTATTTAGTTTTCTCAAAGTTTGTTTCTTGTTTCGTGTAGCCTTATTCTGTAAAACTAATTCAATCCACTTGTTGCATAATGCTACTTTACTAATAAAATAAAATTAGTATGAGAATATAGTACCTATCTTCTGTAGTTCAAAACACAATTCTAAACCTTTATTGGTGTATAGAATTAACAGAAAGCTTTGAGCAGGTTGAAAAGGCGCGTGTTAATTAAAAAAGTCTTAATCTGGCCCACAAGTGAGCATCAGTATGCGTATCTCCGGTCAAACCTAATCCTCGTCCCTTGAGAGACTCGCAATGTTTAAATTTTTTCCCCGAATTATTCTCTGAACAGTTAATAAAAAGAAAAGGCAACGCAATACACCGAAGGACAAAGCTATCGATTTTCTAATCTAATTCCTGAAAAGAATCCAATCTCAAAAAGTGTCTGCCCGTATACAGACATCATCATCTTGTGTCTAAACGCCTTCACTTTTTCATATTATGACAAAATGCTTGCCTCAAGCAGATGATAAATTGAGTGCATGGCCAAAACTCACGGAGTTTTTTCTGGTTATGCAATCGACCTGCAAGGACAACCATTAATTGCTGATCATGTATCACAAACATATTTTGCATACTGATAACGCTGGAGGAGTGAGATGATTGGTTTAATATATTGCCAATCTCACATCAAACTGCCAATCGTGCATGACATCGATGCGCTCTACACTTGAACAGGCTGTATATAACTACTCCGGTTCGCCAAATACGAAGATAATCCAGACCTTTTTTAATTTTGAAATTGCGTTTTGACACTTACTAGACCGGATGTTTGCTTTCATTACCAGTAATGAATGTATTATGCGGATAGACAAGTTTGCAAACACAAACATCAGCAAAAATAAACTGAAACACCTGAATAATTTGCATTTTTTTTACTAATACTAATACACTTGACTTTTTTTCTAAATCCCCAATTATTGATACTTTTAACATGATGTTTTATGTTACTCGATAAGTTATTTTCTTTATTACTAACGGATTTTTTACTGTTACGCTCATTATCTTTTTACTCGATCTACTTTTGATTAGTATCAGGTTCAAGAATAAAAAAAAGAAAGTGACTAGTAAAATTATGTTAAAAAGAATTGAAATTTATGAAAACATACAAAAAGTAATTCTGTACGTTTAATTTCAACTATAAAATCGTTCTACTTGAAGCTGTTGTTGATACGTAATTAGCGTTAACTCACGGCGACGAAATTTAACAATACGTTGCAAAATAAACAAATTAAATTTAAAGGTGCTTACAGCAAAAGAAATATACAACCTCGTTTTAACTTGTTTGAATTTCTGCTAGCATTTAATGTAACGTGAAAGAATTTATTTTAGCGTTTAACGTCAGAGAAAAATTATGCTTAAACTTGCGCTTTAAATTATATTTATGTACAATTACAAATAAAAAACTGATTTAGCCAAGTTTGAACACGCAAAAAACGACTACATTAAACTCGGTCATTGGGGTGTTATAAAATCTCTTGCAAAAAAGGGCGTGCTGAAATCTATGCTTAGCGAATGGTGGTATTATTAGAGAGCCAACGCCTCATTTCTTTTTTTAATAAAATGAAGGTTAAAGAGGCTTTGGAGCAGAACTTTGGTCCTTCAAATGATGATCGGTGCATTATTAAAAAAACTTCTACAAGTTGCTTTACTTTTAAAAGTCTCGTTTTCGCCAAATACTCAACACGTTAAGAGAGTGGGATGAGGTGTGATCAAAAAAGAATTAGTATGGTTTTGAACGGTTAACGCAACGTAAATAAATCAAAGTGTAATTAATTTAAAACGAATCCACTTTGCAGAATTTTCATTTTATTTTATTAATCATTTCTGACACTCGTTATTGCTGAGGAAGTATAGACTTAGTGACTTTAATTAATATTAAATTCTCTTTACGTTTACAATTCACAAAGAGATTTTCTTCCTTTCATATTACGCCAGTACAAGCGCCATGTAAATCATACCACTGCGTGTTAAAAGTGAATGTTGCGTTAGGTATTTGTATAAAAATTTAACAATTAACACAATTAATTAACTACGTTATCAATAAATAAATCATTTCACCAATAGAAATGTTTTAAAAAGTTCTACCAAAGTTATTAAAATAGTAAGACAAAAACTGTTGTACTAAACAACTTTAATTTGAAATAAACTGAAAATGTCTAGTGCCATGTCATGTTTTGCGCAAAGTACTTACTTAAATGAACTAACTACCTACCTGAAGTTTGAATTATTTAGGTGAAAAGTTTTTTGTGCATGCTCTTGTGGTTTTGGTCTTAATTAAGATGAAAATTAGAAAATGATTTATGTCAGCACTAGTTTATGAAGTAATGAAATGAGGGAGATGCTTTTATTTAATTATAAGTGCAAACAAAATTCTTAAGGTTAATTTTTTTTAGTTAATTTTGCATTAAAATAAAATGATGTTTTTTGGTATTGGTGTTAAAGTATTTAAAATTACATATTTTTGCACACTTAAGGGTAATCAATCATGTGACAGGCACGAGTGTACCGCGTTCAACCGACCGATGTTAAAATTTATCAAATACAAAATATTTAATTGGAGTCTGATTATGTTGGCGTCAATATTTGAGTAGCTGTTTGATTTCGCACAAAAAGCATTGTTCTCAGATCACTTCTAAATGAAATTTAAAAACCGTTTTGTATGTAAAATTGAATATCCATCAAATTTCCGACAATTTCTAAACAACTAGGGCAATTTACACGAAGCAACCCTTTGAATAGGTTGTCAAATACATCATCCACGCCTCGATGCGAATCAAATTATGTAGTACGGGAAAAAAACGAGGCATGTTATCACGATCCCTACGTGAAAGCGAGCTTAAGCTCGAAGAGGATTTATGTTCTGTGGCAAGTTGTCATTTGAAAAAGTGTCATATTTTAAAAATTCAATGTAAGTTTGGGTTACGATCGGTGTCGAATACAAATACTCGCAGTGAAAGAGACGTCATTAGAAAGCCATCGGTATCGCATATGCGGTCCGACACCATCGTCAAAAGATGACGGTGTTTCAGACGATTTTTCCTGCACGTCGTGTGAACATATTTTACCGAATCTAATTCGAATTTGACGTTATTGCTAAAGTGGCTTACAGCTACCAGCTGGGTTGAGCAAACGTAAATCTCGGAGACTTAGGATACGAGATAGTTTTAGACAAGCACACGATTGCCCAATACCCGGAACAGAGATAATTTCAATATTATTCGCTAGTTATGGTAGCTGCACAAATAAAAGACACGGTAAGCCCAGGTATAAAAAGCATTCAGAAAATACTTGAATCGTAACACTAACCTACTTTTAAAATAATGAGACACTAAATCATTTTATTTACAAAATATAATAACCTTTTTAAAATTATAAATACTGAAACACTGCTATGATACTTAAAAATATTTTAATATTTATATTCTCCATCTACGAATAAAACTTGCAGTTTTTGTAAATAAGTGTAAATAATAGGTACAGTTGACGCGTTATAAGTTGACGAGATATCAAATATTTATTATGTAAAATATTTAGTAAAATACTTAGAATTGTTTTTGCTTTTCCTTAAAACACAAAAAGTGCAAGTTTTGCACGTACAATTTGCAATTTGTTTCTACGAATTTTTAAAGAGAGTTTGAGAAATAAAAAAAATATCTAAAACACAATTAATTTCTATTTATAATTTAATAAATACTTACTGTCGCATTTAAAAATCACAAATTCACATATTTCATTTCTCATGTGGCAATAAACAAAAAAATAAAAAAATAAAGTGCACTGACCTTATATGGCATCTTCTGCTACCCTTTGTAGCAATTCGCCTCTGCTTCTTAAACGGACCTACTGAAAATAAAGAAATACAAAATCAGTTCAATGTGTTATTAAATCAATTCAAAATATTAAAAAAATTTAAATGTAATTTTTCTAGAAAAATTAAAAGGTATTGTTGACTAACCCTTTAACCCGGATTCTTGTAGTACGATTGTTTCTTCCATTTTCACTATTGGCACACACTAATAACTCGAAATTTAAAAAACCGCGCACTTTTAAATGTCTATTAGGCACTCAAAAATACCCAACACGCATGATAATACAGCACCCATGTGTACACAATTTTGCACTGAACCATAAAAGAAGTAATTTATTCCGACAATTATTATAATTTAATTAACTCGTACGGGAGCAAGGCTAAGACTGATTCGTTACCGTATTAATTCCCTCAAAAAAACGGCAAGATCCACAAAAACCCATTTCGTAATAGTTTCGTTGTAAAAGGTCCTTGTTCGTGACTTCGTAATCTTGCCATTCGCAACGTCACAAAATAATTTAAAAATTACACAATTTCACGTGTCCCATTTTTGCCCTTCACAGTGGTACGATTAAACAACTTTCCAATTCGCCTGATATGACGTCAAGATGCTAGCATCTGATTGGCTTTCATAATATTTAATTTTAAACATTCTGCTACTTGTAGTATAGAATGAGGAATAGAATTAGCTTATTTTAACGGGCGCTTTCACTATTGTGACATTAATTTTTCATTTGTCAAATGTTAGTGAAATATTTATATTTATTATGAATAAAAGTGTTCAAACTTCTGTAAGGAATCTTTTAAGCTTTATTTTATTAGGCATACGCGTAATTACAAACTCGCAATACGCCTCTTTAGTTGTGACATTTCTTGGCTCTTAGAAGTATCGCCAATCCGAGTTTTTGGGTAGGTAATGTATTGCGTGAAGGGATTTCTATTAAATTAATTTCGTTTGAGATGTGGGCTGTTCTGTTGAGCGCAAAACTGGAGAATAGAGCACAAAAACGTCGAGATAATGAATTGATTTGATTTTTCGATAGAATCCGTCTGTTTTGTCTCAGCACGGCTTTCGACAAAAAGGAGTCACATAAAAAAGCACGAGATAGCACGAGATAGGTATCGATTAACTGCCTTCACGTACACAATTTTTCTGTTTTTTGGTGGCCCAAACATTGCCGCAAATGGTTCTTACACTACATAAATTTCTAGTAAATATCATATTGCACCATGATCAAGTCGGAAACGTGCAAAAACAATAAAGGACCTGTAATTAATATAAAACAGGAGAGCAAAAACGAAAGCTCTAGAACAGATGATGATTTGTACAAATGTTGCTTAATTTCGACCGGCTAATGGACTTGCACGTTACGTTTTAAATAAATAAGATGAGGAAGTGTGCGCATGTGTGACGGGAACCGATCAGAGACAGGGGCAAACTTTTAACAAATTACCTCAACTAAATTGAAACATCAGAAAAACACAAATTATGGCTGGGATAACTCCAATACACTGTAATATAGATAAAAAATTAGCCAAAAAAAAGTACAAAATACATTGTTTTCTTTTAAACAGTAAAAAACTAATTATTTAATTATTTCAAATAAAAACTAGTTAATTTAAGTTTGCTTTTTATTACAAAACTTACGAGGGACCGTAGACAAGTTCACTAGTTTCTAGACGATGCAAGATATAAAACAAGATCCAAAAACCTAATTTCCAATTGAAAATAATGGTGTTTATCAAATGAACAAACTTTATTAATTCTACACTTAACGTAGTTTAATTTATAGTCAGTTCTGTCATGAAATAACTTAACTCATTGTACGTTCTTTATATCTTGATAATTCGAAAGCTGAATAAATGTGTAGATTTATTTCTCTCAGCAAGATCAATAAGAAAGGTAATATAAATTTACGACCTTTTCTTTGCACTAGTATTACATACATTTCTAACTAAACTCTTGAGAATGCACTCTTGAAGCTAAACTTTAAAGTAATATTGATGACACTTCTCTTCTCTAGATCTACTTTGTATAATATTACAAAGTATCATTATTAACTGCTTAGGATTTTGCACTATTTTCAAACCAAATCCAATACACTCAAGTCAAACAGTTTGAGATCACACACTACGCATCTGCATTTACTAACTGTAAGCTTTTTTCTAATTAACGCTCGAGCAGTTTATTCCCAATTGAAAAAAAATACACACTTTGTGTAACTTTTTAGAAAATATGACGGTAAAAATATTCACTCAAGCAGCAAGCTTATTTTTAAAAGAACCGACGTTCAATTTGCGCATTACACTTTTCCGTCTTCGATCATTGATTAATTTCAACTCGCTAATCAAGTCTTTGAAGAAACGCTTTTCCGGAAGTTCCTATTAATTTACGAAAAATTACAAAGATTAATGAAATGAATTTAAAAAGGTGATTTGGGCAATGTTTCAAAAACCTCAAGATTCCGGTGTGACAGTTTCTAGGTACTGAGTCTTGCTAATCGATTTGTTTTCTCCTGATAACCCAAAAGTCAAGAAAACAAATTTACTGAAGAAGATATTGCAAGTGGGAAAGGTTAGGGGATACATTACAAAAGCTTCATTTTATTTAAATGTTTATTTAAAATACTGTTGTTACAGTAATAAAATCTAACGTGTTTTTCCCATAAAATAGTAATAAAAAATATGATGCAATAAGAAATAATCTAATCTGAAAACAAGTGTGGGCGTAATTGGATTGAAAACACATTGAATGTCATAATTATTATTCTAGAGTTTGAGGCTGATGAGAAAACTTCAATAAGAAGTTAACAAAACCATAATCGAAATATTGTTCTTGTAAATTAGTTTTTTCCTATTGAAACGGTAACAAGAATTTTGGGAGAGCATTAAACTTTTGCCTTTGCTGTCACTACAACAATCAATTTTGTATTATTGTAACAGTTGTTTTTGTCGCTGAAATAAGAAATGGTCACGGAATTTTGTATCCGAAGAAAAATTTCAGGCATTACATATCGACACAAAAACGAAAGCGAAAGGAAACGCAACTCTACATTTCCAGACTCGCCGTCTCCCATGTTGCCATAGAAAAAACTAAACCGTTTTCGTGAAATTATGCCATTTTTGCTACGATTAATGTCAGAAAGTTTAATGAAAAATGCTCTTATCTTTACAAAAATGCGCATTTTTGGTTATTGATAGTAAACATTAAGAGTAATGTTTAAACGTGTTCGCTTTATCAAAGCATGCAATTTACACACTGAAAAAAGAACAAAGCTTTACCGATAATACCGGAATGAAGGAATTGTCAGAAGTCGAGCTTGGTTCTTTAACATTCGACTCTCTTCTTTTGAAACTCTAAATGGTTGAATTATTCCGGTAGAGAGAGTCTCAGTTTCATTATTCCTCAGGTTATACACGTGCCCCTACAAATAGCTGAAACAAATCATTTATTTAAACACTGGAACTGTTGAAAGCCTAATTAACTTCACATATACACGCAAATAACGCACCAGTAAATTATAATGGTTAAAATATTCACTCAGAAAACTGCGTACAAATATGTTTAGAATTGTTGTTCTAGAAGAAATACCCAACTCGTCCTTAACCATTCAAGTGGCATTGCATGTTAAGGAGAAATCACGACACCGTAATAAGACATCAAGAAGGAAATATAACAATTTTATTGTCTCTTAAACAAACATAAAAATTCAAACAGATATTACCTATCCAGAAGTATACAATTCAGGAAAATGTTAATTACAATTAATGTCTCACTTTTTATTCAACAGATCGCGTGACGGTGAAGGCAAATGGTTTTGTGCAACCATTTCTTTGTTACATGTTTAATTATATCTTACCTGCACATGCTATTTAATCTCAACCAACTTTTATTCGTATTGCTAGTAGTGCTTTAAAAAAAATAAGATTTTTTAAGTTACGAGTATAAATATTAAAGATATTTCAGGACATTTATATTATAAGAAAAAGTAAAGTTTTTGTAAATAAAAATATTTGTTGGTTGTACTTTAAATGTAACTCAAATGGATGTGAAACACTTTTGTAGTGCATATTCAGTTTGCAGTTTTACATTTAGATCACAAAAAAGCACTATTAGAATTGTTAACATTTAAATCTGAATTAAATTTTCAAATTAGAACAAATTTTCCCGGCGCATCCACCATTTCTACATTGCGATATTAAACATATTCTGTTTGAGTATGAATTTTCTTTTTGTGGAGCAATAAATTACGCATAACAAATTAATCTTGGATTATTAAACAATGCCTCTGGACAATTTTCATGCCATTGCATTTATTTGTGTTGCATTATTAGTTTTAAAATCAAAGCCTCGAGGCATAATTGTAAATACCAAGAACGATTTAATGGCACTGTCGGATAATATTTACACACAAAAAAATGGTACAATAATCTGAAAATAAGTTACATGCAGAATAACCAACTTTTATAGAAACACAAACCAAACCCCAAATCGATTATTTGAAAACAAACACAAAACTTAAAAATGTATTATGTTATTAAAAAAATTACTGTTTGGCAGTGTTGAAACTATGCTGGGTTAGCTTCATGCAGACATTCCACCGGTCTCAAATTAAGCTAAATTATTAAGGCTCCTGTTTACCGCAGGTTTAATGCCCGCCTCATAAACCATTTCAACGAGATTGTTGCAAGACTTTTACAATGCATGGAGGCACCGTGTCTTGGAACTCATCTATATACATTATACCGTGTGGGTGTTGACACAAATATAGTTTTTTTTTTTGGACACATGAGGAGAACCCTGGTGTCGTTATTTAATGAAACATATCAACACGACCTTCACATATTTACTTTATGGATTCAATTTGTAACTGTACTATTGGACAAACTTTTAGATTCTACAAACTCTTGTTTTTAAGAGGCCTTGCTGAAATAAATAATTATTATAAAAACTAGTTTTTTTTATTAGCAAAAAATTGAAGTCATGTTTTTGTCTTAAAAAGTGCAAAAATTTCTCAGATGTTAGCAATTTTTATGGTTAAGCGTTTTGTTGACGTAAATTTGACTTATACTCATACAAAATTAAACGTAACCGCAAGCAAAAGTCAATATCGATTAAAATACAGCACAAGTTGATACTTGTTATTAATTGGCAAATATAACACAGTGAGCAACTCATTAAAAATGCTAAGAAAATTAATTAATAAGTTTTGAATTAGATGTAATTATATGTTCTACCATCAAACCAACTTTTTCTACAGTATTTTTTTTGTTTGTTACTAATGATAAGACAAAAACTAAAGCAAATTCACTGAAAAATTGTGTGCCAAAGAAACAGTTTACAACTCTTATGAAAGCATAAACCCTTAAATTTTTTATGGTCCATTGGAAATATCCCAAAACAAATTGTTCGTGTATTATGAGAAAATGTATATCGGGTCCCCTCTTCTAGAAAACATCCTTCTTTCTTAAAGAAGATATTAAAATAGACAGACGTGTGTTACAATTTACGAAGTATTATTTTGAGAAGTTTCTTTGTAATTTTGTGACGGACTGTAATCATAGTGTTCGTTTTTATATTCGATATATAGTTGAGTGAGCTTGCAATACGGCACAGTTACACCGTAATAAATTCCTCCGAGTGTATATTTATTTTCATAATATCCCAAAACATGCATTAAACATGTTTTCCTAAACCGAATCTGTTCAGCTCATCATCATAATTCATCTGTATTGTGGAGCCATTAGCATCAAACCAAAAATTAACTCACGCTGCTTCTTTATTAGCCCGGTGCAGGCAAGCGAACTTTTTTGGCGTTTTTTGCGGCTGATTTAATTCAATTTTGCGCGGCTAATTTTGAGTTTAGCCGGTTGTTTGCGTGTCGACATGGTCCGGATTTTCCGACTGAGATTGATTGTGGAGAGATTATCTAGGGGCGTTTATATTTTTATAGGGTATCGGTCTTCTCTCCCACACTTTTCTTCTTGTTGGATTACTCTCGTTGAAAAATTCTGTTTGCTTTTATGGTTCACTTTGCATATACTTACGTTCCCCTTTCAGCCCACGGGAGGCATATATTTTTACTCTGACTGTTAAACGCAATTGATCATTGTAAATTGACTAACTGTTTTCCAATAACGCGGCCTCGGGGACTCTAATTATTTATAAAATGACCCCGAGTTCAATTAGAAGTTTTACTTTAATTAAAGTTGGGCGCGCACTTGGGCCAAAAAGTGAACCGTTTGGGGAATTGGGCCGTTTTTGTATCAAATAACGGCGGAAATGTGCAAAGAATAACAGCCGCAACCACTTCAGAGACACATCCCAACAAGATGTTTTATCACTTTCATCTTTTTATCACAATGAAGAAGATATAATTGTAAGCCTGTATGAGCTTTTTATTTTATTTTAAGACAATAAATGTAATGTAATAAATGTAATTTTTCCGTTATCAACTCGAGAAAAAATATTTTCATCTTGCCAGTAATTGGCTTCATATCGCTTGAAGATTTCACACGGGAAACAAAGTTATTTTTCTTTTTAAAACACCTGACTTGTTCATGTTCTTTGAACGTACACACATTTTCTTAATATGCACGAGAGTGCTTAGGGAACGAGAAACAGAAGAGAGAGGTCGCATATGAAATTATTTCTTTTGTTTGCTTTGTCGCGTCAAGAGCGCCATCCCCGAGGCCTGTAGCACCAAAAATGCTTTTATTCTTTAAATTGAACAATAACCCAAATTGATTTTTTAATCTGAGCGAGTTTTCATTGATTCGAATAGAAGTTTTATGAGCGTGAAATAAAATTAAACGAAATTGCATTTGCGAATTTTGATGCCAAAAAGATGAACCTGAGCAAGTTTGTTTCAGTAATACCCGCATTTAAAATGGGTTGAAACAAATTCTGGTGCAAATTAAGCAGTTTTTTCTTGGAAAAAGTCAATTGGCGTTGAAAGAAGCAAGAATAAACTCGCTTCAACTTGTTTTATTTGCAAATGGTGTAAAAGATGTCTCTTTTAATTCAATGAAGGATCGAGTAACGCAACTTGATTCGCGACACGTCTAGTCTTGAAACAATGATTCTAACAGCAAAACACATTAAATACTATTATGAAATAATGTTTACGATTTTTTTTTACCTAAAATATGTTTCACGACTAATTATAACAATCAAAATTTTTTGTGTAAATTGCATTTTACAAATTGATTTAATTAATTTTAAAATTGCTCCCAGAATTGAACAGATATCTAACCAAAGCAAACAAATTAATAACTAAATTGACACTACTTTATAAAAAGTTGCTTTAATATTAGCATTTTTGCCGTTAAAATTTAAAATCTCTTTTGATGTGAACTAAATGTGTGTCAAACTTTATAAATTTCTATTTCTGCTTTCACATAAAACAAAATTTATTTACTGAACTCTTCTGAAAATATGGGGCCACTAAGACTAAAAGAAAGAAAAAAAATATAATTTTTCAAACTGTCAAAAGGAATATTTGGGCAGGAAAATATCAGAGAAAACAAAAAACAAGCATTAATAAAGTGTGGCTTATTCAATTTCTATGTAGTTTTTATACAATTATCACAGAAAAGTGTGTAAGAAAACTATCTTCTATAAGTTAATATTTTGTACTAAAAGCTTGTGATCTGCACAACAAATTATTTGTTTTTAATGAAGTTAAATCTTTAAATTAGTTGATTAAAGACCACATTTTAAATTTAAGTTTAATTTAGATGTTGTAAATGTCACTATCTAAATTGTATATGACTATAATAAATAGTTAATGAGTTAAACTTTTTGTCATTTTGGATAAAAGATAACAAAACCGTTTGGTGAGTAACTGGATCAAATTTTTGTTTGTCAGAAACAAGCCACCTGTGAATTAAAAATTCGTTTGAAAATTTGCTTGATAAATTTATTGCATATTTTTGTATTCAAATTTCAATTATTTACGTTTTATTAATGAGGTCAAATTGAAAACCAGACAATTCATTATTTATACATTCGCAGTTTGTATTTAAATTAAATATATGGTACATTTTGTCATCCGTGCCTCGTGGAAACCATTGAAGTGTTATCGATCGCGAAAAAACCCTCTTGAATTTTTACATATTCACTTATAACATGGCTGCTCTTTGAAGAGCACGCCACTTTTGCAATTAAGATTCTCATCGTGTGTAGACAAGATCGCTATTCACATTCCAAAACGGAGAGACATTATTTCTTCAAATAAATCAAAGCTAAGACCAGAGTGCCGTCATATTGATACCAGTACAGAGAATTATGACACATTTAGCGATCTTTCTTCGCAATATATTGTACTTGCAATGCGGCTTTAGCAGAAATATTACATGTCACATGACACGAACAAATTTTTAAAAACGATTCAAAAAACGGTAAAACGTGATCGCATTGAATACAACAATAAAAAATTTATGGTCAAATTGAAAAGTGCTGCCAAAGCTTGATGATTATTATCAGTATAATACGCAAATCGTAGGCCTTTGATGTCGAATATAAGTACGCGTAAAACTAGAAATCGCAGTTTCATTTTGTGAACCAAATAATTCATCATTTGATGGGATTGAACAAATATAAATCATTTTTTGAAATAAACCATTTGACGTTTAAATTTATATTGTAGTAATAATCTGAATAGTGCTCCGATAATTTTATTGTATTCAGAAATATTGCATGATTGATTAGATTTGAGATATGCAATTTAAAATTTATGAAATTCTAAACCTACATGAGTGTTATTGAAATTCTTCTCATTTCAGTACCAAACAACTTAAAAATATACAAAAGCCGTCATCAACCATGCTATATAAAATTTATTACTTGTACGCTATTAATGAAAAAGTAATTAAAAAATTAAGCGTACCTACGAGTGTATGAGAGTCAGAAGCTTGTTGGAATTTTGCTACACCAGTGTGGTCTTTCTACTGCTACATTTAAATATATAATTACGTTTGATTCCGTTTTTTTATACTTACTTTTTTAGCTCTCCACATGATTCATGTAAAAAAAAGTAATTGCTGAATTAAAATCAATACAAAAGCGTTTCAGCATGCGAGTCAGCTAAAAAAGTAGAAAAAGGAATCGAGAAAGGCCTAAAGAAAAAGATAATTAACAAAGCTCAAGAGTGCAGCGAAACAGAAAAAGCACATTTCTATGGCACTTTATCCCGATAATGAAATTACCTACCTTTTTTGTACCTGCATGTTGTGTACAAAAGTAAACTTAGTTTTGTTCTATATTAATAAAATTAAGGGTAAAATTAAAAACTTTGCCCCTTTTTCCACAGGAATTCCATCTTGACGTAGACGTAATTATACTGTCACGGAAAGAGTGGTTTGCGGTTTTCTTTACAATAGCTAACAATTAATTAAAGCACTAAAATGCAAAACGGAGATAAATAAAACAAACATCGCTGCTGTTGTTGCAGCTTAATTTGTATGAAAGCCGCGGATATAAATTGAATTAATGTTTGTTAATTAATAGAAAAGGTGTGAGACAATGATTGACCTTTGGGAAAATTAATAGCATCTTTGTCGAGTGTTTCGTGCGCTCGACAGGATCGGAATTGGACATTTAAACCAATTTGCGAGTAAAATTATAACGTTATTGTTTTTGGCCGTGCGGCGAAACGCGATTAAACGAAGAACGAAAGTATTTAGCTGAAGCGAGGCCAATTAAAACGGGACACTTCACCTCACATTTGATGTCACGACAGAACCATTTGTTTTATTTGATACCCGGTGTTTTATTGTCCCGCAGTTGAAGGCTGGACCGGCATGGAATTATAAATTTGTGGGCCTTTGGGCCAATTAACTGAAGCATTAAAATTAAACTTCTCGAAAGTGACTTTGTTCGAATGTGGGTCAGAAATGATTTTGTGGCGAATGTTAATGGAATATGTCGAAAATTTCCGGTGATTCCGGAGGGACCGCCCGACATAACGCGATTTTGGTAGACAAACACTTCGAACGCCAACTGGAACAGGAAGAAAAATGACGTCGCGTCATAAACTTTTACGGATTTTTCCGGTGTCGTATTAAATGTTTTCTTTTCTTTATTTCGGCGACCCGACACATGCTTTTCTGTCAAGCACAGATGCAATACGCTTTTTGTAGTGGGGGCAGATTAAAACGTAAAAAGTATAAGGTAGAGGCAGATAATCTTGTTTCTGCAAAAGTGAGTTTAGCAAAGCGTTAATTTTAAAACGATGTGATTTTCTACCTTCATTCACAGAGTTCAGATGACGAAAAATCTTGCTTAGAAAAACTACAGCAAGTCGTACATGTAAACTACCTACCCTTGTAACTTAATATTTATTTGTTTAGCTTAAACTTGAGATTTATGGGGTTAGTTTTTGTTCAACCAGCGGAAAACGGGAAAGGACGTGGCGTTTAAAATACCGTTTAGGTTAATGCACAAGGAATTTGATTCAAATTTCAGGCTCTTCTATAACTCTCTCTAACTAGATTTAGCTTCATGCAAACATTAATTATAATTAATAATTATGTAACATAAAAGCTTTGATAAAACAGCACCATTAATAAATAAATAAAAGTAAAAATTATTTAATAAATCTTGCGTATCATTATATAAAATAATAACTTGCTTTAATAACAAAAGTTAAATCTAAAAATAGAGGATTACTAAAATTAAAAAGATGTAAAAATAACCAAATTGTTGCGCAGAGTAGGGCCAGAAAAATAAGAAGAAACGTACGAAAAACGGAGAAAGAGAACCGTAAGCAATTTTCTTATTTTTTATATTAATTTTAAATTGTTGTACATTTTGTGTAACGAGAAAAATATAAAAGCAGTAAAAAAATCCGGAAACTTTTATTCCAGTCAAGCTTTAATGGCAACTAACTAAACTAAATTGCCCTTGCACTGAATAAACAACCAATTACAATATATTGGATAACTTTTCTCTGTCTGTTAAAAGTGTATTTAACGAGCTCTTTAATCTAAATTTTTGGGTTCGTTTGAGATATTTATTCCACTATTAGCCGAGAGTGCTGGCAGAAAGGTGGCGAAGGGTCTTTTTTTACTGTTCCCGAATAAAGCTAATCCGTTGTAGTTTACTGTGGTTGCAGGGCCGTTCTATTTATTCGTTGAGTTGTTTAGAAGTAGACTAGGCTACAGTAGAGTGGTGACAAATTGTTACAAAAACGATTGTTATCAACGTCTAACTTCAGTTGAAGTAATTTCAAAGTTTTCTCTTTCTAATTCAATTATTTGTGTCACGTCGTGCTCGTCTGCCTTACACCTGCACTAATTAAAACAAATATGTCTGCTTTCCGTTTCTTCTGTTGTATTTCATTCTATCACTTCTCGTCGGCGTCGGTGTGATGAGGGTGAGCTTTGGGCAAGCTCGAACGCATCACTCGTAACGAAAGTCCAACACCTGTGACCACGTCAACAGCCCTTTTTTCTCGTCTTAAATTATTCGAGCCTATAAGAGAGTTTCCTCATTTTGAACCGCAGCATTAACCCGACTTTCCCTCGACACGCGGCTCTTAATGCCGACGCTTTATAGTTCAACTGTCGCCCAGAGACACCATTTTTCCTCGGACACAGAATCTTAAGTGGCTTGTCTTAACGAAACTCTTCCAACTAGGCCCGGGTTCGCTTAATTTAAGACCATAATAAACTACTAAATGTCTGACGATGTTGGCTTGGTTTTTCTAGAGATCCGATCCCGGTTTAAATCCCGAAAATTCCTTTTCTATTGAACATTAATCAGGATACTATTCTCAAGTGGAATGAGCCAAATTGCGTGACTTTTATTTGAAATTTGGATGAAATTTTCAGGCACGAAGTCGAGAACGTGATTGATGGTTTCACTTCAACTTCTTTGTTTGACACTTTTATGCAATTATAAGACTCGATAAGAATTTTTGACAACTATACCACTCGGAAAGATGACCAAATTTCCCATCTTTAAGTTGTATTCAAAATATTATCATACGTTTACTTCAATTTGATTAAAAATCGTGTAAATATTGCTCCAACAAAACTTAGGGGCAAATTACCTAGTATTAATAAAACAATCATTAAACAATTAATTAAACAACATGCGATTTTTTTTCTAGTCACACGCTTCCTTGTCGTCAGACTACCAGCCGCTATTACTTAACAAATAAGAAAGTTATAATAAAAATCCAATTTTGAAAACCCTGTATGAGTTTTCAGATATATCTCCTAGAATAAAGTTGAAATAAAATTCAATGTATGATCCAATACAGCTTTTCGAGATAGAGAATTTACAAAGTTAGATTTCTCCATATTATGTATTTTATTCGACTTTTAAAGTTTTCATTGAAAGCCGAATAATGATCAGTGATACAAGATTTATGGTAACATAGTTATTGCTCTCCCAGTGGTATTACATCAACGCCTATATTTAGTAGGTAATTGCGAATTTTAGATGTGTAATATTACGTTTTACCAGATTATGATTATTATTTGATAATTAGTTATTACAGATTATAGAAATCGACATTGTTATAAATTAATTCAATGTTGGTAAACCGGATGTCTCTTTTGATAACGGTTTGGGATTGAACGTTCTTTATAAACACAGTCAAACTCTTCTTTCTATTTCTGTAAGAAATCGCGTTTGGAGGCATTCTAGCGTTAAATTGATCTGTTGTCAGCAGAAAGGCGTCGGAGGATTTACCTGCGGGTTGGAGGGTCGTGCTTGGCGGTCGCAGGTCCTCCATCATACCGGCCGATAAATTTCCGATTTGTGTTCCACTTTCAACAATGGCTGTCGCAATAAAAAGTGCCATGCAAGACGATAAAATTCCCGGTCACTGCTCCCGAATTAGAGTTTATGGCCGACATCTCAAAAGTGATTTAAGTAAGTGGTGGCGGACTGATATCTCGGAGTTATTGAGTCCAAAAGACCGGACGAGGAGCGTCTTTGATGGCTACATGTTTCGTATCACACCGAAGGGATCTTGAATAAAATTCGGGACTCAAATCCCCCGAATTATGCAGGTTGCCTCTCCAAAGGATTGCTAGAAATTTAAAAAGTAATAAGACGACGCATCGAGGAAATGCCTGCAAATTTCGGACTGTTTCCGGCAAGATTGCGACTCGATAAATAAGTGAAACAGCAACGCACTGCTAAAGAACTTTGGCCGGTCCAACAAAGTTTCACGAGGACAGTATTATTGCACCTAAATTCAATTAGGAAAACTAGAAACGTGATGCTGGTATTGGCAAGACGCCATACATCGATTTTAGCTTATTCGAGTCTAGTATTGCTAGAAAAATGCAATTGAGGATGCTAGCGGCTATTACCATCTAATAATATCGAACAATCTGTAAGTTGAGTATAATATTTACTGTCTCCATCGATCCATTATCTCGATATTGTTCGCTATTGTGTTTTAATGGGTGCTATAATTAGCTCAATTTTCTAAAGGAGATATTTAATTAAAACCATTGCTAATAGCCTGGCTGTGCATATACGATCTAATTCCTCTCCAGGGCTTTTGTCACTTACACACTGTTCCGGTGTACATTCTCGTGATAAGCGTCGCTATAGCTAATTAACCATGTCCCATTCTCTGATGGCCACAGAATTGATAACACTCTTGTCCACCACCAAAGTCATCACACAAACTATTAGATTCAATTACCACAGGTTTCCTCTCTTTTAGCAAAATACAATATTTTTACACCTGTAGAAGTAAACGTCGACCTTATTTCTCGCCAATAGAATATATTAACATCTATGAAATAATAAATCGTATTTGCTGATGAACAAACAAATTTGAAAAACAAAACGATTATAAAAAAAAATAACTGTTCCAAGATAATAGGTTTTTACTCAAAATTAAAAACGTATAAACCACACAAGAGTGGATCCAGATATTAATTGTGGAGAGGGCATTCAAAGATTTTTAGAAGGGTAAAAAAAAATATGAATCAGAAAAGAAGTAACAAAACTGTACAGTGGCATCCACACTTAAGGACACTTAGTCCTCTCAGGCATGTTTTAAAATTGTTTTTAATCACTTGTAGTATTTTTTTCAACTGATGCACAAAATAAATGTAAAACGCACCTATATGTATATGTTTCTCAATATATTTATTTGTTAAAATTGGATTTGTAAAACTGTTTACGTTAAGACTTTATTTCATTCTGCATGAATTATTTTACAAAACTTTGCGTTGCTTTCTCTTTAAACAATGCAGGGTTTTGCAAACTAATTTCTCATATTTGAAAACAGTGTCAAAGTTTCAAATAATAATAACAGCGACCCCTTTTCTTTGACAATTTTTTGCACTGTAACAGACTAAGCTAATAATCTACTTGTCAAATTTTATTTACTTGCCACGTGTTGAAACAAAAAATGTGTTTGTTTACCCTTTGTCCACATCTGAATCGTTTTATATCAACCGCATACACACAGATGCAAATCGAGTTTGTAAAACTTTACTGGTTCCACACAATCCAATTTCTGAAACTGTAATGTCCAATTAACTTCACTTTGTATATACTAGTGCTTTGTTTAAAGTACGATAACTGTTAAATACAAATGAAACCAATGACAACGTTAATATGTGGAAAATTTCGGAAGCGTCAAACTTGAAACTTAATTAAAAAAAGGGTCACGCAACGAAATTTAATGGCGGCTTTTACCTTCTATAAAAAGAATATTTTCAATTAAAATTAAAAGCATTTTGTTTCATACAAGCTCTGATTGCTTCAGTAAAAGGTTTTTTTTCTGTTCTAGGATGGTGTATCTCTAGAAGGGGGCACGGTGACAGTGAGCGCTGATGGGAACACCACTACCAGCACCCTCTCCTTCACACCCACCGCCGCCGACCATGGCCTCATCCTCACCTGCAAGGCCTCCAACCAGCGGATCCCCTTCAGCGAGCAGCAGCGCACTTGGATGTTACGCGTCAACTACCCCCCGAAGGTAACCCTGACGCTGGGTCACGGCCTGGATACTAGCGTGATCAAAGAGGGATCCGACGTGTATTTCGAATGTCATCTAACGGCAAACCCTTGGGTAAGTTGGAGGGTCATTGTGTATCAAGGGTGTTTTTGGAAGAAGCTCGAGCCACACCCTTTGAATCAATTCGTGCAGTTGCGGTTGTGTAGATATTTAGCGTTCTGTTTTTGCTATTACAAGCTTGCTGTCCGGTCCACTGAGACGACATAAATATGTCGTGTCGTCCGTAAGTTCCGCCGTTTGCACTGGGACATAATAACAACTTCCTTACTCCATTCGAGCGCACACAACGGCATATTGTAGAAATATTAGATGAAAATATAGCACAGACCGCTATTCAGAAGAAAGTGTCTTTTACGACGTTATATGCGACGAATTTTGCTATTTTCGGTGAACTTAAATAAGTAAAGAGTTTTACGAGTATGTTGTAACTGGTTAATGCTCGCTCCCAATTCGTACAGAAATGATACTCTCATTCATTTAAATACGCATATAAAAAGTGTTTAAGTGCGTGGCAAAAATTTAAGGAATATTAAATTATTCCAAAACTTTTTCAAATTTTCAAAGTATTAAACAGAGTTTTCCAGAATTATTTACCATTTATGCATAATTAAAAGAAGTTGTTGTAAATGAGCTTTTACATAAACATTTCTTATATAACGCATTCGTGGTTAATTTATGCCTCATAATACTGAGCTGAGAGATCAGGACTCATATCGACGTAAATACTTAAGATTTGTTTTTGTCAAACTTGAAATGTGTTAAGTTTTTCAGAAGTTTGAATGAGTATCAACGGTAATTTATTTTTGTACTTATATGCATAGGTATAGCCTAATAGCTATTTATGTACTAAGGGCATTGTTGAATGTTTATGACCTCCAAAAGCGACATGTTTGCAAGGACGAGGGTTTCCGGCCCGAGACCCCTGGAAGTCGCCCACGGGCCATAGACATCAATAATTCCCAAAGTATATACAACCTTTTATATTTCCCTTGAAATAAAAAAAAATAAGTACGATATGTTAAAATAAATATATCCTGGTAAAGCATCCTGGCAACCTGTAACGCCCTAGGGCATTATTCTTTCATAATTGACCTCAAATGGAAGTCATTATGGGTCAATAATGAACAGGTGAGATATAGGTAAAAGTTATTATGAAAATATTTGTATTTATTTAAATGAGTGGTGGAATCATTTCGTCGGAATAAGGGAACAAAAGTTATCAAGAAACCGAGCGCAGACAACACTGCAATAAATTAATGCAAATTGGAGCTGAAACCGCCAGTGAAAAATGTCGGCATAATTCCCTTCCATCGGTCCAAAATCAACAAATACTTAAAATTTATTGGTCAATTTACATCAAATGACATACGAGTGGCATTATCCCTGTCATTGTTATCATTTGTAATTCTTATTGTAATTTTTTGATCTACATTTTGCAAACAATTGTTTGCTTTCTCCAGGGGGCATTTAATGCAGACGAACGAAGGAAATACAATATTGTTGTTGCTTATGACAGCTCTAAAATACAATACAAATGTGCAACAAAAGCGAGATTTAGACCCTGCGAAGCTGGGTAGAAGCTTAGAACACAAAGTAGCCTGGCTTCATAGCATTTGCTTTTATCATTAATTATTGTGTTTATGTGAGATGCACTCAAATGCTAGAAAAATAGTGTTTTCTGCAATTTAACTTTGTCACGTTTTAAAATTTTTAAAGTTAATTTGTTGTCGAAAACAAGATAACCTTCTAGCACATAGTGGGAATGTAAATTGTTAGAACTTAACGTATGTAGACAAGCTGAATGACGTACACATTTACCTGAAACAAATTGAAACCGAGTTGGATTCTCGCAAAGTTTGACAACTTTAATACGTGGATCTTGCTGTTAGTGATACAGGTGTTCGGCTTGATTTATTGCAATAGTTTGGTTTACAAACAAGAAAATTGGGTCGCGGAGATAAATAATGTATTATTTTATCCTGATGAAAAGTGGAATATGCAATGAAGCAGGAAACAGTAGAAAACAAAACGAAATCAAATACAAAACCGATAATTAGAAAAGCAATTAATTTTATTAAAGTATAAATGATAGCGCAAATAATTAATAAAATAAAAAAACACCGGAGTTTTTCGGCAGCCAATTATCAAGTATCGCTTTATCCGACTTAAAAAATCGTAGCATAGAGAAAGTTTTAAACTTGTGATTGGCAATTTGGAGTTTGTCGATGCCTGTATTCATTACTTCAATTTAGCAGCAGATATATTCAGGCCAATAATGCCAATAATTTTGTTTCTACCCCAGTTTTGTTGTACAATTATAGCGACAGAAACGGCCAATTTTATAAACGAACAGCCACATTAATGTCCGAAATCTGTTTCAAAATCGAATCAGAGCCATATGTGTAATCCTCTCGATCAAATAATGTGATCGTTCCCACCTTAATCACATCACTAATGGTTGCATAAGCTCACAAATCTCATTAGAGGTGTCCTCTCGTTTAAACTTCAAGAGAGCCGATGTGCAATTATGGCTATATCACTTCCACGTGGCATTCCAATGTTTGTGTGTTTGCTCGAATATCTCCCAAAGGACAGATGTGATTGAGACTTTTCATTAAGTCGAAAATAGATGAAACGCAACAGCGATATTCTGAGGTATTTTGAAATTTGTCACACTTGTCTTTCAATGAAACGGATTGAGTATTGATTTACCTTTGTTGCTGCTATCTGGAATTTGAGAGTGCTACAATGTCACCACCTCCAATACAACAATGGAAACGATAAGCCTAATTTCTTTGTAAAGATCAATAGATAATATTAAGTTTTATAGCCAACCCGAGATTTTATAGCCTGCAACGTGTTTACGGGTTAAAACGCTCAATAAAAGTAGTTACCTAAGGTTTTATTTAAAAAATTTAAAGCTTATTTTTATAAAAATATACTTGTAGTGTCGTCCTCAGGAAAAAAAAATAAGAAAACCTACCCTTTAATTAAAAATTATGGTTACTGTATTTTTATTTGTTTAAAGCACACATTAATTAATTTTATATTAATAACTACAATGAGGGTATCACATCAAATATCCGGAAACATTCCCACATTGCATAAACACACATTTCGAAAATTATGTTTATTGTACGAGTACTGCAGAATTTTGCTAATGAACATCTACACATTTAATTTAATGTTATATGATTCGATGTGGTGACTGAATATGTGGAGAAACAATGAATAACATACTACAACTCTACTCCTCCGAAAATCGATCTATAAGCTGGAATGGGGTTATATATCATAGCCATTTGAATACAGCCGCAATATTATTAGTGAATGAAAACGCTAAATCAACTAATCAAACCGAATCCTAATTTTGTATCTTGTCGGAGGGTTCGCGCCCCTTTTGATTGCCGGTCCATCACTCCTTGACTTGATACCTAAATACGTTTAATTACTCCTCCCCAAAATCAAACAGAAATAAATATTCAGACACAATTCCTTGCTCATATTACGCAAACAGCTCTTTAATTTCACTACTATGTAATGTTTAACTTTCTCCCCAATTTCTTGCCAGTCAGTTTAAAATCGTGATTAATTTTCAACTAACGAACCTTAAACGATCGACTTTAATTATGGCTTTGCGGCTCAATCCACCCGAAATTTATGTTTACATTTTGGGCGACATTTGCGTCATCTGCAAAAGAATCAGTGCTTCTGTTTCCCGAATCCTTGGAGGGTTATTAATTCTCTCGGAGAGCTGTCTCGGTTTCTTGTCTCAGTATCTTATTGACGGATGACAGGTTCCATAAGATCCAACCACCACAATTTTTCATAGTACAATATGGTTTCCTATGATCGAGAAATGTTGGAAGCTTTGAGACAGTTTTCTTTCATTTAATTTTTCTTTCAGACGTTGTTGACATTCAGCGGAGCTCTCGCATCCGCCACATGCAAATCATCGAACCCGCCTCGAACGTGGATGATTTTTACGATTCAGTCCTTACCTTCTTCTAATTTGCATGCTACATGCTTCCTCGGTTAATTACAAAGACCGAGCTTGAGCGATTGCTCTTAAAAGGCGAGAAATTCTACGAGAAGGAATTCTTGAAGCGATTTTCGTTATTGTTCAGATATATCACGTTGCCTCTATTCTCTATTAGAGCTATCGAGATAAAATTACACTTTATTGCTTTTCACTGCACGAAGAAAACAAATAGCAAAAAGAAAAACTTTATAATTACCTACGAGAGTTTAAGCTGTAACGATACAAGCTGGAATTAACTTTTTTTGAAATCAAAGACAAAATCAAAAACTTTATAATTTATTACACTTACTCGCATTTCTAGAATCTCTTAACTGCTTCATTTAATTTCTCTCTGCAGTTCCGGCAAATAAATAGAAAGACTGTCTGCTTTCTTATAAGCGACACTCCAATTTTCTATTTGATTTACGAAATATTAAAAATTATTTAAAAATGTGCCAACTTACTTACTTTGTCTCCTCTTATTGCTCCACGTTTACTTTTATTATTTCGCAACCCCAGTTTTTTCTTGAAGGACCCTTTATAAGGTCAAAAATTAACCAGTCTCCCCATATAAGCGTATCGTTTGGCGCAACACCATTAGTTGTGAGTGTTATCGTTGAAAAAAGATCCTAATTGAGTGGAGATACACCTGAAAACGCTATTCTAGAAGAGGTGAAAGTCTTAAATTGCTTTGGCTTTATAAAAATGCACTTTGTCGCAGGTATTTGTATAGGGCAAGGCTACAAAAAGCTCTTCGGCACTACGAATCAGCATAAAACCCACCCCCGGAACAGTCCTGAGCAGCATATAGAACGATGAAATCGCTACTATCCGACCAAATCTTCCTCTTGCGGTTCAATTCACCATGAATTTTTCTTTTGGATTAAACTATTGTTAAAATTCCAGTTGCGACATGTTACTTCTAGAGATGTTTTTGAAAACCATGTTAATGGAGATACATGCAGAATATTTATGTAATTAGCGATTAATAATTCATAGTGGTTTTGACCTGTTTCAAATGATCGCAATAAAACAATATTCTACCAATGTAAAATTGTAATAAATTTTACGATAACATTAAAATTAATGGCGTTGAAGCTACAATATTTTTCTGTAGCATAACTGATGATTTTAATTTACAACAAAAACAAAATTATGAAAGAACGGTCCTATTACATAAAGTTTCAATTTTTTTTTATATCACAAATGACATTAAACAAGATAAAAATTCTTGCAACTTTTTACTAATTTTTATGTTGGACTGTAAGCTATAAAAAATTGAATTTATTTTACCCAGTCAATATTTAAATGGATGATTCAAAATGTAAAAAGAGTGCGACCTCTTTCTGCGGAAAATTGTCACTTTAAAACCTTGAACGTGTTTAATAAAAGAAGTGGCGAAAAACGCGATTTGTTCAAATCTCTTCCAGTAACAAGATTGCTTCGAAGATACTATCTGCACCTTTAATCCAGAGAATTTTCCAATATGCCCTTAGTGGTTTACCGTTGTCACAGTAAGATCAGCCTTAAAATTATTTTGGGTCTCAAAAATTCCACTTACTTTAATCAGTGAAATCCACTGTTGGAAGTCAGAATAAGAAACATTGAATCTTTCCCCAGATGAATAATTAATAATCGAGCCTTTGGAAAGCAACCACGCTCGAGTAATTTCACTAACCCGAGCACATTAATTAATTACTGCAATGGACAAACAGCGACTTTCTGTATTCAGTTGTAATGGTTTTAACACGTTTTAGTACTACTTTTAATGGTCAATAATTTTATGCACCCCTCCCTTATTAAATCCAACATTTGCGTTTGTAAACAAATTCAATTACGTAAATCCGATTACGACTTGTAAAAATCGTAATTAGCTCATCTTAAAACTTTAATTAACGATTTAGGGCTTATCGTGGATAATCCGGTTCTAGTTTATGAAACTGTTTTCTTTTACAGCTACGTTTATTTGGTTCCACCCTAGTATCTTATAAATACAAGCATTATAATTACAGACATCAAAATAAATCCTTGTTAATTTTTAATTAAAGTTTAATTAGGAAATAATTGCACCCTTAGCCAACTTGTTATACCTGTTTAAAATTTACACAAAAGAGTACTAAGAATTCAACCAAAACAGTAAATTATCAAACTCCAAAATACTTCCGGAATTTTAATATAAAACTGAATTTGATTTTTACATTTGTTGCAAGATTGAAGGTTGTAAAGCAAAACCAAGTTTAATTTAAATCTTGCTGCTTCTGTTGACATAAACAAAACGCCAAAATTTATGTTTTATGATCATGTTGTATTGTGATTTTGGTGTTCAAAACCGCGGCGAATGAAATTACACTGATACACCATGTTTCCACTGATTTTGTTTATTTTACGCCAGTTTTTTTAGTTATCAGCTTTTAGCATTAAAACTTTTAACTGCAATTTACCCATTCAGTGTTTTAAACAAAATCCACTACAGTACAACATTAGACATTTGAGGCCACTATTTTTACATAAATCTTTCCAGCAAAATGTTCAGTTGCATTTTGCCAGCAGTTGTAGTTCTAAAACGGTCGCGTGAAATTCAGGAAAATATTTGCTTTGCACCGGAAAAATAAATATTACTATATCAACTAGTAGCCGCGATTTATTTCCATTTACGTTGTATGTTTGTGGAAACGGGAAAGGAATGAAAAGTCAATATTTCACGTACAGAATTTCCGGAAGTGACCCAAAGTTTCCATTAAACATTTTTTGCATTATACTGAAACCGTCAGACAGTCGTAACCGCTGGTTGTTTATAATGCATAAACGATCTCTTTGATGCTCCATTAACAGAACCGCTCGAATTACAGGTGAAAGGTAATAGCGGCGTATGCTGGTTTGGGGTGTACAAACAACGATTGACCAAAACAAGTTGCAAGCCCAATAAATTATATGCATTTATCTGAGGGGCAATTTAGGTTTTGATGCAGACGACAAAGTATGTCACTGTCAACGGCGGCGTCATTGCTATTGTCTACCCCAAGATAGCCAAAGTTAATTTGCATAAAATTAAAATAAACAGTTGCAGCGTTGCTGCTAATCTGTAATTTAATTGAATAATTGTTTGAATTTACTTAAATAGCGGTGTGAATTCAGGTTTAAATTGCGCAGCTAAAGCAGAGTTAAGAATGAAGATAAGCTAAATTGTTACCGAGTCACAAACAAAATACAACAATAAATTAAATAATAAATTTTTAATAAAATATTTTGTTCAATACACATAATAATTTGAGAATGGAATTCATGTTGATTAAAAATGGTGGATGCGCCGGGAAAACAATTATATTTATAAAATAAAACTGTATAATTTTTTTAAATGTCTTAAGTATATAAATATTTTTTAAAATGCATTTTAACTCTCTAATTGTAGACAATTGTACAATATGTACAACATACAATTAGGTACTGCTCTCTAATAATACAATACTCAAAGTCAAGTCTTAGTAGAAGCCAGAAGCCAAACAAAGCGACGTTTAAACTATTAATTAGTTTCAAATTTATGGTTGCTAAGTTTGCTTAAAGTTAAATTTATTTGGTCTTAACAAGATTATTTAACAAATAAGAAGTTGTTGCTGATATGGTTGCCTAAACAGACAGTTGGTCGCGACTCCCAGAATTCTTCAGAATGAATCAGACATCATGGTCGTTCGTTTAGTTTTTACCATGTCGTTTTCTTTTTAATGTGTTGTTAGTATTAAAATATGTGTAGGATTAAATAAGTGTTAGTGTTTTTTAATAAAAACCAATATACAGTCCACTGAAACAATTATATCAATAGAAGTTTAGGTGTTAACTACATAATTACTCTTTAAGATGAAATCCATTGATTGAGATGTTAGCTAAGTACGTAAAAACTAAGTAAACAAAATTGTTTGTTTTTTCACTGTTTTCTTTTATTTGTTTTTTTTTATCCAACATCATTTGCTACTAATGATAATAATTTTTCCCATCTCAGGTTTACACACAATTTAGTTCAAAGAAACATGAGTCTCTTGACAAACTACAGCACCCTTTACCGTAATTTATCAATTTCACCTTTTATGTAACGATATATTTTTCCGAGGGTTGTGATTTAGCGATTCTTGTTTCGTTTGAGGGTAATAAAAACGCAATCCGTTTCGTCACCTTTACAAAGTGTCAGAAAAAAGATGGTGAACCAAGAACATAAAAGGTGATAAAAAGTCCCTATTAACATGTGCTCTGAATCCGCACCTAAGGGAATTACGGCTTTCAGAAGAGGACACAAAGCCTCGTAAAACTTTTAAAGAAAATCTATATAAGCTGAAAAAAACAAGAAGACTATGATAAAAACGTCTTATTCAGCAAGGATGTAAAATTTTATTTGAAAAGCTCAAGTCAAAGAATCGGATAAGTTTGCTTGTGACGTATCCAATTAGAATAAATCTGTTTTAAATTTACCAACAAAAATTCCGTTGAAAAGTATCCCCCACCATCAGTCTTGGTCGGAATCCAATCCAATGAGAGCAAGCACCACAAATATAGATTAGCGCAACAAAAACAAGAGCGCATCAACATATTTCGTAAATTACCGGTGGGGCGGCATTTCCACCCCTATTGGCAACAAAACCCGCGCGTAATAATGATTCATTACAGAAATGCAGCAGACTGCAACGGCGCGGCTCCTAACCCCGAACAAATATCAATAGGTGCTTGATCCTGTCCTGCTCAAGCTCACGATAAAAGATAATTGCTTGTAGACTGAAAATTTCGTTAGTAAGCGTCTCCATACATATGTTAATTACAAAATTAATTTTCAAGTCACGAAGAAAATGAGTTTTAGGCGCGCTAAAACCGTATTTACCAACTCTCATATAACGATACGATGTCTCGGTAAACAAATAGTAATAATAATTGAAAGGGTTTTGCGAGTTGGGAAGTTGCACCGCATGTAACTCGCGGGTGATTTATTCCACCACCGTAAATAACGCGATAAAATTCACCTTAGATTCGGATTCGTGTACGATGGAAGATTAAATTGGAAAGTTGGAGGATTAAACTCAGATAAGATAAAGTCCAATGAAAATTGGCTCTCGTGCGTGTGGCTAACCGCCTCAAAGGAATCAATTTTAGACTGGAAGCCTCGTCTCTTCAAATCCCACGTTCTTCACTCTTGCATATTGTTACTATCTTATTGCATTACAAAGAAACTCTCCAATCCCCAATGCTAATATTGCAAATGGGACTACGATACAACTATTTATTTTATTTCCGCACAATACAGGAAGATCAACAACCGTGAGGAATATTTATGCATTTATTTCAGTTTTGTGGGTTTATTTAGCGAGAAAGTACCTGGCATCACTTAATTCACTTGAAAATGTCTCCATTTTCTTATTATTTTCTTGGTGCAGTAACAATAAGAAATTTAATAATGCAAAAATGTATCGTATTTCATTCGTTCACAACAAGGGAAAAATATTGCTGGATCATAAACATCGGCTTCGACGATATCGTTATTATTATAGTCGCGAGAAAATAGAAGCCGCAGTAAGTAATAAATTCGACCAATCGTAAATTTTTTGTTGAGACGACAAATACTCTTTCGATGCACTGACAATGAAATGTGCACTTTACACAACGCTTCTCTCAATTTGAAGACATGAAATCTAAAATAACAGATCGTTTAATTTAGGGCTTTTAAATTTACACATTTTCAAAATACATTTAACCTTTCAGTAAAACATAATTTGAAAATGAAGCTTCAAACACTATTAAATCCGTTAATTGAATATTTTGCGTTTTTTTTTTGTGGTTTTGTACATATTTTTTTCAAATAACGCACTTGATTAAGTTTTAATTAATTAACAATTGTTCAAAATAACTAAAAAACCTCGAAACTAAATAAAGAGCAGTAGTTCTATTTAGTTTCAATCAGCGAGTACGCTGTCATATTTTGATTTAGAAAGGCTTAAAATTACATTAATTGAATTTTACATTTTAAAATGTTGCATGATTTTTTGACATGTCATATAATATTGCCAAATGTTTGTCGTTAATATCCTTCCCTAAATTAATACCTAGATTGCATTATATTAGTCAGATTATAATAATTGAACTGAGTAATCAATAAAATTTATTTAATATGCGTGATTGAGAACAATACATCAAATTTGTAACTAACATTTTCTAAGCGCTAATTATAACGTTGTCACAACAATAATTCAAGTTATATTGACTTATTTTTTAAAAATAGATACACAGCATTTATAAACTATAAATCTGTGCTTGTAATTGTAATTGTACTCTGGGCTAATAAATTACAAACAATTAAACATAGCTTTTATGACTACACAAATGCATTTATATTTTGTAACATTATTAAATAAACAATAAAATTTGTTAAGAATTAATCAAAAAATAAAAACAGTTTTAAACCGTAAACCATATTACATTTTTGAATGTCAAAATAATGGAATATTAAGTGACTATATTAATGTTGTTATAAACTTGAATACTCTGATTAAGATATCAAGTAACTCATGAATTTGTAATAATCTGCCTAGATATCTGTTTAACTTGTATGAATAATTAAGCATATATCAAAATCATGTTTCTCTTCACTTTAATCCAAATTTAAATAAAATTTAATGGTATAAAACAGCATCTACTTAAATTTATTATTTATTTTACTACAACATATCAGGAAATTTTTCTATTGCATAACTTAGAAGTTCTTTTTATATCTACAATTTTTTTTTACATCTTTTACTTTGTTGATGTACTTGAAATGTCTGAAAATTTCCATAAATATATGTGAATCTATATATTTCCATATAAAACACTAAAAGTTATCTTTCAACCTCATATTTTTGTAACTGCTACAAAATGTTGAACTTCACAGTAAGAAATAAGAAATGCTGATTCACTGCTAATATTAGATAATGCATTCCCATGAAAATGATAAAAATGTACTCCATTTCAACTCCAATAAAAAGCTGGAATGATTCTAGATTGCAAAAGCAACATTGTCAAATGTGAAACTTGTTTCAGCTATGTTGACCGATTTCCACCCTAAAAGACAAAATTAAACGCATCTCAGCTCCGGTGTTACCCACCATTAAATTAATCTATGTCCACGTCAGTGAGCTTCACGCCAATAAAGTGACAAAACTGCCATTACCAAGTAAACAACACTGCATCATCCGTTATAAACAAAGATTATAGAAGTGTCTAATTTTCCAGCAATTTAAACCGTCCTTTATTTTTCCCGCCTTAATTAACTCCGGCTTTCCAGTCGCTTGGGCAATACCTCACGATCAAAGTTGGTAATTTTTGTTTGAGATGGTATATTTGTTGTAAGTGGTATAAATTAGCGTCGTCGGTAGCACAACCCTCGTCTCGTTTGCATATCTGACGAGCCGTATCTGAGATTTGTTTTAATTGAGTTTGAAAACTGATTGCAGGTGCATAGAGTCTGGTGGCTGAGAGACGGCAATCGTCTCCTGAGCAACGCCACTGCCGGAGTCATCGTCAGCAACCAAACGCTGGTTCTCCAGGTGAGTAGTCAATTCATTTGCATGAGAAAAGCGGCACATAGAGCGACAATTTAGACGGACTTTAGAAGAAAACGTGAGCAAGGCAAGTCTATTACATTCTGTAAGTGGCATAGTTGTTTGGCACTAAATTCGAGTCTGATTCCTCCAATAATAAATGAGAAGTGCTCGACTACAAATGTAACGACCTACATATACAGCAAGAAATGTCGCAAAACATTTTTTAATGTAAATCCACGTAGAGACGTTCAAAATGAAGATTTAAACTTCCATCGACGGAGGTGTAAAATACGGATAACGAAAAATATAAATAAGCCGTAAATACTTATTTCCGCTTGAAAAAATGATGTCTTCGACTTCAAAGAGCATAAAATATTGGCAAGTCTTTTAAAATGAAACAAATCACATTTAAAAAACTGAACACAATTAAAATATCTACAAAATGCAAATGTAATAAATACAGTGAAAATTTCAAACTAAATAAAACTACATAGTTTGGTTTTGAGCATCTAACTCAAGCAAATATGCATGCATCTGAGGATTTCAGTTAATGCCTGAGGTAGGTTATATTGATGTTTGCAGTAGAATCTGTCTAAATTAAATTGAACTTTGTAAATGTTGACTAAAATTTTGTTTATTTTGTACTCCATGTTAAGGAGTGCTTTTATCTACTAATTTCAGTAGATAAAGTAGTCTTTTATCATCTAGTGAAATAAAGTAATTTTTATCTACTGTTTTATATTCAGGAAATTCTGTTAGATGAGTACAAAATAAAACTAAATATTATACACGACGATAAAGACTGTTTATCTACTCGTGAAAAAAGTCCACTCGTGACTTCGTAACTCGTAAACTTAACATTTTCACTCGTAGATAAACAATTTCTTTATCGTCTTGTATAATAAATAACTAATAATACATTGTATCGATGTGCTAAAAAAACAATTTCATTTAAATTTATGACGGTAAAAATCTGTCTAAAATATACCTAGTACAATAGAAAAATAAACCAAATAAATTAATAATTTTATTTAATTCTTTCTACAATATTTGTTAGTTCAAATTACCTTTTA